>NW_017729031.1:77371405-77372322 GCF_001723915.1 Gavialis gangeticus
TGCGCTCTCTACCCCACTTACCTTAGGGGGAATCAGCTGTTGCTGCCCCCGCCGCTGGTCTCCTCCGCTGCTGCTGCTGCTGCTGCCTCTGCTGAGGTAAGCAGGCACACGTGTGGGTGGCACATGTGCACCCTGCTCCCTTCGCTCCTGCTCCCCAACTGCTATATAGCTATGGTAATAAAAAAGATGCAAGTGTTCAATAAATATTTCTCTTCTATATTTAGGAAAAAGTTAAATGATACGTTCATATTATGATGATGAAACAGTAACTCAGGAGGTTATTACATATGACCTACTAAAGCTAGACATATTTAAATCAACAGCTGTGCATTCCATCTATGAATTTTCAAAAAGCTGATCAAGAAGGAAATCAGAGTAAAAAAAAGCCCCAAATGATTTTTTTTAATAAGACTTCTATTACTGGATAAGTTCTGGAGCACTGGGAGAAAGCCAAAGTTATGATAAAACTGGTAAAAGGAGTGATCTGGGTACTAACAGGGTACAGGGCTGTCGGACTGACATTGCTTTTGAATAAAATAAAGGCATAGCTAACACAAAACATGATTATTAAAGAATTAAAGGAGGGTGGCATAAGTAATGACAATTCCATTCTTGTTGAACTAACTTGATATTATTTTTTATGAGATGATATATTTCTACTGATAATCTATCTACATAGTGTCGCGCCCAGATGCCGGTGCACCCTTGACCTGCGAGCCTGGGTCGGTACAACCGGCTTGGCGCGAGGGGGGATTTATGACCGGACAGGCGGGTGTTAATGGCGAGCAGGAGTCAGATAGTCAGATGATTTAAAGCGCATTGGTTACACAGAAAGATTATGTTACTTACGCTACTGTTGGCTTGCAGCGTAGGCAGAAGCAGTTGATTTCTTAGTTACAACATGCAGATGTTCTGTC
>NW_017729031.1:77372756-77376129 GCF_001723915.1 Gavialis gangeticus
AATCCAAGGTTCGTTTCTCTCTCGTATGAGAGGCTCAAGTAATTTGAAATGAGGCACAGACAGGGGTGTGAATATACAGCACTGTTACAAACTAAAAAATAATAGTGTGAGACTACAATTACAGAGTTTGTTGTGTTAGCCTTGGACCTTTTGCCATCTGATCTTTTGCCATCTGATCTTTTGTCATCGGCATCTGAAATCAAAGACTTTGATCTTTGACACATAGGAAGCACATTCTTTCTCAAGCTTAGCAACAGCTGCTTGAGCACTGTCAATGTTCTCAAACCACCATTAACTCTCAAAAGAAGCTACTCAATAAAAGTAATAGACTTAGCTTGGTAGACGACATTTGATTTTATTCTATGTGACATTTTGATTAAGAAGTTAGAATAATACAAATTCAACATTGCATATATTAAATGGATTTAAAACTGAATAACCAACAAGAGAAGGCTAAGGACTGACCTGATCAGTCTATAAGTACCAGCACAGGGAACAGAAATTCAATAATAAAAGGCTCTTCAATTTAGCAGATAAAGGTATAACAAGATCCAATAACTGGATTTGAAGCTAGGCAGATTTAGACTACAGAGAAAGTTAACTTTTTTTAACAGTGAGAGTAATTAATTATTGGAAAAACTTACCAAGAGTGATGGAATGACAATCAGAGAAAATTATTTAAAATCAGAATTAGCGTATTTTAACAGATATGGCCTAGTTCAGCCACAGCTATTGAGCCTGCAGCTGGGAGTGGGTTGGGGGGAGTAGGGGTACAGTGGTGCAGTTGCACCACCTTTAATTCCTGCTCCCCCAAAACTTTAAAATCAACTGCTTAGGAGGTGCAGCGACATTTCTATTCAGGCAGCACTCAGGGAATCAATTGACTTTGTGGCTCATTATAATCTACCTGATTCCTGTTGCTATCTTTCCATGTGTGTTAATGGTCCTTTCTTCTTTTTAATAGTCTTGACAATCCATTAATCAAGCTATCCTTTCTTCTGCAATTTTGCTATCCATTCCTGTTAATATCTGTCTTTTGTTTCACACCCCTGCAGACTGTTTTTAGCTCTTGCTAAAAAATTTAACTCAGGTGGGGTAATATTAAATCAGGTGAATATTAATTCATGTATGGAAATGACTGACAGTGAAGTGCTGGATGTGGATGAACTGTCAAGATGCTCAAGAAGGCTAGATTTAGTTTTAGACTATTTTGCCTAGTTTGTTGTTTTTTTAAACTTAATATATAATCAAGCAAATGAGTGTGGATTCCTATAACATTATATTTGTTATTGCTTTGATCTTAAACTAAATAACATATTATGGGCCTAGCACTTCTAGCTTCTCTTTAAAAGCTTCTAGTTTCTCTTAAATGGAGGGAAATGTGGTGTGTTTACATGTGAGGATGCACCACAGCATCCGCACCCCCATTTTCAAAATCCTACATTTGCCCATACCTGCATCAAATTAATTCAAGGAAGTGTTATGTAGTAGCTACTGTAGACGAGCACAATAACTTTTGACCTTAAAATGAATGAATTTATGTTAACCATTATGTAAGCATCTAAATAAGCTTTCTGAAGTTTTGCAATTCCTAAAATATATCAGTTTATGTATACATGCAGAGTGCTTATTACCTCAAAATAAGATGACTTACATGGGTATGTAAATATGGATTTATGTGACTTCCCTTAGACATCTAGGTTGGGCAGAGCTAGCCTGGAAATACAAATAGTTGCCTCGTAGCAAATACATGGATGAGAAGCAGCCTTTATAGCGTATAACTGTGATGCTATTTTAAGTTATTTTTCTAAGTATGCAAGCAAGATTTTAGTCTTAAAAGCAAATGCTATGCTATAGATATTCTGATACTGACTTCTGGAGTCATTGCAAGCAGCAAGGGAATCTGATATCTGATTAATCTCTCACATTTCAGTAAATTTTTGAAGCAAAACTGATTCCTGGGGAATCAGGCCGTAGAGTTTAGTCTGAGATCCCTGACAGCAAGATTGCTTGCTTCTTGAAAAAGCCCAGACTTTGCAACCTTTCGATCTTGCTCTCTTTTTCTGGGTTGCTGTGGCCCGGGGTGTAGTCACCCCCCGCTCCAGAAATTATTCGGAGAACCTATGTCTTCCCACCAGTCTGGGTTCCAGCCCAGGGATCATGTAAATAAGCAGATGAGTCTGCAGATGAAGCTGTTCATGCCCACTTCTGCTTAAGGGCTCCTATATATATGGAAATGAAAGAAGTAAGACAAAGAAAATACCCAAGCTTCATGTTCAAGATTTCTTCTCTGATATGAAGCTGGCCTGCAATGCCTTGATATAGAGTATCAGCTAAGCACAAGAGTAACATGATGTCAGTATCTCTTTACTTGTAGTATTTTTTCTTAGAAAAGTATGAAGACAAATGGCCAAGAGTTCAACCACCTCATCTGCCCTCCATCTGGGTCCCCAGTGCTGGCCCTGGATGGGCTCCTCTGCATGGATCTCACCGCTTGTTTCACCAGCAGAGATTCTGGTGTTCCCTGTTTATGAATTGCAAATACTCTAATAAGAAACCCAAATTTTCTCATTAAAATACCCAAAATAGTGTTCTTCCACTATTAAAATGAAACACCACTATATAGACAGAGGGCAAAGTTTTATTGGTATATTTGAGCAAGGTTGGGCAATGTTTTATGGATACATTTACAAGTGTAAAGCAATTTAGAGGGGAGGGTTGGGGGAGTATGGGGCTTGTGCAGGGGGTTTGGGGTTTATGGCTGGGTGAGGTGGGGTTGTGGTGGTGGCTTGGGGATGTAGGTGTTACAGTTGGATTGTGGGGGGACTGTGGGGGTGGGGCTGCTCAGGAGCAGCCCCCCCCACAGGACATAGCCCCCCTGCACGGCCCACAGCTTCCCCCCACAGGGGCCGTAGCTCTCCCCACAGGGCACCCCCCCATGCACGGCACACCTGTGCCCCCACAAGGCCCATATACCCCTCTGCAGGCTCATGTGGCCCCACAGGGCCCCAGCCCCACCCCCCACAGGACCCACAGCTCACCCCTGCAGCAGCAGCATCCATGGGGTGCTCAGGGCCCACTGTGACCAGAGTCCCCAGTGACATAGTGCAGCCCCGACTGCCTCAGAGCCAGCACCACTTGTGCTGCCTGTCATGGCACCAGCCCAGCTTGGCACCATCTGGGGCCATGTTGTTTCAAGCAGCACTAGGGACACTTGGGCTGTCACCAGGGGGCTGGCATTGCTTGCGGGGACTGCATGTTGTGCCAGGCCAGATCCTGCCTCCATGGGCCCCACATACTGCCAGGCTGGGCCGGTTCCATGGAGGCAGGCCCAGGCCCAGGATGACATACAGTCCCTGCAAGTGAAGCCGGC
>NW_017729031.1:77381129-77384470 GCF_001723915.1 Gavialis gangeticus
CATACTGCCAGGCCGGGCCGGTTCCATGGAGGCAGGCCCAGGCCCAGGATGACATACAGTCCCTGCAAGTGAAGCCGGCCCCCAGGTGACACCCCAAGTAGCCCCGGTACTGCCTGAACCTGCACAGCACCACACTGAGCCAGACTGGTCTCGCAACAGGTGGCAGAAGCAGCACTGACTCAGGTGATCAGAGCCATGCTGCAACGCTTGGGGGCTCTGGCCTCAGTGGGCCCTGAGTGCCCCACAGCTGCTGCTGCTGCAGGGGGGATTAGGGCCCTGCAGGGGGGGCTGTGGGCCCTGCAGGGTACCCATGCCCCCCAACCAGCATTCCCACATCCACACAACCCCCACATGTGCACAGCCTCCCTGCCCACAACCCCCTTCACTCCCCAGTTCCTACTGACTGGGGACCATGCCCAGGACACAGCCTTGCACCACTCCTGCTTGCCCCAGCATGTGAACACAATATGCTAGGGCAGCTGGGGGCACCGTAGAGATGCTCTGGCTAGATGCCATAGTGTCTCTGGAGGTCCAAGTCCTGGCTTGCCTCAGGGCACAGTGAAGAACTGTACCCTGTGCCACTTTTCTCCACGTCTTGTGTAGATGCACCCAATTACAACCAGTGTAATACCACTGATTTACATATAGCTACTCCTGATTACAGCAGTGAGAACAAGTGTAAAGTCAGACTCTGTGTTCCATGTTCCCATTGTATTGGCTTATGTGTTCTGACAGATTATGTACGAGCACAACAACAAAATCTGCCACACTTTAAAACTCATAGGTCACAGATGTTACAATGGTCATCACAGAGTAATCCACAACAGTCTGAATCCACAGTGAGAAACCAAAGCCCATGTTCTGCCTTCTCATAAAGACAAATTGTGTTTCCAAACCCTTTTAATGAAATTACATTTATCATTTTCTTTTCTGCAACCTTTTCTTTTCTATCCTCTGCTACAATCCTGTCATCTGTATAGCTGATGTCATTGAACTTGAATTTTTCCTCAGTCATAGTAGGTACTAAGTGAGATGAATGAAATCAATATTCTTCTCTTTACAGGTGAAATGAGTTTAGTAACACATAATAGTAGTGTACCTTCCTCTTTCTCTATCTCCATGATACAATCTATCAATGTATTCTGCTTGGCATCTGAATGAATATATCTTAATATGAGATTTCAAGCAACAACTTCCTTAAATGGAATGAGATCTTTCAGTCTTTGATCTCAAAAACCTGTTCCTGAACTTTCTTTGTCTACCAGAATTTATATCGGTTATTTCTGTATTACTCTTATTGTGAGCAAACTAATTAGTGTGGTCTTTGAATATTAGGACTTAAACGGGAGGCATTTTGCAGTGCAGAGGACTGACCACAGATAAAAAGAAATGCACCAAGAGTGCAAATGTAGAACTGGTGACAAGGGCTCACCTAATTTTTCAACAGTCTGCCTCAATTTTTTCCAGAAAGGCCCTTTGCTAAAGCAAGGTCATTTACCATGGCAAATAAAGCTTTATTTCAGCTCTTGTCAGACCTGATACTCATAAATAGGGACCTACCTATATCACAATTTCATGGATTTCACAGAAGCCACAAGAAAAAGCCTTGCCTGCAATCACCAGGAAATTCAGCTTTGGCCACGATTTCCCACCAAATCAACCGCAAAAAAAATAAGTAGTGACATAGACTAATTGAGGTGCCCTCCACCAATCAGCAGCAAGGTACATGGCAAAGGAAGTAGTAGACTGAGTGAAGGTCTCCTCCACCACTGAATGTTGAGGGGCAGGGCTGCCAAGGCCCTTTCACCAATCAGCAGTGAGGGGTGGGGCCACAGTAAAATGCCTGTAAAATTAGCTCTGCATGCTGCAAGTGGGCTGCAAAAAAACTGTTGTCTCAGTGCAACTTAGGTAGGTCCCTACTCATAACACTCTGGGCATTTTTACATGTGCTCCAGGAGGCACGGGGGGGGGCACTTTAATTAGCAGGTGCTTGCCCAAGCGTCATGTGTATCAGCATCACCCAGGCTGAAAAATATTCAAAGTTCAAAGCACCCAAGTCAAAGTACCCCTCCACCATTTTTTGTTGCGGAGACACTAATACACGTGATGCCAGAGTCTGCTGAAGCACATTTATTTCTGTGCTTCAGAAGACTCAATTAATCAATTGATTAATTGAATCTGTTCCAATGCACTGAATTTCCAGTGCATTGGAGCCAGCTATCTGCACATGTATAGGAGCCCTCTATGTTCCATGAAGCAATATACTCATTAGACTGACCAGTAGCAGGTGATGAAGAATGATGTAGGTCACAAAAATGTCACCTTCATGAAGCAGCGGATTCTGAGTCTCTCAAAACCTGAGACTTCACAGAATTGATCCTTGTACAAGGGCATTTTAAATCCTGTAATGTTTGCATCCGTGGGATCTAAGTGGCATGCATGCTTCACACTTATCCTCTGCACAACAGTGAATTCTACCCATTTTATATCATAAGCACTGATTTTTTTAAAGAATCCTTTCTTGAATACTACCTACCATTGTAAGTGATGAAGCTAGAACCAGTGACTGTATCTCTGTACCTTTAAAAGTTGAACATCCTCTTTAGCTGATCAGGATGCAGGATTACTGAAATAGTCATATAGAACCTTTGCTTGTACTGTACGAAAAACATTGATGCTTTCTGTGACTGAAAAAATGCCAGCTGGAGCAAATTAATGAGCCCCAAAAAGAGAACATTTGTACAGCTGAAGTTAGAATGTTATCAAGCCATTCCTTTTTGACTGACACTATAATAGTTGTGGTAATGGAAAGTCATCAATAATGCTCCCTCTGTGACAATGTAAATAGTATCATCCAAGAGTACTTGGCAAACCAAAAAATGTTCAGAGGTTCAGTTCAATTTGGATAAGCATCCAAAAGTTCAGATGCCTGTTTAAATTGCCTAATCCACCAGGGTCTGCAAATTTCACTCAGAAATAGCTTGAGAAGTGGCTTACTTGTTGTATTCAGTATTGTTCTGCTACTGGTACTAGCCCAGGAGAGGAAGTGAAATAGTGAATAGGAATTTTAAAAACCAAGACTACTCATCCCTCTATAAGGTATAATGTGAAGCAATTGTTCAGCTCTGTCCTATTTCCTCAGAACATATTCATGCTTCTTCATTAGTCTCAGTTCTTTCTATGTTTAATTTACAGAGATAGTTAATTGTGTTGTTATTATTGTCTAAATGTATATATATACATTTGTATACTTGTACATAGGACAACAAGAAGTCCTTTTTTAAGTACATAGGGAGTAGAAAGAAGGCCCCAGGAAATGTGGGGCCCTTGCAGGACAAGAC
>NW_017729031.1:77384535-77392337 GCF_001723915.1 Gavialis gangeticus
GAGGGGGGATCTTGTGGCCTGTTATAAACTGGTTAGGGGGGATCAGCAGGCGCTGGGGGAGTCCCTGTTCCCCCGAGCGCCGCAAGGAGTGACCAGGAACAATGGTCACAAGCTGGTGGAGGGAAGGTTTAAGTTGGACATCAGGAGGCGCTACTTCACGGTCAGGGCGGCTAGGGTCTGGAACCAGCTTCCAAGTGAGGTGGTGCAGGCTCCCACCCTGGGGGGTTTTAAGAGGAGGTTGGACGACCACCTTGTTGGGGTCATTTGACCCGAGTGCTCTTCCTGCCATGACAGGGGATCAGACTAGATGATCTGCTCAGGTCCCTTCCGACCCTAGAAACTATGAAACTATGAAACTATATACAGCTGTGGATATTAGACAAACTGTTCTGGATAATTAATGACATATTCCTATCTAAATCTAAGACTCCATTCAACTTCCATTGAAATCAACAGAACACTTGACTTCCTTGAAATGCTTGATGAGGCCCAAAAGACCATAAGGAACACAATGGACTAATCATCCATTGTAACCAAAAGGCCAATATAGACATCAGTTGCAAGACTCTAATTTGCTCAGTGAAGTCAGGCTCACACCCAAAACGAGGAGCAATCTTAAAACTGAAAGTCTTCAGAAGTGCTACTGGTAAGAGAAGGAGAGAACCTGATGACTCTGAGTTGAGTGGCTTTTCTAAGAACAAGCGGATGAGGGGAAAAAAATCAAGGAGAAGTTGCTTCAGGGTATCAAATGCCCTACTAAAGGAAAAAGGTGAGAAAGAAGACTGAACTGGTGCAAACTACAGTAGTTGTATATTTTTGATGGGCCAGAGGGTTTTACCAAATACTGAAGCAATAAAGTCCAATGTATTTTTTTTCATTCTGAATCATGCTTCTGGACTATTTAATGCCTCACTAGACCTAAAAAACCCTAGGGTCCCATGTTCATTTCAATTAAATTAAGATATACAGTCTATGCAAAATATACATCAATAGGGAGCCACATTTTCAAAAATAACTGCTAATCCATGCAGTATTTAGCTCATTATTACAGGTATATGGAATCCAACTTTAAATAAAAGCTGTTGGTGAACAAAATTACAACATGGTATCAAGAGACTTCATGAACTACATATAGCCTCTTTTATAAGTGTTCATTATACATACAGTGAGTCAGCAAAGCATTCAGTTTCAGTTAACCAGAGCCATGATACTTACTGTATATCTTAAAGAAAAATATTTTCTACAAGAGCATGAATTAAGTGAACTGTAGATGTTGGACTTCTCTTTGTTCAAACATACTTGAGAGAGGGTGTATCTTTCAGTCCTTTTTGTTTTCTTTTGAAAGCAATTGCCTAGATCTTGAGTAACCGGCATGAATAACATTTCCATACTATGGAGTATCCTTGGTTTATGATGATATTTTTCCAGACACATATAAAGCTTCTTGACAATTTCTTATTCATGAGCTTGATTACATAGATTGGATTGGTGGCAGTGATTGGGATAAAAAAACAGTGAAAACAAGGAAAAAATATATTTTTCTAAACTGTGTGGCTTCTAGTATAGTTGTTTTCATTCAGTCTCCCACCTTTTCTCTTTTCTATAGCAACAACAAGGCTTGAGGGTGATTAGGAACATCCAGAAATACCAGGTGTGATGTACAAGCTAGGAAATCTAGTCAACCCACCATTAACAAGTATTATTGATCTCTCCAGGCTCAGACCGGAACTCAGTGCTTATATTTTGATTTGCTATAGAGCTCTTAAAATTATAAGACACACCCACAGCTTTTATTTTGCTTAAATGAAAAGTCCCCTGCAAAGCAACTAATTTTGTGGTTTTAAAATTTCTCTGTAGATGTCTTCATGGTCTTGCTCATTAGCTGAAACATTCTATTCAATGTGCATAGCCTGGAGCTTGTGAAAGAACTGTACAACCCAGACACCCTACTTTAACAAGGAAGACTGACCCCTGAAGCGCAAAGAAACCAGTAACTGTTCAACCATTGTCCAAGTAGCCCTACTTATTATACCTAATGGGTGTTAAACTTACAAGGTATAGGATATTGTGAGGAGAGGAGGACAAGCATGATGTTCTTATAGAAAATAAAATGGATTAAGAAAATGTTTACAGTCTGCATCTAGAGAACTCAGCAGTGAAGGAGCTGAACAGGACATTGCTACTAGGATCCATCTATAAAGAAGTTAAGGACTGAAAGCTGGACCAGAGGCTATTGAGAGAAACATTTCAGGAATTCATTTGCTTTATTACATGGTCCCTGGGCTGGAAACCGGAGCAGTGGGAAGACCTAATAGTTCCAGGTGTAGGGGTGACTATGATCCAAGCCACAGGAGCCCAGAAGAAGAGAGCAAGATAGAAAGAAAAGTCTGGAAAGTCGGCAATTTTTCAGAAAAGATATTCTTCAAATGAGTCAGTCTCCTACATCTAACCTCTGGAAAACTGACATACCAATGAAGAGAATGAAGAGTGACTGATTTTGAGTTGTTCTTAAACACATAGTTATAATCTTTATATGCCATCTTCAAGATTTATAGGTCAATTTATTCTTGATATCATTTGTTATAAATTTCACACCAGAAATGATGATGATGGAAAAGGACGCTTACTATCTTTTAAAGATAGTGGAATAGTTTAATGCTGCTGCAATTACTGAAAAGGTCTAAAGTGCCACATGTAGACCATTTTTAACATTACTGATGTTTTTCTTAGGGTTTAGTCAATTAATCTTTTTATCTGAACTCAGAAACTTTACATCACAATATAAAGAATACAGTCTTTGGTATAAACTCCTTATGCTGTAACAAGGGTCAACTTGTTTTCTTTTTACAGAGAGATATTTCTAATATTTAACATTTAATTATGCTCCTATTGACATTAGAGTTAGGTTTGTGAAGAACTTTAACAAATGTACATCATAAATAATGATAATTGAATAATGGACCTGATCCAACTCTCATAGAAGCAAATAGAAATATTTCCACCAATTGCTCTTAGATCTGGCCATAACAGAATACAAACCAAATGTTTAACCATGTCTATCAAGCATAGTAAAAGTTAGAAAGTGGCAATGAATGAGCATATGAAATCTTTAGTATTGACAATACCATCATTTCTTTGTTTTATCCAAAAGGATATTAGAATTAACTTTTGTTTTGGTTTTTCCTTTTTGCACTCTCACAGCCACGGGCTCATATGGGGAACCAGAAATTTCCCTGTCAGCTGCAGTACCTGGCTGTAATCAGTTCTAACATTATAGTGGTATTTACTAATATGAGAAAAAAGACTGTTCAAAGAATTAACTGGAATTATATTGTGGACAATGAAAGTAATATGAACACATAGTCAGTCTTGTCAAAATGTTATATATTATTCTTTCAGGATACAAGAAAATAAAAAGGCTTTTATCAGCCATTCAAATTTCTGGCATAAGATCTGGAAAGAAAAATGATAAAGTCTTGTAATAAATTATTTTTCCAGAATTCTCAGGAATTTGGGGAAAAATAAAAAAGAACACAAAGTAACAGTAGTTAAAAATAAACTTTACTTGCAGGTGTCAAATATAAAGGAGAGGCAACTTTTTTCCAATATGATATATCACACGTTTTTTGTCTGTATGATATATCACACATTCATTCAAGAGTTAACTTAATCATGTTCTCATTCTGTTCAGAGAAAGAACCTGGTGTCATGGATAGCAATTAACAAACCTTCCTAATCAATACTCGGTGCACACCTTGTACTACTAATAGTTCACTTGGCTACAGTTGATATTTCAAGTCAGCAAAGAAGTCCAATAAAGAGCATAGTGAAGTTTAAATAGAGTAAAAATTGTTATAGTAGCTAAATGCCATGCAAGTCAGCTCCCAATAATACAAAGATGTTGTAAAAGTGTGTACATTTAGGCTGTTTTTCTTCTATGTTGTTCACTTGTGTCTTAATATAGAAATTAAGTTTTGACTGTAATTTTTGTGGACCTAGAGGACTGGTGGGATTGTGACATCACAAGATTCATGACAGCGAAAGAGAAACAATTAACCGAGAGAGGACTTTTAGTCATTTTGCTTAAAATGTGTGCAGGGAAAGTTTGTTTCTTTAATACTTAACTAACTGTGAAATCTTTGAGATAAACGGTATCTTTGATTTAAAAAGTCAACAGATAAAAATTGGGTTAGAAAGTCTGAAACGCATCTGAAACTTAAGTGTCAGCAACATCCAGAGACTGGATTTACCACTCCTCATTTTACTAAGGTAAAAACTCAAGCAAAAGGAAATAATTTTAACAGAAAAAAACTTCCAACACAAAAACCTTTCTGGCTTCCTTCATATATCAGAGAAAAGCAAAGAAAAGGGACCAAACCCATTTCTTTCTCTTTTGCAGGTCACCTTTAAAAATGATATAAGAACTCAGATAGCTTATAGAGCTCCAATAACTTCCAAGCAGAGACAGGGCAAAGAGAGGGCCATTGAGCTTGTCAAGAACATTGAAGACTTGACAGTACTAGTTCAGAATTAAAGAGGCAGGCACCTTGTATTTCAGACCATCCTGGGCAGGGGAAGGTGTGTTGTTTATCTGAAGTAGTAAAAATGTCTTAAAACTGTGGTACTGTTTGGTCTATAACTTTTCCATTATTCTGTCACCCTGAGAAATTCTACTTTTCAGCATCTTAAAGTTAAGAGAAAAACAAATTTATTTCAGCCTATCTGTCCTTTCAGTGTTTTCCTTCCTCTTATTCATGCCCAGATTTCAGATATGATATTAATTATTTCCCTTCACATTTCTGAGGCAGTGTGAAATAACAAGGTACTGTAAATGCTAAATTCAGATCAAAGGATGCTACTGTTTTCCATTTTGTATTTGTAAACCTAACATCACAAGATCAAAAACCTATGTCTTCAGTATTAATTTTGGTGTCACTCTAGAGGAGAGAATATTTTGTTATTCCCTGACATTTGCCTATTTATTGAATAGTTTGTGGAACACTGGAAATACAGAGTATCAACCAAATATTAGATAGATTTGTTCTGGAGGCAAATTAGGGGGTACACAAATGTGTTGGTAATTTTATAAGGGCAATAAAAATACCTATAATATTTGTGTTAGGGTTGGTAAACATGTGTAAAACCTTCCATCTCTGTGTGAAAGTCAGCTCATTCTTGCCTGCAAAACACCAAATTGTGTATGCAGTTAACAAATTAGCATGCTTAAGTATAATTATGCTTACAGTGATACAGACAAACAGATGTGCCTGTAATATTTGTGAGCATATTTTTGAAAGAGCCTATGAGAGTTTATCCCCTATAAAATATATGAGCTTAGACATGCTAATTGTAGGTTCTGTGCTATGTTTCTCCATGTTCTGTTGTCTGCAAAATCAAGAAATACAGTGCTTAAACGCATTTAAAAATAAAACAATTGGGAATGTGTTGTTTCCCCTGACTTCTCTATCTTAAAGTTTCGTCATTTGTAAAATATGTTAATACTTACCAGAAATTAATGGGCCAAATCCTGTTATATCTATGATCCTCATGTAGAGTTTAGATCAGGATGGGAGCTTGGAAGAGTAATTAACCAGATCATGTTGTGTTTCTCATTTCCCCCTCTTGGACAGTTCCTTAGTACACCAGCTTGTGTCCCCAAAGAGAGTTATACCTCGGCACTCAAACAGCTCATGCAAAGCTATGCAGAAGTATGTTAAGACATTGGTCTTTACAAATTAACATCTGTAAAGTATTGTGGAGTACATCAGATGAAAGGTGCTAGAAAGGTACACATATTAGACTTCCAATATTATATTTAAACATCATATATTAGATATATGTGCACAATAAACATCCATGAAATTATACCTCAGTAATGATGTATTATCTAATCATTAGGACTAGGATTCCATCCTGTTGAGTAACATGTTTCATCTCAACAAGTACTCTGTTTTATTTACCCCTTTATTGTACATATGCAGACAGCTATCATATATGTTACAGCTTCTGCATGAGTTGCAATACACTTAGGTCTTAGAAAATATTGTGTTTTTCAGATGAGCACAAATACTTTTATCAACAAAAATGCATATAGCAGCAAAAGGACTCTGAATTTCAGTATGCTAATAGAAAAGAGAAACTTAAAAGTCCACAGGGACACTATCTGGGTAGTAACCCTGGTTCATTACTGACTGCTGCTCCTGTAATTAGGCAGGCAAGGCTCTTTGAGTAGATGTGATATCTTTTTATTAGACCAACTGAGTTAAAAGATATGACATCTACTCAAAGAACCTTGCCTGCCTATGACCAACACAGCTACAACCAAAAAGGAAGTCGCTCTCCAAATTGTATAATACTGAAGGCAATAGAATATTTCAGTTCCATATTGGCCCAATGTGCTTCAGTAATGTACCATCAACATTTCAGAAGAGAAAGTCAGGATCCTCCTTCTCCCCTTCTCCTCAATGCTGGCTCTGTGCTGACATTCAAAGAGGGCTGTCGTCTTTTTGATTTGGAGCTGCCAGGCATCACGATCTGCAGCCTGTGTTTCCTACAGTTTGTAGTCAATACCACAGACAGAAAAAGACCTCTTCAGGGTGTACTTGAAGTACTTACATGGGGCCCCTCTTGTCACATTTCCCAGTCATCAGTTCCCCATACAGCACAGCCTTTGGTAGGCAGTCGTCATCCATCCAGGCCACAAGGCCTGCCCACCACAGCTGAGTCTGGAGGAGAATCTCCTCGATGCTAGTGGTATTGGCTCTTTGTAGAACCTCCACATTGGTAACATAATGCTGCCAGCAGATCTTGAGAATGATGCAGAGGCAGCACTGTTGAAAATACTCAAGGAAGTGTACACGGCAGCAGTATAAGACCCATAACTCAGCACCGTACAGTAGGATGGAAATAACAACAGCTCTGTACACCTTAACTTTGGTCTGTGCCCATAGGCTCTGACTGTGGAAGACCTGCTTGAAGAGTCTGCCAAAGGCACTACTGGCTTTTGAGAGTCTGTTGTCTACCTCCTTGTCAATCATGGCATCATACGAAATGACACTCCTAGGTAGGTAAACTGCTTGACAGCATTTAGCTCAGTTCCTTTGATAGCCATCTTCAGTGGCACATAAGCTTGGTGTGGAGCTGCCTGATGAAGAACTTCAGTCTTTCTCATGCTGATGGTGAGTCCAAAGAGTTGTGCTGCAGTAGCAAAGCAAGTAGTCATGTGCTGCAGATCATGTTGGGTGTGGGCCACCAGGACACAATCATCTGCTAACAGAAGTTCATGGATAAGCTATTGCAAATGTAGACACCTTCGCCAAGATTGTCTGATGCTTGCTGCAGCATTGTGGTGAAGAAAATGATGACCAAGACAAAACAATTATGATGAGAGGATTTAAAGATAGGACTTCCAGATAAGACATTTCTTCTTTTTGTTAGATGGTACTACTGTGCAGCTCAACATTGAGAAGTCTAAGTCCCTGGAATCCACAGCCAGAGATTAGTTCCTTATAAATTGTTATAAATTATTCTTTGCATTACATTACTACCTAGAAGATGCATTTGACCTTGCAAGGCCATTGTACTGGCAGGTGTTCCTACACAGACAGCTTGAAATGTAATGGACAAAATAAAGGGTGGGAGAAAAGAAGCCTTCATGTTTATTAAGGAAGAACATAGAAGTGATTTACCAAAGTCGCACAGGAAAGGACTGCAGGGCCTGGTATTGGCCTTGAATCTTCTGAGTCCTAGGACAGGTTCTCAACCCCAGGACCATCCTTTCACTTCCATGAAATTTTTCCCCT
>NW_017729031.1:77397337-77409037 GCF_001723915.1 Gavialis gangeticus
TTAAAGAAGAACATAGAAGTGATTTACCAAAGTCGCACAGGAAAGGACTGCAGGGCCTGGTATTGGCCTTGAATCTTCTGAGTCCTAGGACAGGTTCTCAACCCCAGGACCATCCTTTCACTTCCATGAAATTTTTCCCCTGGCAGGTAAGATGGAGGGGAAATTTTGAGAAACCATAACTCCCTCAAGTCAGGAGTGAGGAGGAGATCTCTGATGATGGAGCTGTGATTATTTTAAAAACTGTTTTTTATATGTGGAACATTTGCCAAGGATTTTGCCTACCCAGTTCCAACTCAGAGTGAACTTGAAGGGTAATACAGAATAAACACCTAAAAATGAGTTTCTATTGGAAACCTTGACAGATCAAAAAGTCAAGCAGTAAACAGGTGCCACCATAATTAAGAGCAGTGACCCTTTTAAAAAAGGGGTTGGCAGCAGGTAAATAAACTGCCATGGTGCAGCTCACCTCGTTAAACAGGAAGGTTTGAGAAATGATTGGAGAACAGCATCAATCAACGTTACTCCAGACTTGAGTTATAAAAGACAGCTGCCTCCTATGGGACAAATGCAAAGTATGAGCTATAAAAAAAAAAGGTTTCTTTGTTGCTTCATGAGACCTGCTACAAAACGATCTGAACCCCAGAATTTACATCCTGTCTGTAGTCAGAACTTTGAATCTTTTTTTAAGTTTATTTCTTTTCTCTCAGTCTACAATGTACGTAATATACTGAGAGAAACAGGTAGAGAAATATTCAAACAACCAGTCAAGCTCCAATCAATCTGTCATGCATGCTGGACATGCCAACATAATTCTCCATTTCTTTTCTTTTACTTTTTCCTTACTGTTTTTTTCCCCCCTAACTTTACATTTTGCCACTATTCAGAGTGTCAAAATAATTGTCTCCTCTGAGCGTGCTGACAGATTCAAGCTCATGGATTATTGCAGTCTGTTAAAACTGTTTTTTCCCCCAGCGCAGTGATGTGCAACGTGAGTTTTTGTTTCTCTCAGGCAATTAGGACACTGACTGAAGTGCTGCAAAACCTCTAAATGAACCTGGCTGCCGTGATATTGGCTGAGGACACTGAGTCACGTTTAAAGCCTTGCTTCACAAAAAAGGATTGTATAAAAATATTTTGCTTAGACAAAAACCAAGGCACTGCCTGTTGTTTTTGTTCTTTTGTCAAACTGTCATGTTCTGGTGATTTAGCTTACCCATCTTGCCTTTCATGCAAATATTTTTGTGGGACAAAATGGCATTGGGCTTTAGCCCCAGGGACAGTGAGGTGGACTCAGATTTATTTCCTACTTTTGCCTTGTCTCCTGAAGCAAATTACTTAACCTCTCTAGTAGCACAAAAGGTCCATAAAAAGCCCCGTGAGAATTCTCTGTCTTTAAGCAGAAGTACTCTACACTGGCTCTGATCCTGCTATCTAAGGAAAAGAGCAGACTGGTAAGCATCCCATGGCCTGCACTAAAGGGATTCTTTGCTGTACAGTACCTGATAGAAGCCAAGTCGATGGCTCCTTTATACCCCAAGAAAATGTGGTCTACATAAGTTCCTTAAAGAACCAAGCCGTGTGCCTCAGCTTCCCTGTCTGCGGAAGAGGAACAATAGTACTTCCTTTCTACACAAAATCATTATTATTTGAACATCCCAGGTGGTCCTTGGATAGGCACCATAGAAAAAATGTAGAATTTCATCCTAAATTTACAGTGCCAAAAAAAAAAGCATAGCGAGCACAAGACTCAGTATATTTTCAGACGTAAGTGCTAACTGTTACTTGAGTGTCTCATGCTTTCATAAGTCTTACATTAAATTCTTTGTACTGGTTTAAACTAATAGACCCATATTTCGGGCAATGCCTGAGATCTGATCAGAGAAGGCTTGGGAGAAGCAATCCGTAGGAGTGGCTGTAAAGTTTCAATCTCCATGAGACATTTACTGCACAGTTGACTAATTAATTGTGCCATAAACTTCTCAGCATCTATACCTGCGCTCCTGTTAGGACGCAAAACACTAATAAACACCACAGAGTTTTTTTGTGCATGGCACACATGTAGAGACTGAGCTGACTGGCTGGGTCATAAGGGAGCTTCAGTGAGGGGGCTGCTTGCTGGCTACCCCCATGCTAAAGCACCCTCATGCCCCAGCCAGCCCCTCTGCAGTACGTTGAGCCTGGTCAGAGCAGCCCTGGGCTGACAGGCTGACCCTCCGGACCCCCTGCCAGCCAGGGCTGCTGTGACCTAGCTCATTATGCAGGCACACATTTAAGCTGCACACCTGGGAGCTTCCCAGGAGCAATAAACTGAGAAACAATAAGCTCTGCAGTTTATTGCTGCCCGTTAATAGCACATGTAGACGTGCCCCTAGAATCATAGGATAGAAAGGAACCTCAAGAGTCACATATTCCAACCTCTTGAACAGATGCAGGATTTGCTATTCCTAAATCATCCTAGACAGGTGTCTATCCAGCCTCTTCTTGAAAACCCTTGATGAAGACAGTTGCACTTATGTAGCCTTATTACTGTATTCAGCAGTAGCTAAGGGTTAAAATGGAATGAAATGATTTACCACAATATGTTGTCAATAATAAAATCTCTCCAGACTGCGAAGTATTACCTGCAAACAATCTCTCGTACATGCACACAACTCAGTTAAAGCAATGCTATGAATTTTTCCGCCCCTTCAATAACAAGGACATTAGAAATAGAGATTCATCTTTATTTCAGCCCTTTGAGTAATATTACTATAGATTTCAAGAGTTAACTTATATTTATATACCTGGTGGATCAAATTATATATCACACTATTCAGAACACATCTACTTCAGCACCATAACCTAAGGAACAACTTCTCTTTCCCAATGTAAAAACACTCCCTTGCACATAAAGCTGTACTAACCGCAACTGGTCAGTCAGCTGGAATCTGTGAATATGCAGAAATCATAAGAGAGCATGGGTCTTAACTTTGATCACACTGGCATTGATTTTCCACCAAAGAGTAACTCTTGATTTGTACCAAATGAGTGAGTTCAGAATGAGACCCCTCGTTTCCAAATCTACATGAGCAGCATATACACAAATGTCTTTGCCTGTTGGACCGCGTAAGGTCTTGGGCCAGTAATAGTGTAGTAATCATTGCAATTATTTATTGTACTATTTATTTAAAACTAAGTTACAGACAGAACACCTGAATTGGGATTACAGACATGTATAAGGCAAGTTCCATTGTTCTTTTGTGATTCCGACTCAGATCCCACCTGCATCTGATTTATGCAGACAGGTGAACCACACTGATTATCACTTTTTCTCACAGGCAATCTGAATGCTATGGCAAATGTTAAACTGATTCAAAACATGTCTTACTGCTGTACTGAGAGGCTGGTTTCACCTATCTTGTTTTTGGCATTGCTGATAAACAGCAAAAATGCTATGGGACTTGCATAGCAGCACAACAGTTTTCTGATAAACGTAGCTCTCCTCCTAGTTGAATGCTGCCTCCCCACAAGCTGTGGCATTTAAGCCTGTCTATACACTTCTGTGTCAAACAAGAACTAGTCTTCTGTAAATGGTGGGTGAAGGGATTTTTGCCAGCTCTGGGTAAATATATCACAGCCCTCAGTCAGGAAAAGGCCCAGGCAGCCATGGGGGGATTAGTCAGGGGGAATGGACCCATGCTCCAGCCCCTAGCCAGTGGGTGGGAGGAAAAATCCTCCAAGGCTGATAGGCAGGGGCTGGCAAGGGGGCAGGGCTGGGGTGTTTGCAGCCAGCAGAGCCACACTGGGGAGAAAACCCCTGCCTCAGAAGCGTTCCCCTTACCTGCTGTGCAGACCCCAGCTGGAACTGGAGCGGGGGTCCCTTCCTCCTCCCCTCCCATGATTGAAAGGTGGTGGGGGCAGAGCTGGGGCAGCATAGTCATACTTCAGGGGAGGAAGCCCCCACTTCATGGAGCTTTCCTCCACTCTTCCCTGCTGTGCAAACCCTGGCAGGCGGAGCGGGGCTGGGGTTTAGGGCCATTCACCTGCCCTTGCCTGACCCGTGCTGCTGCCAGCAGGGCTGGGGAGACAGCCTCAGGTCTGTGACAGCAGGGGTTGGGGCCATCCAGCTCAGCTGGGGCAGGCATGCTAGCCCACCCAACCTGCAAGCAGGTGGTTAGTGGGGGCTGCAATGCACCCTGGGATGCAGGGGAACTGAGACCTAACTTGTGCTGACAGTGGATCTGGGGCAGAAGTTTGATAGACTGGTTTAACCTAATGCTGCTTGCAGACATTAAAAACAAAAAAACCCAGTGCTTTACTTTAAACTCAGTACACTTCTGTGCTGAGCCCAGCACATGCCCAGAAGAGGCAGAGCAGTACTTCAACCCAGTCTAGATCAGGCGCTTTAAGGGAGACTTTTTTGACTGAATCACATTTATATAAAAGCAACAACAAGCCCTGCTGATGCATCCAATCTATACAATGTAGAGGTGGGTCAAAGTAATGTCCTGCTTCTTCTGGTAAAGAGCGGTTTGGCGAACAGGGGGGTTAATGACTGCAAGCATCTTGTATCAGTTAAGTCTGATACTACACCCATCTAGGTCTATCTTAAGCAAGGTTTAGCCATTTTGAAATCAGTCTATGTGCACTGAACATCTGTTCTGCTACAGGTTTAAACAATGTTCTGATCACTTACACCAATTTATGTGTAACGTCTGTTCCTAGCCCCGCTGACCCTGCTTACATAAGAAATGCAGGTTCAAGCTTTGGCCTTATTTACTGGTTTGTCATGCAGACTTCACTATGGCCACTCCCTCTCTCCTTTCTATATGTTGCCACTCATCAAGAATCTATACTTCAGAATTTTTGGATGCTTTGGTATTTGGCAGGCCCTGGGTTCACTACTTTATTGGGGCCTATTTTTGCAAGATGCTGAGTACTTCCATAAGGAACTTAATATCCTCAGCTATATACCATCAGGTCCTCAATGAAAAGGAGATTCTTCATGGTTTAAACTATACAATTCATTCCATATAGTTATACCTGTACACATTTTTGAGCCATGTTTTGACCTTAAAGGTAATATGAGAAGGATAGGAAAAATAGGATTGTGCCCTTTTTATGCTTCATTATCCATAGATTATAAAGCCAGAAGGGACCAATTTGATTATCTAGTCTGATCTCCTACATAACACAGGCTGTAGGACTTACCTTAATTTAATTCCTGCTTGAAAAGAGCATACCTTTTCAAGAAACATTTAATCTTGTTTTAAAAAAATTTCCAGTGATAAAGAATCCACCATCATACATGGACATTGTGCCAATGATCAATTACCTTTGCTGTCAAAAAAATTGTGCCTAATTTCCAGTCTATTTTTTTTCCAGAAATTTAGCTTGCAGTGATTGTATCTTGCTGTAATTGCTCATCAAATTTCTGTTTTCCATACAGGTACTTACAGACTATTATCAAGTCATCCCTTAAACTTCTTGTTGATAAGCTAAATAGATGGAATACCATAAAAATTTTTCCAGGCTATTTATAATTGTTGTGGCTCTTCTTTGAATCCCTGCCAATTCTTCAATGAATATGATTTATAAGTTTTAGTCACTTTCCTGCTTGTTTTTACTAAGTCTTTATCCATGTTCTTTAAATAAGTTTATGGGTTGATTGATTAAACTGTCACAAAACTCCTATCTAGACCTTCTCAATTCTGTTTAACCCAGATTATATCAGTTTATCTTAACTCCAAATCTTGAATCTTAACTCTTTGCCTGCTAGGGAGGAAAGCAACTGGGTTCTACTTTAAAGCATGACCTGCAAGAGTATTAGGGATTTTTCCCCACCAATTCCTTCTCACTAGCTAATTTAAATCATGTATTCATTCAGCCTGAATTGTGGGCAGAAGCAGCAGACTGCCAGTCAAAGCTGAGAGCTCTGCAGGGGGCTGATGCAGGACCTTGAAAAGCAGTTTGAGGCTTAGAAGTCTCAAACTGAGGATCACAGCCTTTGAAGACAATAAGAATTTATTTTTCCTGTAGGCAGGCACCTCATTGTCAGGTAGAGAACAAGCAGCCACCGGCATCATGGGACTAAGGAGAATCCAGCATATCATTCTGTAGATGCTGCTTCTTTAGCAAAATGAATGTACTGATTTAGTTTCATCAAAATAGCATCTATGAATTCTTCTGTTTTTTGAAATGGCCGACTGGTTAATTCCTGTTGTGTTCTCTACAGTGATTTGAAAGGACCTTGAAGCTATAAAGCTGTAATTTTGACCAGTAAACAGGCAACGCATGGCTTCTGGAGGTTTCACTTGCTTAATCCCTTTTTAACTCCTCACAGATTGCTTATTTATCAAACTGGCTCCTTTGATAAAGCTGCTTATCAGTAAAATCAGGAGCAGTGTGTCCATCAAGTTCTACTTATTAAATTCCTAGGATGAGAGAATATCTATTTCATTATCTAGATCTTCACAATACTTTAATTTAGGGAAACAAGTCACATTTAGCAACTCCTTTTGCTCTTAGCGTGGTATTTCTTCCAGGTTTATTGATTCATTTTAAATCTGATTAGTGAGCTAACCATCTTTTCCCCACTGTTGCAGTCATTTATTCAGTCACATGGACTTTCCATCATAGAAAATAGGAGCTAAGAAGAAATATTTGAACCCACTCCACATTTTATATGCAGTTAGAGAAGTCATAATTTGGTTATGTACTTATAAATTAGTCAACTGCCACTGATCAACCAAATGGCCTATATTCTTGGGTATCCAGTGATTTCTATACGGTGATACCCACTGCTATATATTGTGGTGGTTTTAACTTATGTCATTTTATTCAAGGTGCAGTGTAGAAATGCATATTCTGAGGCTGACACACGTTTAAGTGGAGCTTACTAACCGTCTCTGGGCTCACTTTCTTGAAATCACTGTGCTCTAGGTTTCATTTCTTAATTCTGAAAAGAAATTAGCTGATGACAAGATTCAGCATCTTGACCTTCCTCAGTGTCCTTTACAGTCAAAATATGACTCAATATGTCACCATTACTGTGTATGCACTGATGGGACTACACTGTGGCATTAAGCCATAGCTATGCTTTGGGAATGTGCAAAGCTGCGCAACTACATGAAGCCCTTCACAAGTCATTGTGCCTCCAGATGACATAACAACTCAGCTCTTAAGGTGTGTAGCTGCTGCTTGCCCATTAAAGAGGCTGCAGGGTGGACTTCATCAGTGTTCAGCCAGCTTTGACAATCAGTTAAAAAAGAAGATAGGTTTGTTATTCTGTCCTCTTTGCATGGGCTAACACAAGCAGCAAAGTAGTATTGTAAAGCTCCTGCACTTTCATACAGTGTGGTATCAGTGAAACGCACAAATGTGAGGGAGACCCCCAGCCCTTCTGTTAACTGTTGAAAGGATGGCCCCTATCAAGCCTGCCCAACTTTGTACCAGTGTTGACTACCCTCTGCCTTCAGTGGGATCAGGGGGGAAAAAAGCAGGAACTTTGTTGTGAGACACTCAAACGAGAGGCAGTCATGACCTGGGCCACATTTGATATCAACTTACCAAGTAGTAGGGACAGAGGAGGAAGAATACTGAATAAACATTTCTAGCCTTCACCAGAGACCGCATGATTTGATACATTTCGTGTTGCAACAAAACAAGTCGTAGTCAGAAGATTTTCTGATCAAGCTCAGGGGAGCAGGGAATAAGAGGGGCATTGTGGCGTCAGTCCATTTTAGATATCTGGGAGTATGTTCTGTGCTCCATGGACTCAGAGGCAAGCACTGCTGACACTCCCCTCCAAACACCTTGACCTGTAGGCTCTAGCCCTTGGCCTCATTAAGCACTCACACACTTTGTCTAACTAAAGAAGGGTTATTTACAAAGGCTAGCAAGGGAGATGCAAAGAATCTACCAGAAATGACTTAGATGTTACTGTAAGATTAATGTGCTAGTTCTAACCCAGCCCCAGGGGCACAAAGGGTAATCATATCTTTGTGGCTTCTCCAGTCTCATTCTTTATTACATCCTTCCCCATTAGAGGGAGATTAAGGATTGCCCTGTCTGCTTCTTTTTCATGAGAGGCCAGTATTTTCATTTGGTCCCATCTGCACTGTCTTTCTTTTATCCTGCTCTAACAGATCCTCACTTTTCCTGGACTGAACAGCACAAAGGAAGAGGGGTCTCCTACCCTCCTAGCATTCATCCCATGTATGCAGGCAGGTAGGGAAAAATTCATACACACTCATGCTTAATATGCATAATTTTAACATTGGAGCTACAAAGGATGATACAGAGTGGACAAAACACAACTCCTGAGTAAAGGGGACCAGGACATGGAAGGTATCACATTTAGCTTCTGGGGCGGTGTCCCTTCGGTGCTGCCTGGTGCACAAGATCAGAGAAAATGCACAAAGCAGTCTCTAAATTTGCCCAAAAGATAAAGCTTGCAGCCCTGAAGAGGATTTTCCAGTTTATCTTTAATCACAGAGATAGGCCTGAACCTAATGCATAGGCATGTTAAATAGTGTCATTCTTCACAAGGAATCCCTATTAATTCTAGCTTGACCCACTGAGGTCATATTAAAAATCAGGCTCCTCATTTTCTGGGTCAATCCTAATCTTAATTTGAAATGTTGAGAAAAGTCACGCAACATTATCAATGTGACTGTATTGTGAATGCACCCAATTTTCAGCCTTTAGCGTGAAGTTCCTGAAATGTGGCTGATGCCATGAATGTGTGAAAAGGCTGACACTGGGTTGTTGTAAGAAACTTTCTCTCTGTAAAGTAGCTTAACCCTTTAATTTAATTCACGCAAATAACACATTTGAATTTCATATGTTACACAGGGTTAATCCATTTTCCACAGTGGAATGCAAAAATTTCAGAAATAGCATATTCTGTTCCACTGTCATCCGTATAAAATACTGTTTACACTCCAGGCCTATTGCTTCAGGAAATTATTGATGGGAACAGCTGCTTCTCCACAAGAAGAGTAGAAGAGTCCTTTTCTCTCCGACCAGGGGCACTTTTCAGCCACCTTTACTTTATCACCATGCCACAGAGGCATGCAAGATTGGATTTCAGACTTTGAATACAAAAATGCTTAGGAAAGAAACTCTTTAAAACTTCACTTGGGAACTTTTGTAAAGCTCTGAGCCATCTCTCTCGGCTCCAAAGGATTTGTTCAAAACAAAATGGAATTCTGAGCATAAGACATACACTACAATCAGCATCCAACTTCAAATGCACCTCATTGCTACTGAGCTGAACATTATAATTACAATTATAACTCTGCAATGCTTTATGCATAAATTATTCAAATTAAACCACATAGATTATTCAAATTTTATCTCCAAGAAACACTTCTGAAAGCCCGCTAACAATCATGTTACAACCCACTGCTAACAAATGCCAAGCCATTAAAGACTTGATGTAAAAAAATCTTTTCAGAACTAGTCTCTGGGCAATAAATTGACTTATTTCAAGTTGAATGAGTCTTTGGTTTAGCTCTATTTTGGTGGTCTGGTAGAGTTGTAATTTCTTGTACACCTTGGAGCTCAGTTTAGCAAAAAGCTAAGCCTTTTCTTTCCAAATGGACAAGCAGCCCTATGAAATTTGAAAACCAAATATTTCTCTGCAATGAGTATGCAGAATTCACACTCTCTCTTCCCACAATAAACCCTGGGTGATCTTTGAAATAGAGTCATATTTTACCCATATGTTAATTGACATCACATTAATGATGACTTATTTTATGCTGTAGTCACATAAGGGAAATATAGACATGTTAAAAAGAACTCTCCAGGCATCTCAGGCCTCACCCAGCTGTGAAATGACTGGACAAAATTAAATAATCTTGTTGCAGATTACTGTTACCCTTCACATCAGAACAACACAGTGTGCAATATTTATCATTCAAAACACAAGGAGCAAAAGGTTGCTTTGGCTTCATAAGAAAAAGCATTGCTCAGTTACAATATGAAATAATACCAAGTGTGTACACAGTTCCTAGAGTAAACCTGCAAGATTTCCTGTTTGATGTTAATGTTAACGCTTCATGGTCTGAATGCATCAACTGCCTTTACAGCACCAAACATGAGGAGGGCAGGTCAGCAGAAAGGGACATAGTTCATTCAGGATGCTTAATTTTAGTGAGTCCATTGGAACTGACGTGTGATCTGGCTCTCTCTCTAATAGGGGAGAAGTATAATGGGCATCGTTACATTGCTTCCCTAAAGCTGCTCCTCAGCCTTAATTGAGGTCCTGTCCCAACATGCATAAGGAGAGAGAGATCAAGAGGATTAATTTTCAGATTACAAAATATTTTTGTGCTGTACCATCTATATATAAAATAGGATTATTGTTAAAAAGTACAAAATTAAGAGGATTATAAATCAGTTGTGTATGAAGGCTGACATCTCTTCTTATTAAACTATATTTTCAGGATACAAATTAAAATGCCATATTAAACCTGTCTTGAACTTTTTGCAAGGGATAGGAGTGGAAAAAAATAAAGCACTTTTCAATTGATCATATTGTTTTCTTTTCCTGTGAGAGTTGAAATAAAGATTTGGAACACACAACAATGGAAAAGACAAACTTGTAGCTGTGTTTACCATTCAGGCACAGCAAAATCCACACAGCCTGATCTGAAGAGGAAGCACACTTGAATGAATATACAGTTGAGGTTGATACTTGGGCAGATGCCCTATTTTCACTGTGTAAATACCCTGCCATCCAGTTTGTACTAGCTCTGCTGGCTAATTAAAATTTTAGGAAATTTTCTTTTTCTAACCAATATTTTTTATCCCCCAATGTATGACTGAACAGAAAGTAGTTGCTGATCATAGGAACTGCCACACCGGATCAGACCTAAGGTTCATCTAGTCCAAGGTCTTGTCTCCTGACAGTGGCCAACTGCAGATGCTTCAGAGTAAGAACCTGCAATAAACAGATGCGCTGTGTGGATTGGTCTGTGAATAGTAGCTGATAGCTAGAACTGGCATTTCCTCACATTTGACTTCTGAACTGTGGAACCTTAATATTGGGCTTATTTTTGACCAGATTGTATCCCAGCCTGTGTATCCAAATAGGAACATAAAATAAAATAAGACCCTCCCACTTAGTTCTGCATGCCAATATCCAAGGTCTGGTGAGGCCATGTAAGTGAACACTATATACTCATAATTCCCCCTGTACCAAGAAACTGGGTAGAGACTGTGCAGGACCGTGGGTACTCAGTTGTCATTATTAATGTGCATTTCACTAGCTTCTAGAAGCTCCAAACATGGATAAGGACTTCATTGTGCCATGTCAAGCACTGTATTTACACAGAACAAAAGGACAGTCTCTTCTCCAAAGTGCTTGAAATCCAAATATAAAACCAATGACAATACATTGATTCAGACAGGTAAGGAGACCAACAGGAGACAATAAAACATAATAGTCAGTGCTCTCAGCATAATGGACTGAGAAGAGGCTATTGTAATAATCAAGACACAAGATAATGGGACCCCCAGTGAGGGTTTTCTCTGCACAGATGGCAAGGGAAGGCTGTATTTTTGGTGTGAACTGGTTTCAAACTATAACAGTGCTAGAACAAAAGGAAGAGGAACTAGAGGCAGAATTCTGGGTGCTCCAGAGATGGCCCTGTTATTGCTTCATACTCGTGACAGCTCACTATTGTACAACTTAAACAGCTATCATTATTC
>NW_017729031.1:77414037-77419063 GCF_001723915.1 Gavialis gangeticus
CTTGACAGCTCACTATTGTACAACTTAAACAGCTATCATTATTCTCTAGTAATGGAGACCTTCTTAATTTTTATACAACACAAATGAAAAGAAACTGTGCTGTTAGGCAATTCTATAAGCAATGTGTTTAGATCCCAATATCTTCACTGAATACTTTTTCTTTGGAATAGTGTATTAGTAACATAGGGAGTCTTAGGCCCTCTCTACATGTTACACTTAAGGCATGATTAACCAGGTAATCACACCACATGTTGTGACCCAGCTACATATTCAACCCATTAACAGCATGCTAAAATACATGATGATGTTCCCAGTGGGGATAGCGTCCCTGCTGCAGCCCCCACACTTCACGTCAGCTGTAGGGATTGCAGCAGGGGCAGTGCTGTGGGGCTCACAACCACAGGTACCAGTGAAGCAGGGAGCCTGGGGTCATGATCCTGGGCTCCGCCTGCACCAGTGATAAGGCATGATGAGATGTAATGCAGGATCCCACAATCACGCCTCTGGCCATGTATGTCTGGCATGTCAGGAGGCACAACTGTATGGCTGGTGCATTAGATCCCATTGTACCTTTACCTGCATGTGTAGAAGGGCCCTTAAGTATAAATGAATGGAACTGAGCAATTTGTATGTACACCTATGAAATATAAGCCAGACAATTACGCAATGAAAATATATAGTTTGATATGAATTAAGCAGGTTGTTTTCCTCTTCTCTCTCTAAATTACTTGAAATTCAGAATTCCTGAATCCACTCAGAAGACAGCCATTAATCTCCATTTGCCTATGCTACTAACCAGGTACCATCAGCATGATTATAGTCTGAAAAGTACTGTATCCAGCTATTAGTGCAACTATTAAATTTAAGGGTCTCCTGCCTAACTACTAATACACTTGAAACAATCACAGATTGACCTCAACATGTCTCTGAATGAGACACACTAGGCAATAATTACATTTTGCTTCAGTCTCTTTAATCATGCCAATGTGAGGTTTTTTCCAAATCTTTAAAACAGTATTTATTCTGTTAATCTATTTCCAACCCTAATAGCGTGTAAAATACAAAGGTCAGATTCTCAGCTAATGGTAATCAGAATATTTGCGTTAAAGTCTAAGGAGCACTGCCAGTTTATGTCAGCTGCAAATCAGACCTGAAACTATAATCCTTTTGAGTTTTCACCATTTAATATTTTTGTGCTTCTTTTCCTTAGCTTTAATAAAAAGAATTTGTGCCACTAATTCTGCTATGTTTCTTAAAAATGGTGTTCTTGACTGAAGCGGGGACGTGTGGTGCAATCAGTGTCTTCGGGGTCACGTCCCGCCTCCCCGCGTCGGGACTGCTTAGCGGTTGCCAAGGGGTCGCTCACCTGTAGCTTGCACACGCCAGCCTCTCCTGCCATGACTTTGATGATAAACCGGTTCAGTTTGGATTGTCCGGCACTTGTCAGTGCAAAGGTGAGACTCCTCGAGTTCCCGGGGTCCCGCGTAGCTGAGGGCTCCGCCACCCCTACACCCTCGCCCGTTCCACCGGTAGTGACTGCCCCCCTGGGCAGGCCACTTATCAGGGTATCCCGCAAAACGTCAATAAAAGAAAATGCAAAAGTTAACACAAAGGTTACAGCCAGGGATTCACTAGAGCGAGGAGGCTGCTTTGACCGTCAGCTGACCTCCCCGATATTCCCCTGTACGCTGTGGCGCTAGCACCCTTTCTCCAGCTCTCACTGTACTCTTCAGCCTTCCCTAGGGCTTCCTGGTGCTCTTCAGTCCTGCTGACTAGGGGCGCGGCGCTTTCACCGTCCGTGGTTGCCCCTGTATTACAGGTAATACAGTAACCCGCTCCTGCCGGGTCTCACCGCTCCTGGCGGCGTCAAACAGTCTGCGGCCTCACTGTGCCAGTGGACTGGGCTCCCAAGTCCCACTGGGGCTTCCCCTTACCCCAGAAGGTCCTGCCGTGCCTCAGGATGGCTCACATCTGCTCCAGGGTGCTTCCCCCGGCATCAGCTTCCCCGCGGCTTCCTTCCGGTCTTCCCTTGACCATCGGCGGTGTCTCCTTTATGCCACTCCCGGGCAGCTCTGCTTCTCCCTCCTCCACACACCTGGAAGAGGTGAGTTCCCACCCAGCGTTTTGGGCCGGTGTGTGCGGGATTACCGCGATAGCGTCGGGGCGGGGAGCCTTGGGGCCCGTCAGCTCCTTGCCTCCCTCACATTGACATTCAAAAGCTCTGGTCATTATCTCATGAACCTGCTACGGAGCAAAAAAGACACACAAAAAATCAAAGGGACTAGATCCAAATCTTATGTGATTCGATATAAACTGAGAATCTGTCCCCAGAAATGTGAATATTAAGTGGCTGTAACCTTGTCTTTCTTGTATTTAATACTGTATGTGTCATACACATAGGCATCCCAGAGGAGTGGCCTGTGCAAAATATCTCTGTTCACAATGTGCCAAACTCAATATAATTTTCTGGCTTATTTCTATGTATTTTCCTCTGTGCCACATTTGGCTTGGCAATGTAAAACACAGAAGTGTTCCAGGTACAGAAGAGAATAAAAGGCTGCACTAACCAACTTGTAGTGCTCTTTATCAGTGGTCTATTAAAAACCTAAAATAATACTTAAAATAGTGAACCCTCAAGTCCTTTCTTTCATGCCAGGTGTAATATTTGTGATAACCCTCAAGCCCGTACCTCAAAGGACATAATAGCTGATCTCCTGAGGTCATTTCCAGCCCTGTATTTCTATGATTCAATACAGGAGCTTTGTGTCAGACCTGAGATGAACACACAAATCCTTCATCCAGTGCCTTAACTATGAGGCCATCTTTCCCCTATAGAACAGTTCTACATGGACAACCTAGTCCTCACAATCAGACCTCTTTGCTTACTTAAAAATGCAGACTACAAAGAATATCTCCATAAATGTTTAGGGATCTCTGGAATACAATATGACAACCATTACTCTAAAACATTAAGATGCACAAAACTGCATCTAAAGGCTCTGCACAGTTCTGCTGATCTTACTCATACTGGTATAAACACAAAGTAACCTCACTGACTTCACAGGAGTTATTTCAGTTTAGGCCAGGGTATACATGAACTCACAATCCATTCACTTGTGTCCTCCTAGTCACTACTTCTGGTTCCTCATCTGCTTTCTTGTCTTATGTGACAATTACATTATCTATATAATTAAATTATAATAATGCTACCAACCTATATCAAGCACTTTCGATGATCTCTTTCTCCACACAAACCCAACCCCAAATGAGTCTGACATTATACAGGAAATCACAATGTCAAACTCATTTAGAGTTTAAGATCCTTACCCTTGCAAGATACTCAAGACTTCCGAGGGTTAAGGTGAAGGGGAGAAGAGAGAGAAAATAGCAAACATATGTGCACTTGTACTGAAGACTATTGATGATGGACATAATCGACTAATATCCATTACATTGGGAACTGAGCACTCAAAAGCAGTTACTGGAATGATAAATAATGAGGGCAGATCCATTCTACAGAGCAATCCAAACTGCTTGGGAAGCAGATTCCATTTGAACAACATGCATATTAATAAAATGAAATAAACAATCACAAATCTAGAAACAAAAAAATATAGGTTACATTCAGCTGATAGGGAACTGTATCCTGGAAACCAGTGAGTGAATATGATTTAGAAGTCACAATAGATAAGTAGCTGAAGATGAAATCTTAATCTGATGCTATGGGTAAGATGGTTAATACAACCCATAGAGGCCATACTTAGATTTTTTTTTAAAAAACATATAGCCCAAAAGAAGTTTTAACCTCAAGAGAGAATTACTAGGTGCAGTTCTATTGTCTGCATAATGGTTAAATAATCATAGCGTTCCCCTCACCTTAAAATATATGAATCTATGAAATTCTCTGCATGCATTTAGAAATTCCAAACTTAATAGATATTTGACATAACCTCTAAATTTGTGTATGTATAGTATAAAAAACTGGAAATGTGTATGTCATTCATTCATTATTTTGGATCTGAATTTTTATCACAGTTACTTCATATTTTTATAAATATGTTGTACAGCAAAATAAAGGGAATATAAACCAATGTATTGTCAAGAAAGAATATAACAGATAACTAGAGTTTAATCACAATGGCAAATTACTAGTTTATATTTGCTGAAAATATGGGATCTTCACCACAATAATTTCTGTACCAAAACAATTGTGTGTTACTGACCCAGCTGTGAAATAGACAGCATTACAGTACTGCTGTTTCATCAGTTCACCTTTTTAAGAAATAATATGTTATTTTCTAGAGGCATTCATTTTAAACCTGTTTCAAGATACCATTTTCCATTTCTTTGACTTGATCCTCATTCTTTGGATACATACAGAAATAGTATATTGATCTACCACTGTGCATAGAGAGGATGCTGTGGTTAGCAGGCCCCACATGTAATATTCCTTTGGCCATTTACAAGCACTGGCATTTTTAAAAGTTAAACCTTTTTGAAAGATGTTTATGCCAGTACACATTGGCAGAAAATGTGTAATAGCAAGCAGATATAAACATCTGCAGTAGGGGAGGTGGGAATAATTATGGAAAACTACTATATTTCATCTTTTCAATGGGTTTTTAGAAATAGCAATGAGAAACTATACATATTTTAATTATCTAGTCATAACCTTGACTTCAGTGAGAGTTGTGTCTTTGTAAGGACTCCTATTCAGCACTCAGTAAAGATTAAATACATTCTTAAACATGTTGCTAATAAGGGATAGAATTAAGTTCTTGATGAAAAGCACTGCTGAACTAAAATGTATACGAACATGCTTCTAGTGTGTTTGCAATTCACAGAAGAGTCCAGCTGAATAACTGTATCTGTATACATTGTTGTAATTCTAAATTGAACATGCTGTTATTCTAAAGATGGAATTTTAAAAACCCTTAGCATTAGCATTAGCATAAGTTCTGCCCACATGAAAGTCAGTGGAAGTGCAACCATTTGCTACAGTCGAATTGAAGTGGAGATCTTCAAA
>NW_017729031.1:77424063-77425239 GCF_001723915.1 Gavialis gangeticus
ATGCTTCTAGTGTGTTTGCAATTCACAGAAGAGTCCAGCTGAATAACTGTATCTGTATACATTGTTGTAATTCTAAATTGAACATGCTGTTATTCTAAAGATGGAATTTTAAAAACCCTTAGCATTAGCATTAGCATAAGTTCTGCCCACATGAAAGTCAGTGGAAGTGCAACCATTTGCTACAGTCGAATTGAAGTGGAGATCTTCAAAAGGAGACTGGACACACACCTTGCTGGGGTTATTTGACCCCAGCAGTCTTTTCTGTCGAGAGCAGGTGGGCTGGACCTGATGACCTCACAAGATCCCTTCCAGCCCTAAACTTCTGTGAACCTGTGTGAAGTAAGGCCAATATTGAATGCTTTCAAAAAGTCTCACCTTCATAGTCTAGTCAGGGGTTCCCAAACTAAGGATCCCATCTGGAGTCATACCACTTACAAATATGGCTACAAGCTCCATAGAAAATCAGTTGGAAGAATCAGGTTTGAGCTAGGTGTATGCCAGTCAGCAATAAGGTAAGAAACCTGGAAGTAGGGCCACAGATCAGAAAGATTGGGTTCCACTGGTCTAAGTATTTTGTGCATGATTCTGTCCATCTAATATTGTCCTCTATTTTTAACATCTCATATGACAGAGTTTACTTTTCTAAATGTTCTTCAGAAAGCTAAGAGACATGGGTGAGAATTAATTGCACTAGAAAATATAGCATTCAAGGGCCACACTCTTAAAAGTTGATTTGCCATTAAGAATTTCCAGGTGAAGTTTTGCAGCTATGATTATTAACTGCCTTGCTTACACATCTAAATATCTCACTTGATGGCACAATAAAGAATTAGACTTTCTATTTTAGTAAGAGTAGGAAATAGTAGAAGACACAAAGTGTTTCTTTGATTACATCACTCTTAAATTACAGTCTAAATAAAAATAAATACATCAACACATTCAGTTACAATGTATCCAGTTTCCCTGAATCTAGGAATGAAAACTTGGTAACAATGGCACTGTCAGGTCCTAGATGTGGTCATGTGCTTATATATACTGTAAAGGGACATAAAAAAAACCTCTCCTTGCTCCCTGTGGCCGCATACACATGAGCATGGATGTTTGGTTCACCAGGGACAGCTAGAGGCAGCATATCTTACCTGGGGCTCTGGGGGCCTCCTGGACCTGTAGCAGTAG
>NW_017729031.1:77430239-77433917 GCF_001723915.1 Gavialis gangeticus
AATCTAGGGCTGTCTATCTAAGAATGAAAACTTGGTAACAATGGCACTGTCAGGTCCTAGATGTGGTCATGTGCTTATATATACTGTAAAGGGACATAAAAAAAACCTCTCCTTGCTCCCTGTGGCCGCATACACATGAGCATGGATGTTTGGTTCACCAGGGACAGCTAGAGGCAGCATATCTTACCTGGGGCTCTGGGGGCCTCCTGGACCTGTAGCAGTAGGGATCCTGCTGCTCAGAGCTTGGCTGGCAGCTGGAGCATAGCTCCAGACAGCCAGGCTCCAGTTTTGAGCAGCGTGTGCTGCCCCCATGTGTGCTGCTTTTTGCATGGGTTTTTTTTTGACCCCTGGATATCCCTTGCAGTGCAGAGAACAAGTGAATGTGTGATATGTGACAACTGAATGTGTAGTATGTGACATGTCTGCAGCACCACATAACGCATGGTTGCACTCATCTGGACATAGCCTGTGTAGGCTACCTAGACCTTAATTCTTGGCATATTTGAGCAAGTGGAGCTATGTTGTCCCAGCTCCTCTATGGGTATGATTTAGCCAAGAGTTAGAAGTGAGAGGTGACCAGAAAAGCTTAGCTCAGGGGCAGGCAATTATTTTGAGCGAAGGGCAGCTTACCAAGTTTTGGCAAGCTGGTAAGGACTACATGGGTAGCCCCACTCTTTGACAGGTGCCTCACCCTCTGGTCACAATCTTGGGACTGGAAGTCCTGCCCTAACCCCTCTGACCTTGCCACCAGAAGTCCGTCCTCTTGCCCCTGAAAGTACTCCTTTGAGGAAGAGGGTTTGCCATCTTAGGATGGGCAAAAATTACATACTAAAAATCAAACACCCATAATAATATATTTTAATTTAATTTTTAAAAATATTTTTGTCCTGATTCATATGCATTTGTGATCTATATGCAGAAGTGATTGCATATGGAGATTTGTGGGGATGCATGTGTGTGGGTATGGATGTGGGTATGGGAGCCATGTAGTGCAGAGCGGCCAGCAGGCAGTTGGGAAAGTGGGGAAAGTGGCATGGGGGGAAGTGGAAGTGAGTGGGAGCATGGGGCCTGCACCAATGTCCCGGAGCCAGTGCCGACAGGGCCCAGAGCAAGGCGGTAGAAGTGCTGGGTGTGGGCTGGCAGGGGTCTGTGGAGCCAGGCTGGGCTGCACCAGTAGGGAGAAGTGGGAGCTGATCTGGCTCCATAGAGCTCCTGCTGCCAAGGACCCTGCGCTCCTATGGCCCTGCTATGGGCCCCACTGGGGCTGGCCCCAAGGCACTAGCACGGGGCCCGCACTCCTGCCTGGCTGCCAATGGCTCCTGCATGCCCACTCACTACCAACCACTTGCAACCTGCGCAGGGCTGTCCAGCCTCTCCGTCACATCATTGCTGCCCCATGGGGCAGTGGTGGCAACGGAGAGCAGGCACAGGCAGCCCTGCATGAGCTCTGAGCAGTTGCAGCATGAGGCGCCAGCCACGGGGAGAGGGAGCGGCCACTTTTCCCCCATGCTGAGCACCAGTTCAGGCAGATAAATTTTAATTTTCTAAATTTTTTAGGGGCCCCGCAGGCCAGATAGAATAGCCTGGTGAGCCAGATCCAGGCTGTGGGTCATATTTTGCCCATGCCTGGCTTAGCTAGTGCACTCTTGTTATGCCTACCACAGGCACAATTATTTTCTTATGCAGGCCCAGGATAGCATACCTACAAATCCTCACTCTCACCCCCAGACACATGGTTTGCAGCAAAACCACTATTTATACTATGACTTATCAATTCATTTCATCCATCTGGAAATAAACATTATAGCTTCTGTTAAAGTTATATAGCCATGGTGGCCAAAACCGCAGCTCGCAAGCCACATGTGGCTCACTGGCACGGTACTTGCGGCTCTCTGGAAATTGGCAAAGCCCTGCCTGCTTCTCCCTAAGGCGGCTCCACGGGACAGCACAGCCCAGCACCTCCCATCGCTCCAGCTTTCCCCATGGGGAGTGTGTCCTGAGCCCACCCTGCTCCCTCCTTCTCTCCCTCCTGGACTGCTTGCTTAGGGACTGGGCTGCCAGGACAGGAGCTGCAGCCATGCTGCTTACCCAGGGCATGCCTCCAGCAGGGAAAGCCAGACCGGCTCAGCTGTGCGAGGGTTGGGGGGTGTTCACCTCCACTCTGGGTTGCTCAGCATTTCCACCCACCCCACAACCCCACCTTGCTCTCTAGCTCTTGAACTTCAGTGGAGGACTGGATGTAGCTCCCAGAGTGAGTTACTCTGGCCACCCCAGTTATATAATCAAATACTGATCCTGATGTTCCCAGTACCAACACCAATACCCATGTAAACTGTGCTAGAGGTAAATTACTGCAAGCAATGGCCTTGAGTGTACTACAAAGGATCTCTGTGAAATACAATGTGGAAACCAACATGTAAATCAAGAGATAACTTCAGTGGCTGAACATGAGTTTTCAGCTCCTTCACAATAAAATACCAAAGAAAAGAAGCAATAAATGTCTAATTTTATTTCCAAAAAGAAAAAAGGAAAAAAATCTCAGCCTGATAGTTTGCAGAAGATTATTTCACTGTCATCATTATTTATTATTATTTTTTATAGACACCACATCTCAAAATTTTTCACAGTACAAAATAAACCTCAACTTCTACATTCACACTTTTTAAGTCATCAATTAAGAAAACTAGAACAAGAAACACTGTTGGTTAAAAAAAGCCAATTGTAGTCCAAATACAATGGCTCATGACCAACACAAAATTCCATTTGAGAAAAAAATCATAAGACCTACCATTTACTGAGTGAAACCATAGGTCTATCTCACCCATTGGGCACTGTCCACTAGCTCTTTTAATTTGTTCGAGGGCCAGCAGGCTCTCTCTGGTGTACTCTGCTTGTACCCCTTTGGTGCACTAGTTGTAAGCCTTTGACCTTCACTTCTGTCCCTGTTATGGTTTAAGGTGCCCAAGCAATTAGTTGTTGCCTTTCCAGTAGTCTCACTGTTTAAGGGAGGGTAACAGTTTACTTGGTGGACACTGCCCTATGATTCTTCTAAAACAGCAAATAGGCCTCCGTCACACAGTGACAGAGAGTGAATGCTGAAAAAAAGAGTGAACAGAGTATGACCAGGGTTTTTTCCACTGTTCCTTTCTCACTTACAGCATTTAAGGTCTAGGAAGTTGTAATTCAGTGGCTGTAGCCCTAACTCCCATGGTTAATAGCTGCTGATATCCCTTTTCTCCAAGAATTTGTCCAATCCCTTTTTGAATCTGGCTAAACTTTCAGCTTCCACAACATCTGGTGTCAATGACTTCTACTTTTAATTACATGCTGTGTGAAAAATAACTTCCCTCTGTTAGTTTTAAGCTTGCTACCTACTTGTTTCATGTTGTGACCCTTAGTTCTTGTATTGAGAGAGAATAAATAATAAATCCCTTTTTACTTTCTTTTTGCCATTTAGTATAAATATAAATTTAATATAGTGTAAACCCTTAGTATAAATTTAGTATAATGTAAACCCTCATCATGTTCTCCCTCAAGAGTCTCTTTTTCTGTACTGAATAGGCCTAGCCTCTAGCCTCTCCTCATATAGAAGCACCTCCATACTACTAATCATCCTTGTTACCCTTCTCTAGACTTTTGGTCCTCACACTTAAAAAAACAATATAAAAGAACTAAACT
>NW_017729031.1:77438917-77445864 GCF_001723915.1 Gavialis gangeticus
CCTCTCCTCATATGGAAGCACCTCCATACTACTAATCATCCTTGTTACCCTTCTCTAGACTTTTGGTCCTCACACTTAAAAAAACAATATAAAAGAACTAAACTGGGCATAGTATTCAAGATGTGGGTGCACCATAGATGTATAAAGGGGCATAATAATACTTTCTGTTCTGTTTACAAATCCCTTCTTAATAATCCCTAACATTTTGTTTGCCTTTTTGCAGCTCCATAGCACTGAGCTAATATTTTTAGCAAACTGCCCATAATGATCCCCTGATCTTTCCTGTGTAGTAACAGCTAACGTAGGTAAAGTTTGCGTTATTTTTTGCCCAGGCGCATCACTTTGTACTTATCTACATTGAATTCCATCTGCCATTAGTTGCCCATTTCTTCGATTGTGCCAGATCCTTCTGTAGTTCCTCACAGTTAACCTTGCTCTGTATCACTTTGAATAATTTCATCTCATTAGCAAATTTGGCCACCTCACTACTCACTCCCTTATACAGATCATTTATGAATGTGTTAAATAGCACTGTTCCTAACAGATCTCTAGGGAACACCACTGTTTATTTCTTTCTATCCTGAAAACTCACCATTTATACTCACTCTTTACTTTCCACCTTGGAGCCAATTTCTAATCAAGAAATGGACGTTCCCTGTAATACCATGACTACCTAATTTAGTTAAAAGCCTCTGATGGGGGACCTTATCAAAGGCTTTTTGGAAGTTCAAATATACTATATCAACTGGATCACCCCAGTCCACCTACTTATTGACACCTTCAAAGAACTCTAGTATATTGGTGAGGCACAGTTTCCCTCTGACAAAGCTGTGTTGATTCCTCCCCAGCAAGAAATGTTCATCCATATGCTGAATAATTCTTTGTTTATTATTGTTTCTACCACTTTTCCAGGAACAGAAGTTAGGTTCACTGGCTTATAGTTCCCAGAGTCCCCTCTAGAACCTTTTTTAAATATGGGACTCACATTGGCAACCCTCCAGTCTTCTGATACTGAAACTGATTTTAGTGATGGTTTGCAGACTACAGCTAGAAGCTCATCAATTTCTGATCGGAGCTCCTTCAGGAGCCTATGGTGAATGACATCAGGTCCTGGTGATTTGCTACTATTTAGTTTATTAATTTCCTCTACAACATCATATATTGAACCTCAATTTGGGTTAGCTCCACTGACTTGTCCCTAGAGAGGAGTGGATCTGGTGATGGAATTTCCCTAACTTTTTCCACAGTGAAGAGAGATGCCAAGAATGTGTTTGGTTTCTCAGCATTGGCCCTGTCATCCTTTAGTGTCACTTTTACACCCTGATCATCCAAAAGGTCAACTGACTCCTGAGCAGGTCTTCAACTTCTAAAGTACTTAAAGAAAATTTTATTGTTACCTTCTTTGTCTCTGGCAAATTTCTTCTTAAATTCTCTCTTAGCTTGTCTTATTACAGTTTTACATTTGATTTACCAATATTTATGCTCTTTGATATTTTCCTCATTATTTGACATCCACTTTTTGAAAGAAAAGCTTTTTTCTGTCTATTGTATTTGCAACTCTGCCATTAAACCATGGTGGTTTTCTTTTGGTTCGCTTTCCTTGTTTTTTTATTTGAAGTGTGCATTTGCTCCAATATGGTGTTGCTCCCATGCTGCTTGCAAGTTCCTCACATCTTTAGAGGCCCCTCTTAATTTCCATCTAACTAACTTTCTCCTTTTGGTGCTGTCTCCCTTTGTAACGTTAAAGGCTACTGTAGTAGATTTTTTTTTGTCTCCCCTCCTACATGGATATCAAACCCAGTTGCATTATGATCACCATTGCCGAGCAGCTCAGTAACACTTACCATTTTCACCAAAACCTGTGCACTACTTAGGACTAGGTCAAGAATGGCCTCTCCTCTTGTAAGTTCCAGGACTAAAAGCTCCAGGCAACAGTCTTTTATAACATCAAGAAATTTGGTCTCTGCATCCCGTCCTGATGTTAGATTGACTCAGTCTATCTGTGGATAGTTGAAGTCCCTCATCATCACTGTGTTTTCTGCTGTAGCAGTTTCTCTCAACTCCCTTAGCATTTCTAACTCGCTGCTGCCATTCTGGTCTGGGGGTCAAGTATCTATCTCTAGATACACTTTTTTTCTATGGAAATCCAGGATTTCTATCCACAAGGGTTCTATGGCACCATTCTTATCAGTTAAAAAATCTACCTGATTGGATCTGATGCAGTCTTTAATATAAAGTGCCACTCCTCCACCAATATGACCTACTCTATCATTCATGTATAATTTGTATCCTGATATTACAGCATCCTATTGCTTTTCCTCATTCCACCATATTTCAGGGATTATGTCAATATCATTATTTATTATTAAATATTCAAGTTCCCCAACCTTAAAGCATGTGTAGTTTTTATTGTTGCCCAGTTGGCCACTACCATGCAATCTTTTACTCACTCAAAGCATTTGCTTGTGCTTGTCCTCACCTTATTTTTTATCCTCATTTTTTATGGTTCCCCAGGGTCAGGCTGTAAACATTTTTCTTCATATTTTTGCTTTATTCTAAATAAAAATATAATACAATACAGTTTGAATGTGGCATTAACTAGGCTACAGTTCAATTTATGTTTCCAGAGGAAAAAAAAATTCTTTGACTGTAGTTTTCAAATTAGCAAAATTCCAAACAAAGTAGAGGAAATAAAAAACAAAACTCTGTATTTCTTGAATTCATGATTCTCAAAAATCAATTTGATTTGTAGGAGGCTATTAAACACTGTGTCATTTCCAACCCAGGACATTGTACTCATCCTTAAAGTTCTAAATTATAAAAATAAAAAGTTCTCCCCCATTTCAGAGTACGAAGTTCACTTCCAAACAAACTGCATGGATAAAGACAAGACCCAGTTCCACAGATTTTCACCATATTTCCATTTTCATTCACATTCTTTTCTACATCATAAGTTCCAGATACTTGACATTTGACTATCAAAATATTTGCCTATGTTGTTGTAGAAGGAAAGATGAAAAAGGTTCTTGTATTTTTTGAGCACATTAATGCTAATAATGGTTCGGATTATGACAAGCCCCTCAACTCAGAGTGTTAACCAGTAGCTTGCACAAACATTTCTGGTGTCATTAGTCAGGCAGCTTGCATCAGTAATTGCTCCCTAGTGGAAGCAAGAGTCAGTGTGACCTTACCTATGTCTCACTGATGGGAGAATCTCTCCCTAAGGGCCAGATGTGAATATAGTACCATGCCTTAACCTCACCTGAAACACAAGAAACAGTGGAGTAGTTCAAGAGATAATCATCATTCTAGACAGCAAACAATATTTGTCCGTGTACCTTCCTTCCCATGCTTACCCCTTACCACCTGTGAGGGAGTCTCACCGGGGCTGGGTCCCCTCTCGGCCCCAAGTCCCCGGAAAGGGGCAGTTTCCTCCAAGATCACGAGGGGCTCACCCAGCTCGGAAGTGCATATGCGCCTGTCTCGCCTGCCACGACTTGCTGTTAAACTATATTTTGTCCAGTTGGTACGGCACGTACAGTCCGGGAATGAGACTCTCATCTTCTTCAGGGTCCCGCTGTCCTGAGGGCTCCTCCACCCCTACACCCTCGCCCAGTCCTCTGGTAGGGGCTGTCCTGCCCTGTCCTGCTCTGTTACTTGGGTGGACCACGGACCCCACCAAAATAAATAAAATATAGTCCATAGAAGAAAGGAAAATCCTGGCCAAGGGTCTGGCCTGGGTTCGGGAGTCCTTGCTCCCCTCTGGGTCTTCCCCCGCTCCGAGCGGCTCCACCCAAGCAGTTCACCAGCCGGGACCCCGAAAAGACAAGTGAGGCGGGGAATCCTTCGGCCCGAGCCTATCCCCCAGTCACTCTTCCCCGGCCCTGATCCCTACAGCTTCTTCAACCTTACTAGGTCTACTGCCCGGGGTATGGATCCCTGTCTCGGGGTCCCGCTTACCCCAAAAGGTCCAGCTGCTCCTTCCGCTGGCCCTGGTCCGCTGGGGCGCCTTTACTCCGGTGACGCTTCTGGCCTTTGCAGCGCCTGCTTCCGCTGCCTCAGGCGCCGCCGTCCCCGGACCCGCTTCTCCCGGCTCTGCTGCCTCCAGACCTGTCGCTCTCAGCTCTGCTGCCTCCGGACCCACTTCTCTTGGCCATGCTGCCTCCGGACCCACTTCTCTGAGCTCCGCTGCCTCCAGACCCACTTCTCTCGGCTCTGCTGCCTCCGGACCCACTTCTCTTGGCCACGCTGCCTCCGGACCCACTTCTCTCAGCTCCGCTGCCTCCGGACCTGCTTCTCTCAGCCACGCTGCCTCCGGACCCGCTTCTCTCGGCTCCACTGCCTCCAGACCCGCTTCTCTCGGTTCCGCTGCCTCTGGACCCGTCCGCACTGGTGCTCCTTTTGAATAGGCCTGGGTTGCCCCAGCGCCTCCCACTTCCGGGTTCCTGTAGGGTTCAAATTCCCGCCGCTCGTTGCCAGCCGCACCACGTGAGCGGCATTGGATTGCATCAACTCGGGCTCCCTCCGAGCCTGGCACCTGCTCTACTCCCTTACATATCCCCCCTTAAGATGCCGCCAGGCGCTTCTATAATTCTGGTGTCCCCTTCCTGACCCTGTCTTTTCCCCAGCCCGGGTACTTGCCTCTCTACTTCGGGCCCGGGCTGTGGCTCTCCGTGCCGTGATAAGAAGTCAGCCACCGTATTGGTTTTCCCGGGCCTATATCCGACCTGAAACCAGAATGGCTGGAGGGCTAATGCCTATCTCACTATTCGCGCGTTGTCTGTTTTGGCTGAATTCAGCCATTTCAGCGGTGCATGATCAGTTAGTAATCGGAACTGCCACCCCAGGAGATAATATCTAAAATAGTCAATGCCCCACCGGATCGCTAAGCACTCTCTCTCAATTGTCGAGTACCTTTTCTCGTGATCATTCAGTTTCCAGCTGGCAAAGGCAATGGGGTGCTCTATTTCGTCCACCTCTTGTGTTAGGACTGCCTCTAGGGCATGTGCTGAGGCGTCCATCTGCAGGGTAAATGGTACATTAAAATTAGGGGTATGCAATACAGCTTCCTGACATAGGGCTCGCTTTAAGTCCTCGAAAGCTTTCCTCCTTTCCGCGTTCCATTCTATCTTGAAGGCCTTTCATCCCTTTGTCGTTTCAGCCAGGGGGTTAGCGATCTCAGGGAACTGAGGAATGAACCGCCGATAGTAGCTGGCTAGCCCCAGGAACGCCCGCATTTGTCTCTTGGTGGAAGGGGGCTCATAGTTTTTAAATGGCTGCTACCTTGTCCTGCAAAGGTTTCACTCGCCCTTGCCCTACTAAAAAGCCCAAATACTTGGTTTCTTGTTTACCTAGGGCGCACTTCTTCGGGTTGGCTGTCAGCCCCTTTTTCTTAGTTCCTGCAGCACCGCTCTTAGGGCTCTTATATGTTGCCCCCCAGTCTTGGTGTACACGACAATATCATCTATATAGGCTGCGGCGTATTCCTGATGGGGCGTGAGCATCCAATCAATCAGCCGTTGGAATGTGGCTGCAGCCCCGTTTAGCCCAAACGGCATCCTTTTAAATTCGAATAGGCCCCATGTGTGCCAAAGGCTGTTTTCAGTTGATCCTCCCTTCTCAAGGGGATCTGCCAATACCCCTTTGATAGGTCTAAGGTGGAGATAAATTTAGCCTGCCCTATATGTTTGACTAGTTCACCCACCTGGGGCACAGGGAAAGCATCAAATTGGGATAACGCATTTAGTTTTCAAAAATCCACGCATAAACGTAGACTTCCATCGGGCTTTGTAACCGCCACCAGGGGACTACGCCAGGGGCTACGCGAGGGCGTGATAACCCCCTGCGCCAACATCTGCTTTAGCTCAGCCTTGATGGGCTGGAGCCCATGAAAGGGGATTCTCCGCCACCTCTCCCTGTCAATTTGATCTCCTTTTGTTATAATCCGATGCTCAACACCCCGCGCTTTCCCTGGCCTGTCCGTAAAAACATCCTTAAATTCTTGTATTAAGGCTTGGATCTGCTGTCCTTGCCGAGTTCCCAAATGTCTATCCACTGGGACACGGGGGCTGTCTCTAGGGCCTGGGAGCGAATTTCTTTCAGGGACCCCAGGCTCCTCGTCCTCAGATTCCGGATAGAGTAGGAGGCCCTGGGGCTCCTGCCATTCCTTGAGCAAACTGATATGATATATCTGTTTTTCCTTCCTAATGTCTTCCCGTAGGACCTCATAGTCCACCGGGCCTACTTTTCTCACGACAGTGAAGGGGCCTTGCCATCGGGTAAGGAATTTGCTTTTGGAAGTGGGCAGCATTACCAACACTTTCTGACCTACTCGGAGTTCTCATTCTTTTGTGTTTTTATCTTATCTTTCTTTTTGCTGCCGCTGGGCCTCCCCTAGGTTCCATTGGGCCATCTCTTTAGCCTGCTGCAGGCGTTCCCTCAAGCGCTGCACGTGTTCATCCGCCCTCTCCTCGGGGCCTAGGCCAGTCTCCCACCCTTCCCAAACTACGTCTAAGAGGCTCCGTGGTCGGTGCCCAAAGACTAGTTCAAATGGGGAGTATCCCATCGATGCCTGGGGAGCATCCCTCACCGCGAAAAGCAGGGGTGGTACCAACAGGCCCCATCTACGGGGATCATCCTGAGTACATCGGTGCAACATCCCTTTTAGGGTGCCATTAAATCGCTCGACTAACCCATTGGATTGCGGGTGATACACTGTCATCTTGAAGTGGCGTATATGTAGTACCTTACACCATGCTGCTAGGACCGTGGACATGAAGTTTGTCCCTTGGTCCGTCATTATCTCTCTGGGAATCCTGAATCTAGCCACCCATTTCATAAGCTCCTCCGCCACCCGGGTTCCTGTCACCATCCTTAGAGGTATAGCCTCCGGGAACCAGGTGGCGTAGTCAATGAGGACCAGTACAAATTGGTATCCTGCCGTACTA
>NW_017729031.1:77450864-77452569 GCF_001723915.1 Gavialis gangeticus
CCGAATCTAGCCACCCATTTCATAAGCTCCTCCACCACCCGGGTTCCTGTCACCGTCCTTAGAGGTATAGCCTCCGGGAACCAGGTGGCGTAGTCAATGAGGACCAGTACAAATTGGTATCCTGCCGTACTACGTGGGAGCGGGCCCATAACATCTAGGCCTATCCGGGCGAATGGTTCCCTGACCAAGGGCATGGGTTGTAGCGGCGCCCGGGGGGGCTTATTAGCGCTCACCCTTTGACACAGTTCACAGGATTTACAAAAGTTCTCCATGTCCTCGTACAGATGTGGCCAAAAGCACCATCGGGCCAGTCGAGCTTCAGTCTTATATTTTCCCAAATGCCCCCCAAGGGGTTCCCGTGGGCCAGCCATAGCAGTGAGTCTCTATAGGGGCGTGGGATCAACAACTGGGCAACTTCCTCCCCCCCAGTGCGGCCCCGCTTAATCCAGTACAGCAGTCCCCACCTGAGCTCAACCCCAGGCCCCGTGTTCTGATCTGCGGGGGGGGCTTACCTGCTGCTACTGATGCCCCACCTCTGCCTCTCGGAATGGGCGTAGTTCGGCATCAACCTCTTGAGCCTCCCGAAATAGGTTGCTGCTGGCAAGGTCCTCCAATTCCTCCTCACCCATCGGCCCAACTTCCCCGGCCAGCCCGCCTGGTGGTGTTCCTGAATGGTCAAAGCCGGCAATAATCCCAAATATTTCGGGCCAGTCTCTTCCCAAGATCATGGGATATAATATATCTTCCTTCAGTCCTACCGGTATTTGTCGACATATCCCCTGCACCCGCACCTCCAATAGGCGCCTTTCGAAGTAAGATCTACGTTTATGCAAGCAGACCAGTTGTATTCCCGTACACCGGGGCGCTCGTTTCCACTCTATCATGGATGGTCGCACCAAGGATTGAGCGCAGCCAGTGTCTACTATGGCAGTCAGGAGATGGCCTTCGACCCAAGCCTGCACTTCTGGTAGCAGTTGCACTACAGGAGGAGTTCCAGCGCAGACCCCGCACTCCATGGGCTCCCTGTCTGAGGCCTCCTTCTCTTTCGGGGAATTTTCCCAGTTGTTACTGCCCCTCCCAACTCACCCTCTGGTGTTCTGAGGGCATACTCGGGCTATGTGGCCTTGCCCTTCACAGAGAAAACAGAGAGGGCCAGTACCAGACATCCTCTTGTCCCCTCTGATCTCCTTGGCTCCCTTTAGGGGTACCTCCTGTCCCCTCGTACCTTTTTCTGGTCGCAAGTCCCCTTGTGCCGCGTCGAATTGTTCGGCTAGCTGGAGTGCTTGGCATGATGTCGTGGGACCGTGGCACCTGACCCACTGTTGTGTGTTGTCTTCTAGGTCGCCCAGGAACTGCTCCAGCAAGATCTGATCGCAGATCTCTTCTTTCAACGCCACCGTGGGTCGCAGCCACTTGTTCAAACTATCGGCCAGGCTCTGCCACAAAACCCGAGGGTTCTTCTCCTCCTTGGACTTCTTCTCTCGAAAAGCGTGTCAGTGTCATTCCGGTGTTATAGCTAATCTTTGCAAAATTTCCACTTTAACTCTGTCATAATCTGCAGCCTCACTCCGGGACAATGCCCAGTATGCTGCTTGCGCTGGCCCTACTAATAGGACCCCCACATGCCCTGCCCATCTTGCCTTCTCCAGCCCAGTGGCTATTGCTGCCCGCTCAAAGGCTTCCAGAAAGGCTTCTACATCATCCT
>NW_017729031.1:77452580-77453796 GCF_001723915.1 Gavialis gangeticus
CCCCAAAAGGTCCAGCTGCTCCTTCCGCTGGCCCTGGTCCACTGGGGCGCCTTTACTCCGGCGACGCTTCTGGCCTTTGCAGCACCTGCTTCCGCCACCTCAGGCGCCACCATCCCTGGACCCGCTTCTCCCAGCTCTGCTGCCTCCAGACCCACTTCTCTTGGCTCTGCTGCCTCCGGACCCGCTTCTCTTGGCTCCGCTACCTCCGGACCCACTTCTCTCGGCCACGCTGCCTCCGGACCCGTCCGCACTGGTGCTCCTTTTGAATAGGCCTGGGTTGCCCCAGCGCCTCCCACTTCCGGGTTCCCGTAGGGTTCAAATTCCCGCCGCTCATTGCCACCCACACCGTGCAAGCGGTGTTGGATTGCATCAACTAGGGCTCCCTCCGAGCCCGGCACCTGCTCTACTCCCTTACACCACCTAACTTAAATATCCATCTTACTGCAAGTCTAATTCCAGTCCCTGGTGACTCTTCCCATTTCCTAATTACCACCATGCCAAGTTGTTGGTAACATTATCTATCTCTCTTCTTTCACCAGACCACAGCAGTCACATACCTTCAAAGTCTTCAATACACAGTCATTTGAAAAGTGAAACCACACTTGCATGTCTGATATAACTATCTTCTTCTGGCACCCCACAGTTGTTGATGCAAAAAGATTTTAAGTAGCTGCTAGATATTTGTCCTTCCATTCCAACAGCAGAGGGAGCAGGCAGTACTCTTTCCTGCCATGGCGGCGGGTCGGACTAGATGATCTTCTCAGGTCCCTTCTGACCCTAGAAACTATGAAACTATGAAAGAAACTATGAAACTATGAAACCTTAGAAATAGTAGCTCCTGAGGAGCCCTTCTACCTATGGTCCAAGCAGGAACTGATGGCTAGGGATAGACTCCCATGTACAGTGCAGCTTCATTGCATGCTATTCACACATGTATAAAGGAATTCTCAAAATACAGGCAGTCCTCGACTTTCAACATTTCACGTTACAACGTTTCACACGTACATTTATAAATTGACACCCTGTTTCAACTTTATGACATCAGTTTCAGCTTTACAACACTTGATTCCATGCAACGCCACACCAGTGAACAAGTTCGCTGCATCACCCATCTCCCTGGAGAACATCTGTCCAAACTTCCTTGGACACTTCCTTTAAGAAAGCAAACAAGACTCCAGAAAAACCTCAGCCAAGACTCCCGAGAAGACTCCAGCCA
>NW_017729031.1:77454107-77458871 GCF_001723915.1 Gavialis gangeticus
CTTCCAAATCAATCTGATTGCTATTTACAATATAAATACATTAATGTAGCTATATTATTCATCTATAATTGATTGAGTAGAAAATTCTGGGGTTTTTTTGGTGAAAATAGGGTATCAGGCATTGGTTCAGGAACCAATCCCCCATTTATAACATTGCTTCTTATGAGAAAATTGGTTCTGAGTTACAGCGTTTCAACTTAAGACATGGTTTTCAGGAACCAATGTGTCGTAAGTCCGAGGACTGCCTGTACTATGCACTAACATTTCTTAGTAATTAATATTTACTAGAGTTTGTCTGGAGTCCTTTGTTCCTGGCTGGATCTTGAGCATGATACTGATAAATTACAAAGCAGGGAAATGCCTTGTAAGAAAAGCTAAAGGTATAGTTCCAAAAGAATAACATAAAAATGAGCAAAAAGAAGTAATGTCACTGTTTTCCTGATTCCTCTTAAAACAAATCAGTCCAGGCTGCATCCGTGGCATGAATCATTTAAAAATTATAAGAGTGAGAAGTTATAAACATTTGTTTCCAGAAAGCAAACCCATTTGCAGTATACTTACTGCATATCTCCTATTTGCCATTTATTCATAGTTAACATTTTAGTCATATAAACTGACTTTTCTTGCTTCACAAAAGCTTTCAGACAGTTTTTCTTGTGGTGTGGCATGATCCTGACTATTATGCAGTCAATCTGTTAACATGTGAAATGCAAATGGGAGCTCTTAAAGCCTCCAGCAGCTTTCCTAGAACTGACAGGGAGCATAACCAGCATTTCTCAAGGAAATCAAACCAACTTCATCTGAATGAGCACTTTTCTTTGTCATTTTCCTCTTTAAAAAACCAGCAATGATTTTACCATTGATTCTGAGACGTGCATATTTTACTAAATTCATATCCTGCCTACTGACCTTTATTTTATTGTTCTTGTGTTTCTTTCACATTGTAATGTTTTGGTCTATAATGATAGCCTTGTAGAATAGAACTGGCTTGTGAAGCAATTTCATCTCTAAGGATTTTAAATCAGTCCTTATTCTTTATAGTGGTGAAAAAAACCCAGAAAAGACATTTTCTCAAGGAAGAGCTAGAATATGTATGTGTTGCTTAATACCAACAGAGAGTTTGTTACAGGCCAAATTTTCACAAAGATATCAAGACTCTGAAGAAAGGGGAGAACATCCTACAGCCATGTTCAGATCTGCACAAAAGATATCCTGCCTTCAAAGATGTACAGCTGGCCCACTGTACTGTACCATCCTCTTCCCACAGTAATAGCAACAACTTCCTAATGACTAATGTTACTAGCAACAAAATCATCCAACTAGTGACTGTAGGGAACAGCTGTATTACAGTAGCGTTTTGACATGTTATGTTTGAAGAGAGAAAGAGAAGGTTCACAGTGAGAACTCTTTCCAAAAAGGTACATATGTCTGCAAACAGACATGGGTGACATGGAGTATAGAAATGTCACCAAAGGTAAACATTTTTTCTTGAAAAGAGATGAGTACCTGTGATAGGGGTATTGGTTGTAGCCATGTTGGTCTAAGGACATAGGTAGACAAGGTTCTTTGGGTAAATGTGATATCTTTTATTAGACCAACTAACTAGTTGGAAAAGTTGTACTTTCCAAGCTTTCAGGCACCCTTCTGCAGGCATACAGAGAGTCTGCTGGTGTTATGTGTTCTCCATGGTGGAATAGAAGCCAATATGGAAAACACAGGTCTATGAAAATGCAAATATGAGGCAGTCAGGACTACACTGTATCACCAGGGCAACATTTCCCTCCTCCCACCTATCTGTCTCACACCTATTTTCTCCCATTGCCTCTGATCCTCACTGCCATTCATTTGCATTTTCACAGACCTGCATTTTGCATATTGGCTTCTATTCCACCATGGAGAACACAAAACACCAGCAGACTCTCCCTATGCCTGACAAAGGGTGTTTGTGCCCAAACGCTTGCAAAGAACAATTTTTCCAACTATTTAGTTGGTCTAATAAAAGATACCGCATTTACCCAAAGAACCTTGTCTGTGATAGGGGTAGGCAGACAAGATCCTTTGGGTAGACACTGCAAACCCAATGGGCACAATTCTTCATTGCTCTTTGTTTTATGCAATCATACACACCAATGGCAACTGAGCAGAACTTTAGAAAGTCAAAATGATACTACGACATGACTTTACACATTTATAAAGATCAGTACAAGGGTAAAGTCAAAGCAAAATCTGGCCTGGCATATCTCGTATCAGTACAGATCATTTAAAATAATTTGTATGCTGTGTACTGAGAAATGTATTCCTTATTTTGACACTGTCTTTGTTTTCTGTTTTGATTGCAATAAACCAATTATTCTCAACCAGGGTCCTGTAGTTAAGAATATGGCAGCACATTGTTTGCCACTGAAAAATGAAAATATGATTCACAAAATAATCCCAGAAATTCCAAATAGAAATTCATAGTGTTAAAAACATTCTGACCCCCTGTGGCCTTTATGAGTTCTTTGCAACAGAAGAATTGCTGAATTATTTATCTATAGTCAAAAATATGAGTAAAAAGTAAAATGTTGGCATTTTCTGAGGGGTGTCCTGAGTCTAAAAACATTGAAAACCACTGCAATAAAGCATGAAGTGTCAACTTGTCCTCTTCCATAATTTCTGTCCAAATTTCCTTCTAGAACAAAAATTAAAAAATCATTCAATCAAAGGTTTTTCCTTCTTGCATTGGCGTCCTCTCCCCAGCTGAGCTGGCAGATTCCTGTTTGTATGAGTGCACAAAGGAACCAGACAATTCTCTTGAACTTCCTCTATTTTCTACTATTTTCAGTTTCCCTTTAAAAAGCACAAACACCTGTCATAAGGGATGTTTTCTTTGACTAGAAGAATCAATAATAAATCAACAAGAATTATAAATGAACTAAAAGGGAAAGAAAGCAGGGTTTTAATCTCTATTCACTGATCTCAACACAGCATTACTGTAATAAGTAAAGAAAACATATTAGTGCTGTTTGCATCTGTAATCTCATTATTTGTCTATTTAAAGTATTAACAAATCAGTATGAACACTGAAATAAATGGATGACAAAACAATTCAAACACCTTGTCATAAATATAGTTGGTTTCCAGTCATTAACACAGTCATTCTTAACATTGTTAAATTCAAGGCACCCCTTTTTAGACTTAAAACACCCCTTGGAAAATGCCAGCTCTTTGTTTTCACTCAGTTTTTAACTACAGAAAAATAATTGAGGAATTCTGTTGCAGAGAACTCAAAACACCCACAACAAGTCAAAATGTTTTGATACTATGGGGTGCGTCCAGATATGCATGGACATTTGGTTCCCCAGGGACAAATAACGGCCACATACCTTGTGCCACTACTTGTTGCTGGGGAAAACTTGTGCCATGCTTTGGTGAGTGGCAAGTTGCCCCAGGTGGCATAGAGGAGGCTGGGGCCAGCACTGTGCTGGCCCCAGATGCCTTACCTGGGTTCCTGGGGGCCTTGGGAAGCTGCAGCCAGGGCCAGCCTGCTCTATCCTGCAAAATCTGCAGCCATAAACACTCCAAATTGCTACTGGAGCAAAGCGGGGCAGGCTGTTGCCACCACTCTGTGTTGCTACCACCACCGCCAGCTTCACATCTGGCCACTCTCCATCCCCTCCCCACCCCCCAGCTGCCATCAATGCTGACTTCTTCAGCCGCTAGCCACCCCCTATCCCCCTGCCGTTGACACTGCTGCTGGCTTCTTTGAGTCAGGGGATCCCAACACTATATCTTGCAGGGGCCCCTAAAAATTGTGGGCTGGCCCTGGCTGCAACCATGCCACTCCTGCATCTGGGAGCCTGGCTGGCAGCCAGAGCATAGCTTTGAAAGGCCAGGCTCTGGTTTTGTGTGGCATGCCACCATGTGCTCTGCCCAGTGCAACCCAACTTTTCTAAGCTGTGGGAGTTTTTTGACCCCAGGATCTCCTAGGGTAAAAAAAAACCCTGCGCTGCAAGGTAGCAGCATAGGAAACAACTGCAGGTCTGCAGCACCACATACAATACATCCACACTCGTCTAGACACAGCCTTTGAGTTTATCCTGTGACTCCTGTTTGCGGAAGTGCCATGGCATCCTGGTTGAGAATCATTGCATTAACATAAGCAAGGTAGGAAAGCAAGGGAAGACCAAGTGTTTCTGGAAAAGGCCTTTACAGCTTGTTTCACCATACAAATAAAATATGGCTCATAAATTAGGAAACCATATGAAACTGAGATTCTTATAAAAATCTGCATGTAATATATTAAATTTTAAAATTTAGTTTTTAATTTGGACATTCTCATAATCTGTTCTAGGCAACAAAATTCAGCGGATGTCATCTCACCAGGGACTCCATTTGGAACTCATGCTGAACTCTACTGGTCCAAAGACGCAGAGCTAAGCTAAAAGATTGGCACATGGCCACACTGCTTTGTACTGCTTTCCTTGTCTTTCTTTGTGGGCAAGACAAAGTCCTGCCTATCCAAAGAACAGGGCAGGAATTCAGCTCCTAGATCCCCTGCCATGTCAGAAACACTGTGTATTATGCAGAGTTCTAGGAAAAAGGAAGGGGTAAATTATTATATAGAGATGAAGAAACACAATATTATAACATCAAGGAAACCTAAAGGAACTCTCAGAGACTGAAAGAAAAAAAAAAGGAACCCAAGACTTCCCTGGACATTGATTTGGGTTATGGTATCACTGTTTATAGTTTCATAATTTCATAGTTGGTAGGGTTGGAAGG
>NW_017729031.1:77459711-77462212 GCF_001723915.1 Gavialis gangeticus
CCACACCAGAGCACCATGAGTGCTCGTAAAGCCATGCCAGTGATCCTGCTATGACCTCTGCTAATTTCCTCAGTGTTCTGGGGTGGAGATCATCAGGACCTGCTGATCTAAATATGTCCAGTGCCTCCAGAAGTTCCCTGACTAGGTCCTCACTGACCTGAGGCCTGGGTGTGCCTCCCCTGGGACCTACAGAAAAATGGAGGCAAAGAAATCGTTAAATATGTTAGCTTTGCTGTCTAGTGTGATGACCAGATTTCCTAGTGTGTCCTGCAGAGGCCCCACATTACCCAGTACCTTCTTTTTACCCCCTATGCATTTAAAAAAGGACTTCTTGTTGTCCTTGATCTGGGAAGCTAGTCCCAGTTCTATCTCTGCCTTGGCCTTCCTGACTGCCTCCCTACAGCCCCGAGCAACTGAGGTATAGTCCTCCCTGGTGATGGCCCCACCCTTCCATTGGGTGTATGCCTCCTTTTTACCTAGGAGACATTCCTGTATGCTTTTGGTGAGCCATGGGGGCTTTGCGCCCTCTTGCCCCCTTTGATCTGCGTTGGGATTGCATCCCTTTGGGCTTGGATGATTGTCTCCTTAAGGAACGACCTCTCTTCCTGGACATCCAACTCCTCTCCCCTCTGGGACCTCAGTGCCTCCCCGACTGTTCTCCTTACCTTATTGAAATCCGCCCTCTTGAAGTCCAGGGCTGCTGCCTTGCTGCAGGCCTTTGCCACCTTGCACTGGATGGTGAATTCCAGCAGGCGATGATCACTGTCGCCCAGGTGGTCGAGCACCCACAGACCCCTCACCAGATCGTCGACCATGGCCAGGACCAGATCCAACAAGGCGTCTCCCCTGGTGGGGCTGTGCACCTCTTGGGTTAGATGGAGGTCCTGTATCTCGGCTAGGAACCTTCCAGCAGATGTCTGGAAAGTTCAGGTCACCCATGATGACCACGTCCTTTGACCTAACTACCTCTGTGAGCTGACTTAAGAATTCCCAGTCTAGCTCTTCCCCTTGGTGGTCTGTAATAGACCCTCACCGTTAAGTCCATTTCCACTCGACTTCCTTGTATGCTAACCCAGAGTACTTCAATATGCCCCTCCTCTGACCTAGTGCCACTCGTTGAGGATGTGTATTTCTCCTTGATGTAGAGCACCACACCCCCACCTCTCCTCCCTGTCCTGTCCCTCCTGTACAGCCTATAGCCCTTGATATTCACTGCCCAGTCATGCGTTGGGTCCCACCACATTTTGATGAGCCCCACTATGTCTGGATTGGTGTTAGCTAGCAGAAGGGTGAGTTTCTCCTGCTTGTTCCCCATACTATGAACATTAGTGTAGAGGCATTTGAGGCCTCCTGTAGATGCATGCACTGGCCCCCCAGTCTCAGTACTACCCAGGCCTCTGTTGCTTACCTGGGTATTTGTTTCACTCATCATCAGTCTAGATAGGACTGTTCTTGTGGGTAACACTTGGTTTAGTGGGCTTCCTCCGCTCTCATTTTCCCCTTCCCCCAATGAGCCTAGTTTAAAGCCCACCGGAGGAGATCTGCCAACCTAGAAGAGAACACATGCTTACCTCTGGGGGAAAAATGAAGCCCATCCCACTCGAGCATGTCTCTCGTCCTGATGTGTGGGTCATTGTCTTGGAAGCCGAAGCCCACCTTGAGACACCGTTCCCGAAACCGCAAGTTGACCTCTCTGATGCAGGTCTTGTGTCGTCTTCCACGTCCACTCACTGGCAGGACAGAAGAGAATACCACCTGTGCACCTACCTCCTTCAGCATGCCCCCAGAGCGTGGTAGTCCATCATCAGGTGATCAGGGCTTCTCCTGTCTGCATCATTAGTGCCCACATGGACTAGGACCATGGGGTAGTAATCGGTGGGCCGGGTAATGGCCTGGATCATCCCCGTCACATCCTGAATCTTTGCTCTGGGCAGGCAATAGACCTTACGTGTTGAGGGGTCCTGGTGTCAGATGGGACCCTCTGTACCTCTCAGGATGGAGTCGCCTATGACAATCACTCAACACTTCTTCCTCCAGGTTTGCTTAGCTCCTTCAGCCTGTTCAGAGTGTGGAGTTGCCTCCTCTCTGGAGGTGTCCTCCTCTCCTTCCTTCTTCTGCTGTGTCGCCAGGGCTTCATACCTGTTCTCCAGCTGCACTGGAGGAACTGACACTGCTCTGCTGTGAGCAGAAGATAAATATCTGCCTTTATGTATATTTTAGGGATTAGATACATCTTTACATGTTAGTAAGTGTTTAAAGCTTTAAATAAGTGTTATTTGATCAATTGGATTCATTAATAATTAAAAAAAATATTTAAAAAAGTTTTAAAAATAAAGAAAAAGAAATTCCCATTTCTGCCAAGTCAACATCTCTGGCATTATCTGCAAGCCAGTCTCCAAGAACTAGCAGGTTTTCAATCTTTTCATGAGGCAGCAATCTTTTTGTGAATCAAATATTGTAGCTGCTACAAAATCTAACAAGACATTATAGAAAAGAAGAGC
>NW_017729031.1:77467212-77470362 GCF_001723915.1 Gavialis gangeticus
CTACAAAATCTAACAAGATACTATAGAAAAGAAGAGCACTAAGCAAAAAGTCATGGGTAGTAGAATGCATGTCTAGGCCCTTCCTTTTACACACAGTAGATGCAATGGCTGCGTGAAGGGGAGACTCCTCCATGCCTCTCCTGAAACAGTGGCAATAGTGATATTCTGAGGAGCAGTAGCACAGCTTGGAGATCTGCTTTATAAAAGCCATGCATGGCTGGGATGAAAGGAAGACTCCTCAGTACCCTTCTTAAGGCAGAGGCAACATCCCATGGTAGACTTACCTATACTTAACTGGTTGGAGAACCAGACCACATGACACATATCTGTGTGGCCATAAATATTGCTGTGCACCAGCCTGCACAAGAGTTCATTGAGCTCTCTGAAGAAACAGTAGCCAGATTTGATTCTGTGCTTTTTGAGTATAACTCACACTTAACTTGTCACACAAGATTTGAAGAAATTCCAGGTGTCCTCTGCATTCATTTCCTTGGCTTCCTATTTCCACATGACTTCACAGTTCCCTTTATTTTGTCAAAATTTGTCCCAGCCAAGATTAGGATCCTGATAGGCAACAGCTGCACAGAAGAAACATGACAAAAGAAAGTCCCATGCCCAAAGAATTTAAAATCTGAATTGGAAAAACAGAGGATACAGAAGCACAGATATCAGAGGTGATTTGCCCCAGATTATACAGTACAGCTAGAATGAGGACCCAGGTATCCAAACACCTTTATTTACTGGCACAGTCTATCTCTGAATGAGTTGAAATATATATGATTTGTAAGAGAAGTGTTTCCCTGCTCTTGCTGTATGGTGCATATAAGTAGTTGTTGCCTCTTTCACAGTACAAATCATCCATTATGTAGAGGTGGTATTCCCAATGTACTTAAAGTTATTATCACCTTCTTTTATAAATCTCTCATTTAGATCACACCAGAATTTTGCTTTGAAAAATTGGTTTGTTCTGGAAATTCTCCCGTTTACTTGGAAGGAAAAACTTGGAGGAAAAAAACCTGTCAGAGTTTCTGAATGACTAGTCATTATGCAATTATAGTTATTTAGATTTTGTCTGGTGAAAGCTAAAGAAAATAAACATTAAAGAAAAGCTTACAGAATGGGCATGGACTGATGATGAATAACAAAGCAGGAAAGGATTCGAACTTTATTGAAGAGGAGGCTAAGGCTGCCATAAATCTGGCTTAGCAGTTTCTAATGGTTGACAGGAATCATTACAAATATGCAGCTCTGAATCAGGATACAGAGTAAAACTAGAGCAGGGACAAGAGATCACACATCAGCTTCTGAGTAATGGAAATAAAGCTAATTAAAATGGTTCTGGTTTATAAGGGGAAAATAGTTTCAGTCATTTAATCCCCTTTCCCCCAGTCCCTCCATAGAAACAATTATAAAATGCAAATACTGGAGAGCTGCAACTTCACTTTAGGTCACATTTATGCTTCTAAAGGAAACAGAGGGCATTCAGTCAATATAAAAAGTACTTCTCCAGCCTTTCCTTCACTGTTATTAGATAGGATGCTCAAGTGCTAGTACAGCAGGGATTTGTGCCTCAATTGCTACCATGCTGAGAGAGATACATCACATAAAGAAGTTAAAGCATATTAGTGACATCCAAAAAAGGAGACATTTTCCAAAAACTATCCAAGTAGGACAGTGTGAGAGAAGTATTTTAAAAAATATTTCTAACGCGCGAATTTCACAATGAATGTTCATAGGTTAGAATGTACACATGAATCCCAACAACACTAGGTTTTCCAAACCTGATACACAGAAAAATGTTCATATACTGTACCTCAGCATGAGAGGAGTCCATAGTCTGGAAAATGAGCGCGGAGCTTTACCTGCTTCTCCAGTCCCCCAGGACTGTGAGGAATGAAGTAGCCACTGGTCTCTACGCCTTCCCCAGACCAAGCATCAGTTTGGGGAAGGCATGGAGAGCAGGGGAGAGGGAGCAGCTGCAGGTTATATGCCTATGCTGGTCCCTCTTCCAGAATGATTTCTAGCAGTGGACATTTCTCAAAAATTTGAAGCCATTGTAGAAGCCCTGGGACTAACCCCATCTGAGGCTGGCTGAAAGAGGTAGTCAGAAAGAAATAAAAAGACTGGTGGCATGAGGAAGAGCTTGGTCCTATTTTAGGTATGTAGATGTTTATCTTAGAGTCCTGAGCCAAAATTTCCTTGCCTCCTCCCAACCTCATATCATGTGCTATATGAGGGTTGGTTATTGCCCTCTTTTTCACAGCTGTCTGCATTTCAGCTGTCTAGTGTCCTTTATGAAGGCTTTACCAATTTAGTACTTTCTGACCAAAGTTCTGAACACCTTATACAAACCATTAAGTCTCACTAATTACAACCTTCATGGAGTAGGGATTCCCATCATACTGCAAGCTATATTCTGGCCCCTCAATGGTCCCTTTTTGTTGCTCCAAGGTAGAGGTTATGTTAAGGACATGGTAGAAATAAGGAGGAAGCCTAAAGCAATGCTATGCTCTAGCAGACCTCTGAGTCTGTTCTAAGTTGTGCTGGAAGCCAAAATGACCCCCATGTGACCTTAGAATGAAAGCTTGTGAAATTATTTATTTTCAGCCATTTTTCCTCATTTTACTCACCTGTTGTGCTGAATAGTGTATTGAACCCTGAGTTTTCCTACAGAACCTAGTATGGTGGTATCTAAGCAACATGTTCCCTTTGTCTTGTCAGCTCCTCCAAGATCCTCCCACCATATTACTGTCTTCATTTTAAGCTTCCTCATTTCTTCCTCATGTCCTGCACCTTATCCTGTAGTTAAACCTCCACAAAATATCTAACATCTCTATTTAACCAAGAGGTTTCATCCCATCATATCGAACTTGGAAGTTACATAAAGGACACTAATCATATCCAATCTGTAATCTTGCTTAATAAAAGCAGTTAATAGTTGGCAGGCAGAACAGACGTAAATGATAATCTATTGCCTAGCACTGTAGGCCATTTTGTCATCATCAGTCAATGATCATGCCCCATTTGGGGATTCTCCATTGCTTCATAGTCATACCTCTTCTTAAGGTGCCCTGCATTGCTCCAATTATTCTCCTCTAGCCTTCAAATCATATACAAACTGCCGAGTTGATTCAATCAGGGCCATTTGTG
>NW_017729031.1:77475362-77477149 GCF_001723915.1 Gavialis gangeticus
CCATGAATGGAGCCCCAACCAGGCCAGGTCATGGGACAATCAGAGCCATTTGTGATATCCAATGATTTTCTGACCACATTTATTTATTATTGAGTTTCTAGAAACAATTTGATGGGTCCTTATTCTAGGAACTATCCATTTCTATACAGTTTGAATAATGTTCTCCTGCTTATCTTTGTTTTGCAGAACATGCACATTGAAAAGGCTAAATGAACCTACTAAAAGCAACTGCCATATCTGCAAGCCTAAAGTTTATGTACTTTTGTTGCTGTGAATACCCAAATATTATGAGACTCTTGTTCAGCTGAATATAATTTCTGTTTTAAATCAACAAAAAACGCTTACAATTTATTTACAAAAGCATAACGAATCTTCAGCAATCCCCCACAGTTGAGGATGACTGTCTTCCATCACTGTCCTGTCAGTGGGTCCAGTTATGGCTGATGAGGCCAATCGATTGACAGACTCTTTTGCAACATGGGCTCATGTTTCCATGAGGGATGGGTGGTTCTGGATTATTGATTCGGTCCACAACATGCTGTTTCTGCCACTCCTGCTTTTCTATCTCCTGCTGTTATCACAAGGTTTCAAAGTACTAAGATCCCTTGCAGCAGACTCCTCCTTCATTTGAGGCAGTCTTGGGCAATAGTCTTCCACAAGTTGATGTTAATGTTGCATTTTTTCAAGTTGGTCTTAAGGACATCCTTGAAGCACTTTCTCTATCCTCCTCTTGAGCATACGCCTTGACTGAGCTGGGAGAACAAAACTCGCTTTAGGAGTCTGGAGTTCGACATATGGATAATGTGGCCAGCTCAGCAAAGTTGCTGTTGGATGATCATTACCTTGTTGCTTGTGGTGTTTGCTTATGAAAGGATGCTAATGTTGGTGTATACATCTTCCTACTAGATCTGAAGGATCTTCTGCAAGCAACATTGATGGTACTTCTCCAACCACTTGAGGTGTCACCTGTACATTGTCCATGTCTCAGTGCCATTCAGAAAGGAGTGGACCACAACTGCTTGATAAACCATAAGCTTGCTTTCAGATTTGATGTTATGATCTTTGAACACCCATTTCCTTAGGCATCTGAAGACTGCACTTCCACGTTTGAGGTGATATTGGATGTTTTCATCAATGTCAGCCTTCTGCAAGAGATGGCTTCTGAGGTACAGGAACTACTAAACATTCTCCAGTCAGTCTCACTGTGAATCTGAATTACCAGAGCTGGAGGCTGCTCATTAAGAGCTTGTTGATGAAGGACCTCAGTCTTCTGGATGTTAAGCATCGGTCCCATTTTCTTGCATGCCTCAGTAAAGACACTGACAATTGCCTGATAGTCTGCTTCCAAGTAAGCACAAGCTACAGCATCATCAGCATACCGGAGCTCAATGATTGAGGTTAGGGTGGTCTTGGTTTTTGGCTCTGAGTTGGCTGAGATTAAACAGCTTATCATCTATTCAGTAGTTATGCTCCACTCTGACTGGAAGTTTGTTGGTTATCAGATGTATTACAGTAAAAAATATTAAGAAGAGTATTGGAGCAATCATGCAGCCTTACTTAACTCCCATCTTAACTTCAAAAGGATCTGTGATAGATCTGTGATACCATCATGGACATGAGTGACTGGTGCCTCCTGAATCTGGGGGGGGCACCCATAGAAGATGCCAATGGCAGTGGGCCTGTCGGGGGGGCATCAGCTCTACCAACAGCATCAGTGTCGGTCATCGGGGGGGCACCGGCCCCATCAGGGGGGGCACGTGCACCCCCGTGAACACCCTACCAGTCAC
>NW_017729031.1:77482149-77484466 GCF_001723915.1 Gavialis gangeticus
CATGAGTGACTGGTGCCTCCTGAATCTGGGGGGGGCACCCATAGAAGATGCCAATGGCAGTGGGCCTGTCGGGGGGGCATCAGCTCTACCAACAGCATCAGTGTCGGTCATCGGGGGGGCACCGGCCCCATCAGGGGGGGCACGTGCACCCCCGTGAACACCCTACCAGTCACCTATGGTCATGAAGCAGGCAAAGAATGGTGATGAATTTTGGTAGGAATCCATACTTCAGAAGGAGCCTCCAAAACACTTCTTGGTTGAAGGCCTTTGTGAGGTCAAAGGAAGCCATGTAGAGAGGTTTATGCTGTTCCCAGCATTTTTCCTGCAGCTGATGAATAGTGAAGATCATGTCAGTTGTGCCTCTTGATGCCCAGAATCAACACTGAGTTTCCAGGAGTCGCTCTTCAGCAAGTGGAAGGGAGATGGTTCAGGAGGGTTCTCACAATGATCTTTCCCATGGTAGACAGTGAGGCGATCCCTCTATAATTGCCACAGTTAAACTCATCTCCTTTCCTGAAGAGTAGTACAGTCATTGTGTCTCTGAGGTCATCTGGCTTATTTGCATAAGCATAACTAATAAGCATCAACACAACATATTTTAGGGCACATTTTAGTTTATACATTCCTTTAATAACTTATTATTAAACTTTAGTTTCAAGTGGATAGGCATTCCTCACCTTCCATATTGAGTTTTACAATGTAATATACCTCTGCCCAAAGCTGTCAGCCCTTTGGAAACTCCATGCAGTTCATAATGCTGCAGAATATTTTAGCCACATGAGCTACCATAAATGCATCAGACATATCTTCTGTTTTGCAAATTGGCTTCTCAAAGAACATCATAATTAATGTCTCAATCCTTACTTTCAGGACATTTGATGACCCTGGCTCAGCATAATTTTAAAAATCACCTAAAGCTCTGGGATGAAGTCCACAGTAGACAATTTCCTTGTTTAGGTACAGAAGAGCTATCTTCTATAAAGGGAAATCTCTGCTCTTCAGAAACATTTCTTAGGTGCCAGCCTACTATGGTCAAATGACTCAGGAAACTTGGACAGTCACAAATCTCATCACCTACTGCTCTCGGGGAAATCATTTTTTTTTAAACTGACTTCTCCACCCTGGGCACATAGCAGCATCTAGGTATTCAATATTGCCCCTACCAAAACAGGGGCAATTGTAACCCAAAGGAAACACAGACTATTGTAACCCAAAGGCGAAAATGAAAAAAAAAAAATGTGTATGTAACAGATGTTAATCAAAGCATTTAATGTGCTACTGAAAGGGCAACATTTTTATCTTCTCTGTCCTAGTCATGTGTCTCCCTTCCTCAAGATCTTCCTTTCTGCCTCCTTGGCCCTCAAAGCTCCATTCTCATTTATCCCCAGTACTGGTGATCCTCTTTCAGGCATCCATTTCCCTCCTCCTTCAGAACCCATGATCCTTCACCTTAATTGCTAATAAAGTGCTTTAAGTACCTGTCATAGAGCAAGCTAGCAATGAAGTCAGGAGTTTGAACCTAACCATTAAAGCACTCCCAGAGATACTTACTAGGCAGCCATCCATCTTGAAAATCATAATGTAAGTATATTTCAGGTACTATATCACCTATTGGATGCCTAAGTGCAAATTGTTCCCATTTTGCTTGAGTCCTTGAAAAACTTTCATTACAAAAGATGTGTGGCTCTCCCTCCTTCTACTCCTCCTTCCTGCCCTTTTGATTTATTCTTCAGATGACAGTATGTGCCAAAACAGATGTAAAAGTTTTAGGTTTTTCAGTTTACTTAGGTGTTCAATATGAGAAATAGGATCTGGCTGGATGTGTCCAGGATTGTAAGTGGCTATAAAGCCTAAACACCCGTTCATACACACGTAAAGCTTGTTAAGTATTTTCAAACCCTTGGGGATGATAGAATTATGTGTACATAACATTATTATTATTACTTGCTTATACTGTTATCAGTCTCAAGAAGAATTGGACATAGTTTTGTGTTCAAAGAAAGGGCAGAAATTTTAAGTATTTTTCCAGTTACTATATTCAGCACAGGTAAACAACAAACATATTTTTCCTCAGTGCTGCTACAAGATAGTGGTTTTCTTCTCTCAATTTTATCTTCCAGTGATAAATTAATTTAATAGTTTTCTACTAACATTAAATGTATGGTGGGGAATCCTATATATCTTAAAGAACTTCAATGGAAAGTTAGAAAATATGAAGGACACTGTTAGTAATGGACTTATTTTGTTAGCTGTGAATAAATGGAAAACACACACAGAATTATGACAGAATTGATAAAGAATATATAATGAAATACTG
>NW_017729031.1:77489466-77495737 GCF_001723915.1 Gavialis gangeticus
AATATGAAGGACACTGTTAGTAATGGACTTATTTTGTTAGCTGTGAATAAATGGAAAACACACACAGAATTATGACAGAATTGATAAAGAATATATAGTGAAATACTGTGTAATGCAGCATTTCAGAGACTGCTCTATTATTTGAATGCCAAATTCCCATTAAATATTAGTGGTCATGGTGGGGTGATGATGGAAAAATTTAAGTGAATAGGACTAGGGCATCCAAATCCTTTGGGTAAGTTTGAAAATCTCACCTTTTACTGTCCACCTTTGCATGACAGAGTAACGCTGGCTAATATATAGCTTTCAATAGTCTTCCCTATTTGCCAATATGAGCAATGTATATGTCATGAGCTTTGGGCTTTCTCCAACCCTTATGCAGTCAACAGGAAGACTCTAATATACTTCAGACGAAGCTTTACATCAGGATCTTTCTGATTCAAATTGGCACCCCTTTAGCTCTGCCTGGTTAAGCTTTAAAACACAGATTGCTAATGTGCTTCTAGTCTTGTCTGGCTGAATGCTAACTATTAGTAATCACTAGCTGGGTTACTTCACATCTATATGAAAAGGTACCAAATATTCCAATTTTAAACCACTAATTAGAGAAAGGAGTTGAGTTGAAGAACTATGCCCAAGGTTGATCAGTCCTAGGTCCAATAATGTAGTCAGATGAAGAGAGGATGTAAGAAGAGTGTTGGAAGTATGGAAAGAAAGGAAAAATAAACTGATGAACAAGGAGAAAAGATGTTTATCCCACCTCTTCTTGAAATCCTCCAATGAGCGCAATTCCACAACTTTCCCAGACAGCTTGTTCCAATATCCTTCTGTTCTTTATACTTACAACAGTTTTGTTTGCTTTTTTCCTCCTATGGTATAAACTAAATATGCTTTTAGGCAGTATATACTGACTACCTTATGCACATCATTTGTGTCAGAGGAAAACAGTTGTTCTCCCCCTTTTTTATGGTAGCTTTTCACATATTTGAAAACTACTATCATATCCCCTTATAATCTCCTCTTTTTTGACTAAGCAAACCTAGTTCTCTTAACCTTTCCTCATGCGACATGCATTCTAACCCCTTCCAGCTTTGCCATTTGCCTTTGGATCCGGTTTTTTCACATCCTTAAACTATACTGCCCAAGAAACAGGCAAAATCATAAATGCCTTGACAAATTCTGGCTATTCTATCACTTATCCACTTCATATGTCTGTTTCATCTGTTCTTGATCAGCCTTTCCACCCTTTTTTGCAACAGGGTATACTTGGTAGCACATTTCTGTATGGTACCTAGCACAGTCACATTTGGATCTCTAAGTAAATGAGGGGGAAAAAAGAAAAGAAAAGAAAATACATGCACAACTTGAATGTTGTAACCATTTGTTTCATTTCTGGGGCAGATAAGGGGAGAAATTTTCCAGGGAATAATTTTTAAAATTGTTAAGAATCCATCCTTGGTATTGATGTTTTTTATATTCAAAGAACAATGTATGTATGTGTCAGCCTAAGTTAGTTTTATTTCATATTAAGGAACAACAAAGAAAGAAAATTGCCATAAAATGAGTAAATTTCACTCTTGTCAGATGCTGCTTCTGAACATCCACTCTGCTGCCTCCTGCAGTGCAAATGTGGGCACACAGAAAGCAACACTAACAATCACAGTTACATACTTCATAATTGGCCTCCTTAGAGACAGCATTTATTTCAGCTTCAGGTAAGTCCTGACTGTCTGCCTCAGATTCCAGAGGCAAGAGAGAGAGGGAGAGTGAAGAAAGAGACTTGCAGAAGCAGAGAGGGGATACAGCAGTGTGCATGCCATGCCTCTTCCACCACCCTCTCCCCAGCCTCAGAACCACTCCTGCCACACTCCACAGGCTGCAGTTGCACAGGGTGCCATGTGGCAGCAGCTGGAGGATTTCCTGTTTCTAAACATGCCACTCCCCCATTGTGATCTCCCCTAGCTGGGAGCTGGTGCTGGAAGGAGAAACCAACACCCTGCTGCTGCCACCATGCACAGTTGATATAGGCACGGGATCAGCCTCTGAGCCCCACACTGCTCTGATCCAGCTATGGGATTCAAAGAGCAGCTGCACAGGGTGCCAGGTTCAGCAGAGGACAGTGGCAGAAATGGTGAGCAGACAGATGGGCCAGGAGCCTGTCCTCCGCTGAGCCTATCACTGTCCCCAGCTGAGCCTACCATCCCCTGGAGCCGCTCCCTGCAGCTCATAACTGGAGCAGGGCAGGGGGGCTCTGGGGCTCCTCCAGTGCCTGAATCAACTAGGGACAACAGCAGGCAATGGGAACTGCCATCAGTGTCCCTGGCAGAGCCCAGATCCATGCATAAGCTATTCCCTGCAGCCCCCAGCAAGAGCAGACCAGAAGCGGCTCTGGGTCTCCATCCATATCCAGGTCATCTGGGGATAGTAGCAGTGGTGACATGAGTCTCCCCTTTCAACCACCTGGTCCCTGCCTAGCTGCTCAGCATCTCCTGCCAACAAAGGGGTTCCAGCCACTCCTTGCTCCCACCTGCTATGGTCTAAGATGCAGTGTGCCACACCACCCTTTACAAAATTCTGGAGTCACCCATGGAGCTTTGTATATAAACAAAAGAGCAGTAATATGTTATTGTCATCTCTTTCCTTTCATTTTGCATGAAATTTTGGGTTAAGTTTCTGATTGTTCTGGAATCAACATGCACCCTATAGTGAGAGCCCAGTTTAACCTTCAGAAGAAATACAATGTTAGTGAACAACAGTTGGCATGTCTACGTGTGTTATTAGTGTGCAGCTATAAACTGCAGAGCTTATTGCTCTGCAATTTATTGCTCCCAGGAAGTTCCTGGGTGTGTGGTTTACATGTGCACCTGGACTGAAGCATATTGAGCCAGGTCACAGCAGTCCCAGCTGGCAGGGACACTAGGGGGTCAGCCTGCCAACCCAGGGCTGCCTGGGGCCTGGGGCTTCAGTGTGGAGCTAGCTGGTAGGCAACTCCAGCACTGAAGCATCCTCATACCCCAGCCAGCCAGGTCAGTGTCTACATGGGCACTATTGTGCATGAAAAAACTCCACAGCAGGGTAGGATTTAGGATTAGGCCCACAATGAACTGGAAGTAGAACTGAAATTAGGCCCACAATGTTCACTGAACATGTTCTTGTGCAAAGAGCATCCCCAAGAAGATCCAAAAGCTCCATTATATGCATAGAAAAGTAGAAAGGGTTTCCCAGCACTTTCACCAGCTCTAGACAGTAGTGCTTTGATTCATTGAACAGGAGTTCAACTGAAGAAATAAGGAAATCAGTCATGTAACTCTTGATCATTTTAAGTAGATTTTGAACACTGAAACAAAGAAATGCTTTGGTGCTCCAGCAAGGAGTGTAGAGGATGTCTGCACACACCAGCATGAGCACAGCTGCAGGTCTGAGAAGAGCTAGTGCAGCAGAGATGGGAACAGTAGGAGATGTGGCTTAATAGCAGCTTGCTTTCAGAACGAGGGGGAATATTTATGAAAAACCACTGAGAATGTGTTTATGTTAATATCCTGCCAGGCACCCCTCTTGAACAGGTGTATGAGTTTGTCCTATTATTCCTCTCTCTCTCTCTTTCTTCATCCATCTTTTTGAAGGATAACATACTACTTGTGTTTTAGTCTTTTGTCTTCAGAAATATAAATGTGGTGTGGAGGGCATGGAATTATTCTTGAAGGAAGGCTTTTACCTAGTGTTAATGAAAGCTATTGTTTCTAATTCTGATGCATGCATTTATTCTGTAGCAGTCAAGGGTTAAACAGCAATAAGGGATGTGGCAGAATATCCCTCTTCCTGTTAATAACTCAGCAAACAGAGGGGCAGATCATCAAATGGCATCAATCAGCATAGTATTATTGAAGCCAATGAAGCAGCACTGGTTTACACATCCTAATTTCAGTTTAACTATACTGATTTACACCAGCAAAGCATGTGGCCTTTAATGGCTAAAATAATAGCTTCACGGTGTCAAACGAGTCATGTGTGATGTAGCAACTTACCTTCTTTTGAAGGAAAGAAAAGGCACAAGTATGAAAAATGCAGGATGAGGCTTATTTTTCAGGGTTAGTACCCACACCATTCTGTTAGCAGCATAGCTCATCTTAAATGCAAAGTAATATGCACTATTTGGAGCACAGTGTCTATGCTTATGCAGGATAATTGCAGAAATATAGAACATAATATGACACAGTCTATTTTACTATAGACCCAAGACTCTACATAAAGGACATCCTTATAAATACGGAACTGGTGGTCACCATATACCAGATGCAAAATTAGTTTTGATTGTATTTTTTAAACAAGTCTTGGAGCTTGAAAAGCAGGAATGGCATCTTCATTAGTTCTGACATTCACACAACAGCATCCCTGCTGCTCTTATTCCTTCCTTATCAAGGGGAAGGAAATGATTTAAAATATATTTCCTCCTTGGTTTTGTACTTCTTGGCCTTAGTGTGTTTGTTTATTTATTTAGTGCTCTTCTGCACTGCTCCCTTCATGCTTTCTGCCAAACAAATGTAAACGCCTGCCACCCACCTGCGTCTGACATAAATTCTTCTGAGAATGGAGGAAGTCAGGCTTTTTAAAAATCTCCCCTTGATCAGCATGAGCTGAACAGTGAGGTGAATTCTTCAAACAGGGAAGAATTACCTCAGATGCAGGTGGTGAAAGGCTGGCTTTTAAACACGGTCAGCAGGATGAAACACAAAGTGTGAGACAATAAATAATTCCTCCAAAGTAAAGGAGGTTCCTTCCTGTGCCCTCTTGGGGGACGACATTTCTGAAAGTTCTCATTAAAACTCTTAGAAGAAGCTTCTGACTTAATTTTTTATTAATCAGAATCTTACATGAACCACATGTGATCCTGGGTATTGATCGTAAAGTGGTCACCTGTAGCAACTTGTCATTTGCCTTGGATCATTAAATAACATGACCTCAGTATCTAAAGTATTTCCCAGGTGTTCTCCTTAGTGAGTACAAAGATAGAGTGCAGGGCACTGGCAGCATCTGGCGAGAGTGAAATGTACTCATTCTTATGGCGATTTGCTTTCTTTGTTCTTCCTTAATATGAAATAAAACTAACTTAGGCTGACACATACATACATTGCTCTTTGAATAAAGAATAAAGAAATAAAGAATACTTATTTATCCAAAGAAAAAACAGTGCATTTTCCTAAGAAGAACTTATTTTTGTTGTTTCACATTTTCTTGTTTCAATGTCTCATGGTTCGGAAACTGGACATAAGAACAGGTTTGGAGAAAAATCAACTGACACTGAGAAAGATCTGAAAAGGTAATAAGGGAACAGCAAAAAAAAAAAGCACAAAAAAAGACCCAAATGGGAAGAAATGTACAAATTGAAGTTATTGCTGTGTACAGCTAAGTTAGGGTTACCAAGCATCTGACTTTTCTAAGACATTCTCTTTTTGAGCCCTCTGATCTCTGTCCGGGCAGGTTTTTAAATTTAATGAAATGTCCAGGATTTTGCTTTCCTCCACTGGTGGGAGCAGGGAGAGAGTGATCGGAGGCAGCAGGGAGCACAGATGTACCTGCCTGCAGCTGCAGAGGTGCACACAGACCCATGTGCTCCCTGCTGCCTCTGATCACCCTCCTCCTGCTCCCACCAGTGAAGCAAAGCAAAATCCCAGACATTTGGTGAGGGCAGGTGGGGCAGAGGCTGGGGCTGCAATGAAGCAGGGCAGGCAGGGGGCTGCCTGCCCCTCCAGTAGGGGAAAGTGGTAAGGGGCCCAGTGGGGCACTCTGTGGCCAGGCCAGTAGCACAGGGGCTAGTGTCTGTGCTTGCAGGGGCTAAGTGGCCAGGAGATGTTGCATGGAGAGGGGAGGGAGAGGAGGGCCATGGCAGAGCTGCTTGGTGTGGCACACGGGCCCCATCCCAGGGTGGGGAATGCCATGCGTCTCCCCTCCTCTTCCCTCCAGCCCACTCAGGGGCCAGACACACTCCATCGCCTGCATGAATTGGAGCCACCACACTTCAGCCCGGTCAGGACAGGGACAGCTGGGGCCCCTCCAGCAGGGCTAGGGGGGCACAGGGCTGCAGGTTGGTAGTGAGAGACTAACAGGGCTGGGGGGCAAGGGGCTGTGGGTCAGGAGTGAGGGGCACCGGGGTGGGGGGCAGGGGACTATTGGTTGAGAGTGCAGGGCACTGGCAGCATCAGGGGGCTGTGGGTCAGGAGTGAGGGGCAGCAGCAGGGCTGGGGGAGGGGATGTGGCTTGGCAATGAGGGCCA
>NW_017729031.1:77496076-77498808 GCF_001723915.1 Gavialis gangeticus
CCCCCCCCCGGCCTCTACATCACATTCTTCCCCTTCCCCCACATGACAAGTGTCATCTTTTTTGGACCTGGAAATATGGTAACCCTAGCTAAGGGTAATGTCAATGTTAACAATATCTGGGTTAGAGTGCTACACCAGTGTACGAGCCTCTTGTGTGGCAACGTGGGTTTTATTAATTAACTCTTAAATATATTGTATATTTGTAATTCAGACCACACTGATCATTTTGAAGGAAAGCTTATGTATTCTCTGTAAGCTGACTATGCTACTGTAAGCAAAAGGATGTATGTGCATTTAGATCCATAACAGAGGAATTTTGAAAAGTTTTGAAGCTTATTATCAAATCAGCCCTTTTTTGCTGATATTAATACTACTTCTAGAATATCGGATGAAAAGGCCACTGAAAACCTTGCAAAATGGACGTGGAAAGGGAGAGTACTTCCCCTGAGATACTAAGCCTCTCTCTCTCTCTACCTATCTCTCAGTCTGGAAATGTTCACAGGGCTGAATATCAGAATGTAGGAAAGAAGCAGGTTGAAGTGAGCATGCGATACATTCCATGGTAATAACTACCATTATGTCATGAATTGTTCTTCGTCTGCTTGTCCTCTAGTCAAACACATGAATACCTTCATGTAAGGCTTCCCCTTCAGAGCTGCAGCCAGCAGGACAACATTGTCAGTATGACCCTATGGGAGTTGCTTGGTCAGGAAGCCTGGACATAAAGGAACCTCTCCCCTACTGTCTCCCCACTCCCCCACCTCCTTAACCTCATCTGCTTCCACAGAGGGGCTCCTGCAGTATAGGACTCACCCCCTTCCCTTCTTCACTTTTAAAAGCATGAGAGGAAGATCAGATCCTTTGTCTTATTAAAGCGAAGCCTCTATAAGCCTCTGTAGAAATTCAAGTTTCCCTCAGACCCTTTGTTTAGATTTTGTCTGATGTTTTTCCCCAAGAGCTCTCAAACTATCAGTGTCCACACAATGAAGGGAGAAAAAAGCAACAACAAAAAAACCAACAACAAAGGGTGAAGGGTATGAAATAACATAAAGTTCAGTTCTTTAAAATAGATAATACTTTCTATCACTTCAGCTTACCAATTCAGCATTCAGAGCTCAGTTCTTCCAGATACTGAGTAAAGTGTTTCAATATATTCTTAATTTCAAACATGACAATAGTCCCACTGATACCAAGATCAGTGAAAAAAATGTGTGCATATGTTTGGATTCAGTCCTATGAAAAAAGCACATGCTTAATTTTAAAAGGCATGGGACTTAAATGCTGGTATACTGTTGAGCATTTGTTAAGTAAAGATCCCTTTCAGAAGAGGGATCTTTACCTAACATGAGTGGTTAAGCATGTTCTTGGTTCAGAGTCCGAATGTTCAACACCTAGCAGAATCAAATTCCTTTAAAAATAACTTTAAAAATAACATTAGGTGCCATTTTCTGCCATCTTAACAGATGTAAAACAATCACTGACTAAACTAACTTCAGAGGAGTTGAAGGACCACCATATCTCTGAGGATCAGACCCTTAATCTACTTTTAGCAAATTAATATCTACCATGATTTGTCTGTCTCATTTATGCCTGAGGACAAATTAATGTAAAATAAATCTTTGAAATGAAAATGGTGGGACCTCAGATTAACCTACTTGTAGAATTTTTATTTCGGGTTTCATGTGGGAATTGAATGTAACTATTACAATACTAAAAAGTAAAATATTACTGACCATTTGCTTGCATTTTTCTACAAACTGTTTTTCAATCTGAAAAAAATACACTGGAATTTAGAGAATTAGGAGATGAAACAAAATAAAACTGTTAAAGAAGTATTCAGTGCCCCAGAATTTCAGTTTTCTTAATAAAACAATAAACAAGCATGTCAGAATATCTTTTAATGATTGGTTTATTTAAATAAATACAGGTTGTTGAGATTTTATGCCTTCCCTATAGAGTTTGCAACCTAAATATGTTAGCATTTAGCTATGTCAGACCTCCTGGTGAACCTGACTAAGCATTAAAAAGAAACTAGCTCACCTGTTTTCATTGTCCCAAGTGAGCAAAATGCTAAAGCAAGCACATAGTGAAAATGGTGAAAATAAACTATACGGCTTGATTTGCCTCAGAGAGGAAGAAAACACTCATGCCCTCCATATATGGTCCACAAGCCAAGAAAAATCTCACTGAGATGCTGATATGCATTAGGGAATCATGCGGTTGGAAGGGACCTCAGGAGTCATGTAGCTGAATCCTGCACAAATGCAGAAACATTACTCCAAAATTATCCCTGACAAATGCAGCCTCCTCTTGACAACCTGTAGTAATGGAGAGTCTATTCTATTGCCTCTCTGTTCTACCAGTGATGAAGCTTTTCCCGATATCTAATCTAAATATACTTCCCTGCAATTGCTTCACCCCCTGTCCTCTGCAGGAAGGGGAAACCATTGCTCTCTCTCTTCCATATGCAAGCCTTTCAGATATTGGAAAACTGCTATCATGTTCCCCTTTAATCACCTTTTCTCCCAAGTTAAACACACCTAGTTCTCTCCATTTTTCAGCGTACACCTTGCCTTCTGGCCCCTTGATCATTTTTGTAACCGGCCTCTAGACCTTCTTCAATTTTTCCACTTCCCTGCAATTTTTCCACTTCCAATGCAGAGCCCAGAACTGCACACATCACCCATCTTTGTGGTGAAGAGAAGTTGAACTTGAGAGGGAATCATGTAGGA
>NW_017729031.1:77503808-77510078 GCF_001723915.1 Gavialis gangeticus
ACTTCCCTGCAATTTTTCCACTTCCAATGCAGAGCCCAGAACTGCACACATCACCCATCTTTGTGGTGAAGAGAAGTTGAACTTGAGAGGGAATCATGCAGGAGTCTGTCAATCTGCTATCTCACATTTCAAATAAGATTTACTCAAAACGTACGTGATACATAGCCCTCTCCATGTTGAGAAGCAAAGAACTTTCACTCATACAGGCATTTTATCTAGCCCATTTTCTTTTTGTGTTAATCAGTGAATGATACATCTGCAGGGCAGACAATGCAGCCCACAGAAATAGGCAGTGGATGTGGTGTCTGTGGGTGAGGCTACATGAGATGTTTACTGCAGAGCTGACTAATTAGCTCTGCAGTAAATGTTTCAACATCTACATGTGTGCCCCTATTAGGGCACGGGAAACTAATAAACTTGTGCTAAAATACAAGTACTGTGCTGCAGTGGATTTTTTTCATGTGCAGCAGCACATGTGTGGATGCTGACCCAGCTAGCTAGGGCACAAGGGTGCTTCAGGGTGGGGACTGTCTGCCGGCTAGCCCTGCAGTGAAGCACCCTTGTGCCCCAGCCAGCCCCTCCGCAGCACACACAGCTCATTTGGAGCATCCCTGGGCTGGCAGGCCCAGCCAGGGCTGCTTCAACCAGGCTCCATATGCTGCACATGAATACACTCCCAGAATAGGACATAAACTGGTTTAAGTGATCAGAAACTGGTTTAAACCTATAACAGAACAGATGTTCAGTGCACATAAACCACTTTCAAAATGGCTGAAACTGGTTTGAGATAAACCTGGTTGAATGTAATACCAAATTTAACTGACTAAGCTCAAACTAGTTTATCCAATGTCTGTCCTAGAACTCCTCCTGGTTTAAGTTAAACCAGAGTCCCCCAGCATCCCGGCATGCTCTCTGGGCTGGGCTCTCTGCTCCAGCAGAGCAGGACTGGCCCCACTCCTCTGCTCCCCAGCCACAGCAGGGACAGACAGGGGCAAGGGCCTGGCCAGACACTGGCCCTGGAAGGGAGCAGGGAAGAAGTTTATTCCCCTGCCTTTTCCCTGTGCAGCATGGACCTGCACTTCTCTGCTGGATGTTCCAGCAGTGGGGGCATGGCCAGCCCCAGCAGTAGCCTAGGCTGAACTGGCCAGGGAGGGATTTAATTAATTCACTTCTCCCTGTCCCACCAGCCAGCCTGGGCCCCTGAGGCAGAGGGGGCAGGGAGGAGGGTTATTCCTCCCTCTACCCCCAGGGGAAGGGGACTGCAGCTGGGTCCACCCATCCCAACCACCACCACCGCTGCTCATACCCTGCTTGGGGAAAGAGGCAGAATAAGTCCCATCCTGCCCCCTCCACCAGACTCCATAGCGAGTGGAGAATAACCCTACTCCCTACTCACCACCTAAGGGGCCCTGCTGGCTGGTCTCTGGTCAGGCCCCTGCCAGGCCACTGGAGTTGCAAGGGGGCAGGGCTTTTGATAGGGGCAGCAGCCCCTGTCATGGTGTCTGGAGAGTGCAAGCCAGAAGAATGAGCCTCTCCCCAAGCTCCCCTGTGTGACCCCCCACAAGGAAAGGATGTGTGCTCCGGGAAACCATGACAGGGACAGCTGTCCCCATTATGGTTGCTCCCCACTTGCTGCTCCAGTGGCTAGGTGGTGGCAGGGCCAGAAGCTAGCTGGCAGGGACCCTTAGGCAGGGGACAGGGAGTGGGCTTATTTCTCCCTCTACCCCCGAGAGATCACAGCAGGGTCTGCCCACCCTGACTGTTGCCACTGCTCACTCTGTGCTGATGGGACAGGAAGAAGAAAATTAAACCCCTCCCTGGCCAGTTCAGCCCAGGCTACTGCCTGGGTTTGCCACATGCCCCAACCCAGCACAGCTTTCCTGCTGCCAAGGGCATGTTCTAGCTCCCCCCGGCTCCTGACCTGAGTGACTGCAGGCATGTGCCTACATTTCCTCCATCCAGAGGGAATGTCTGTGTAATTGCAAATAGGTTCAACCTAGGCAGGTTAGACTAACCTGCAAAGATTGAATCAGTTCAGGCTCCAGCTTTTTTAATGTCTGTTCCTAGCCCAAAGCTGTTTGCTCCAGAGTTAATTGCTCTCAGGTACAATTTCAAACAATGCACCCAGGAGCAAAAATTCCAGAGGAATCAGCTCCTAAGTTTATTTGTGTGCACTAATTGCATGTGTAGATGCACCTTGTGTGAATGAAAGAGTGATTGCTGGTTCTGACTAGTTTTTCTGGATGCTGCAATGACTGCTATATGCTAAGCAACTCATTCGTGCTTACATTTTTCAGAGCAGACACACTGATTAATCCTGAGTAAATAGGGAGATTACTAATTAATTATTCACAGTGCGCAGATTCAAGAACATGATAATGGTGAAAACACCTAGGTCCCGATTCTGATCACACACCAGTCTAGCTCTATTTACTTAATTATACTTGATTTGCACTGAGGTAAATCAGGTCAGAATAAGACCTGTTTTGTTACTCCCTTTGCTTGAGAAACACAGGATAACCACTTAATAATTTAATTCCTTAAATCTATTAAGAAGGAAATTGTAATTTAAAAATAAAATCCTTCAGGGTGATATCTTTTATTGAACCAGTTATGTAGTTGTGATAAAGTTAGACACCCCAACCATATAGGTGATCCAGTAAAAGATATATCACCCTAAGAAATCATTGCCTCTCACATAACTTCTGGACCGTTATGGCTACAACATTACTCTCACACTGCTAAAAATAAAATTTGGTATAAACAGTCATTAAATACTAGATGAACTAAAATGTTTGCATGGAGAGACCAGGCAAGGTCCTTAGCAAGAAAATCCAGTAGAAAAAAATGCTAATTTATGATCAGCACATTTCAAAATGACTTGTCTCCAAGGCAAAAAAAATACCTTTGTCATCCTGTTCTGATCTTCATTTCAAAATACAATTTATTATATGTATCATGTGTGTACATATACCGACTTTCTCTTCTGAATTGGCTCAAGATGCAGGATTCCATTCCATGTTAAGAATCTTTTTTTAATATACATTAAAGTCAAACTCTTCTACTGCTTTTCAGCTGACTGTCATTCCTATTCACCAATTAAAAGTGACTGCTTCAGTACGAATGAGGCAGATAGGAGAAGCCACCAACAGCAACAGCAATCTCATTTGTGGTATATAAGCCTAAGGGGTGAATGTCAGTGAGCTTGCAATTTGTTAAATGCATAACCATGTTATGCAAAAAAAAATTGTCCTTAAAAGAGCCCATTATTTTGTGAAATCTAATTTGGCTTGCTGCAAAGAATCTGTGGTGGTTGGACAGATATAGTCTCCTATTTTGCCTTGGATAAATTTACAAGGACTGTATCAATCTTCATGCTTTGGGGTATAAGCTGATCACTTTCTGTGGTCAGGAAGAATTACACAGAAGAACAGAAGTGACTAATTTTAACTATCTAGAACTTTGTGTAGTTATGTTCTGATTTGGTAACATTTTATATTTCCTTTATACCCATGTCAATCATTATACATGGTGTAAGACAGCAGAGAATTAAACCCTAAGGCTTTATACTTTCTCCTGAAATTTCCAGTTCTGGCCACTTTCAGTCAAACAGCCTAAGGGTATTTCTACACTGTATCACCACTGCTGCCAAGGTGCCCTATCAGCAGCAGGTATGTGGTGTAGACATGACCTAAATGGGCCATGGGACAACTCCAGTATGATAGCTGCCATATTCTGGCTACTGTGACAAGCAGCTGTGACAGACAACCACAGTCTTGCACTTTACATCTGTTTGCCACATTTGCTCAAATCCAAGGCAAGATTTTATCCTCCAGTTAGAAAAAAAGCCTTGTCTTGGATTCAAGTACCATCCCAGAGCAGGCAGCGGCTCAGTTTCGGCTTTGGCCTTGGGCTCCAGGCTGAACTCAGAGCTGGGCCACCACCTGACTCAGGCTGCAATAGCTCATTTGGCAGGGGAGGGGGCACACAGCTAGGGGGAGCACACAAAAGACTGTGAGGGTACATGTAGACTGCACCCCCCACCGCTTGCCTATGCCTGCCCTCCCACCTGCTGGTCCGTCCCCTAAGGCTCCCCTCCCCTCTTACCTTCTGCTCTGGCTCCCATTACTCCAGTCCTAAGCCTGTCCAGCCAGGAGCTGCCACCATGTCTCTGCTTGGTCTGGGCTAGAGGCAAGCCAGGGCCATGCTGCTGCTTTCAGCCTAGGAGGAGCAGAGCTGCAATAGAAGGAAAAGTAGGAGTGTGTGAGCATGGAGTGGAGGGGGGAGACATGGCCAGGGGGAGCAAAAGATAGGAAAGTATGGGTGTAGGGGAGCAGACATAGACTGCTGGGGTGGGGGAGGCAGGCTGCATGTTGGAGAGACACAAGGGGACAAGGTGCAGAGGAATAATGGACAGCGGTCTGGCCCCTTGCCCCCCCCCCCACTGCTTTCCCTGCCACAGTACTAGTGTGGGGGGACAAATTTAAGATGACTTTCCATTAATTTGATTCTACACATGGAAAATTATAAATTGGCTATAATTTTCCTCATATAGACTCTAATTATGGGTGGTCATCTTAAATTTCAAATCATCTCAGACTCAGATAAATACATTATACTTGTGCAAAGTGAGTGTAAGATGCCATCAGGAAACTGAATAGCATTTCACACTGATGTACATTAATACATCCAGTTCAAGGCATTGTGAAACAGGCACTACATTCTTCATTGAGGACTGACCTAAGAAACAGCAGTTAAAGCATACGACCAAAACACTTGAGCTAAAATGACTAGTTTAGGACCTGTTCTACATTACTTGCACTTTACACGGCGTTTTGTACTGGAGAAAAGCAGGTGAGAAATATTGTAAAAGACTATTTAAGATAATAAGCAGTGGAGACTCAGTCTCATTTATACAATGATAGAAAAGTAGGGCTAGAAGGGATCATAGGAGGCCATCTAATCTAATCCCCCGCTCAAGGCATGATCATCACTCTCTAAACCATCTTAGACAAATTTTACCTAATCTGGTCTTAAATCTGCATGAACATCTCTCTCATTTAACTACTCAAAAAACACCAAGGACACCCTAACTTGCCACAGGTAAAACAGAAGGATGAGGACACCAGTAATGTCCTACTATTACAGGGACGAGATGCAATTCATTTAAAATATACTTGAGAAATACAGGTAAGAAGGACACACTCCCTGTTACCAAGGAAGACAAAAAAATTCTTTCCTGATCCCAAATGTGGCAACCTATCTGACCCAGAGCAGGGGAACAGAACCCTCTGCGAGGAACCTTCTGATTTTTTAAGTCCCAGGAGAGGCATAGGCACACCCCTGCATTAGCTTCAACCAATTCCTAATGTTTCTGAGGAAGGTGGAGGGGGGGGAAGATACCTGGAGCAACAAGAGTGCAAAAAATTCCTTCCTAGCCCCATTTGGCAACCAGCAAAGCCAAGAAGCATGAGAAAACAAACAGCCTCCACTCTGTAGCACAACCTGTATTTCCAGGTACTTCATTGGGATCTGATCACATGGGCTAGGGACAGACATTATGCGTAAACCAGTTTAAGTAATCAGAAATTGGTTTAAACCTATACAAAAACAGATGTTCAGTGTACATAAACCAGTTTGAAAATGGCTGAAACTGGTTTGAGATAAAACTGGTTGAATGTAGACTTAACTGATTTGGAACAAACTGGTTTATGCAATGTCTGCCCCAGACCCCTTGCTGGTTTAAATTAAACCATAGAATCAATGAGTCAGAAGGGACCTAGACAGATCATCTAGTCTGACCCCCTGCCATGGGCAGGAAGGAGCACTGGGAGTGGCAGGGGTCATAAGACCCCAGCCAGGTGCCTATCCAGTCTCCTCTTGAAGATCTCCAGGGAAGGTGAGAGCACCACCCCTCTGGGAAGCCTATTCCAGGCTCTGGCCACCCTTACAGTGAAGTAGTTCTTCCTAATATCTAACCTAAACCTATCCTCCCTCAGCTTGTGGCCATTGTTCCTGGTGACTCCAAGGGGGGCCCTGGTGAACAGACTTTCCCCGAGTCCCTGCTGGTGGCCCCTGCTAAAGTTGTAGGCAGCCACAAGATCCCCCCTCAGTCTCCTCTTCCAGAGACTGAAGAGATTCAGGTCCCTTAGCATCTCCTCATAGGGCTGGCCACGGAGGCCCTCAACCATACGAGTGGCCTCCTCTGGACCCTCTCCAGGTTCTCCACATCCCTCTTGAAGTGCAGTGCCCAGAACTGGACACAGGACT
>NW_017729031.1:77510088-77527403 GCF_001723915.1 Gavialis gangeticus
TCAATGCCGCAGTCCCTCAGCTTGCCCACCAGAATTGGGTGGGACACTGTGTCAAAGGCCTTCTGGAAGTCCAAGAAGATGACATTGACTTCCTCCTTCACATCTAAGCTTTGTTACCTGGTCATAGAAAGAGACCAGGTTAGTCAGGCAGGATCAGCCTTGCAAGAACCCATGCTGGTTACCCCTCAACATCACTTCCCTTTGATGTGGCCCTTGATAATTTTTTCAAAGACCTTCCCCAGGATAGAAGTGAGGCTGACTGGCCTGTAGTTGCCAGGCTTTTCCTTCCTCCCCTTCTTGAAAATAGGGACCATATTGGCCCTTTTCCAGTCCTCAGGGACTTGGCCCGAGCACCAAGAGTCCTCGAACAGCTGTGCCAATAGCTCCACAATGACACCAGCCAATTCCCTCAGCACCCAAGGATGAAGGTCATCCGGGCCTGCTGATGTGGACACATCTAAGCCCTCCAAGTAGTCCTTAACTAGGTCTGAACTAACAGTCAGGGGACCAGACACCCCCAGCATCCCAGCATGCTCTCTGGGCTGGGTGGGGTTCTCTGCTCCACAGCAGGTATGGCCCCTCCCCTTTGCTCCCTCACTGGAGCTTGGCAGATACTGAAGGCATCAGCCTTGCTTCTCCCTGATAAGCAGGAATTATACCTTCCTCCCCTCTGCTTTACACAAATACCTCACAGCATTATCTAGCAGACCACATGCTGGCTACAGTCTGTGCTGTGGGAGACAACAAAGGCAGACAGGCTTTTTGGAGCTAATCAACAGGTAGCTGGTGATGTCCTCCCTTAGAAAAGCTGTTTAAGAAGAGCTTGAACTAATGGAGAGAAGCTTTGTTTTCTTAATGGGTTGATAAACGTTGAGTTAGGGGTGATAAACATTCCCTGCTGGGCTGCTCAGAAGTGAGAAGGGAAACCTCTCCCTAGTCCTGCTGGGGCCTGACCACACCCCCCTCAGCTCAGCCCTATGAAAGGGAAGGGAGGACTGCTATAGTGCCCCCTGGCTTCTAGCCTGAGCCACTGCAGGCATATACCTGCATTTTTTTCAGTCCAGAGGGGATGTCTGTGTGGTTACAACCCAGTTTAGCCTAGCCAGGTTAGACTAACCTGCAAAGATTGAATTAATTCAGGCTCAGGCTTTTTGAATGTCTGTCCCTAACCATGTAGTTGTGAAAAACAAGATCAGGTACTAAGTCTGTATACTAGACTATTGTGTGTTATCTTCAGAAGTACTGTGATTTTATTATTTTGTTAAGGTTATTCCTTAAGCAGTTATTCATTTAAAATCACCTCTCTGTGGTTTGACAAATATATTGATACAAGTTTCCCTCAATTTATGTGATACATGCATTCCTGGAGAATGTCGCATAAATTGAATTCGCATAAAGCAAATCCACTTTATAATGTAAGAAATAGAGATAGGTTCCCATGTTGGCTGCTCCCAGTTCCTCTCCAGCATGGGCTGGGGTGAGTGCAGACAAGCAGTAGGCCTGGGCAGTGCAGGGTGCAGTAGTCACCCCAGCCCCAGCTGCAGTGGCCGTGGGAGCTGCTGGCACCAGCTGCCTGTAGCTACTGGGCTGCACCATGCCCCAAACCCCCCAGGGCTCTGCCTCTCCTAGCCCACCCCAGCTCCTGCTGCAGCTTCCCCAGGAGCAGCCAATGCCAGCTCCCTGTAGCCACTGGGCTGAACCGTGCCCTAGTGCAGGCAGCTGATGTCAGCTTCTCCAGGGGCCTCTCCCACATGGGCTGGAGTGAGTGCAGACAAGCAGAGCCCCAGGGGGTGCAGGGCACGGCACTCACCCCAGCCCTTGCTGCAGCAGTCCCAGGAGCTGCCAGTGCCAGCTGCTTGCAACAGAGCATGGTGCAGCCCAGTGGCTACAGGGAGTTGGCATCGCCCACTCCCAGGGCAGTGCAGCAGGAGCTGGGGTGAGTGGAGACAGGCAGAGCCCTGGGGTGTTCGGGGCACAGTGCAGCCTAGTGGCTGCAGGCAGCTGGTGCCAGCAGCTCCTAGGGCTGCTGCAGCCAGGGCTGGAGTGAGTGCTGCACCCCGCGCTGCCTGGGGCTCCACTTGTCCGCACTCACCCCAGCCCATGCTGGAGTGGCCCCGGGAGCAGCCGACACCAGCTGCCTGCACCAGGGCATGGTGTAGCCCAGCAGCTACAGGGAGCTGGCATCAGCTGCTCCCAGGACAGATACAGCAGGAGCTGGGGTGAATGGGGACAGGCAGAGCCCTGAAGGGTTCAGGGCATGGTGCAGCCCAGTAACTTACCTGCTTGGGGGGAGAGGAGGGGCAGGCTCTATGCTGATCACATAAGAGCAAATTTACCTCGCATATAGCAAATTATGGGTCTAAATATGCTCATCGCATAAGAGCAAATTCACATATAAAGAACCTGCATAAATCAAGGGAAACCTGTATTGTATTAACTAATAGCAAATAACATGAATAAACAACAGTGACATTAATAGTGGTATTAATATATTAATTATGATAAATAATATATTATTAATGACAAATATGTTCTTTCACCTGTTTTAATGTTTATATAAAGGTTTCACTGCTTGTATAGACTATCTACTAAAGAGACAGACGCCTGAACCATAACAGGTGTTTCAGTCTGGCTTTTTAAGCCACCCACACAAAATAGTCAGGTTCCAGTTTTTGTATAGTCCTTTGTTCGCATAGGAGTTAACTACAAACTGCAAAAACCAACAAAAATTTTAGACAAGTAATACCCAGGATTTTCATCCAGATTCATCTGCATTGTAAATGCATTGGACTGGCTAAGGCACAATCCCCAAGAACATGCAATATGCATAACAAGCAAATTTGTGGTTCTAGGAAAATCTAATAATACAAGATGTATTTTTCTTATCTTCATCTCTGCTGACCATGAGGAATAAGGCACAGAACAACCACAGCTGATATGAATGAATCAATGTTGCACATAGATAGCACCTGTCCTGGTCCATGGAAATCGACAAGCACTTTTTCATCTTAATTAAATGAGTGTTTCAATTCCACATTACCTACGTAAACATTGTTTCTAAACAATGTGTTTTACTTTGAGCTAATGTCATTTTGACTTCTATTAGTTATTAAGCAACAGTAGTGGCAGGGAAAGTGTTATCTGTCTGTCTCTGGCAAGAGGAAGAAGCACAGGTGCAGGTATTTGCTGAATGGCATGAGTGGACCAGCTGTGGGGAATTAAGTCATTCCCCAGAAGCTATAAGGAGAAGGTGTTGCACAGCAGTAGAGGTTTAGCTAGGCTTACCAGGAAGTAGGATGTTCAAATTTCAGCTAAACCAACAGAAACCCTTGATTCTCATATAGGCTTATCTCAGAGCCAAATTCTGCCCTAGTTTAAATCAGTTAGCTTTAATGGAGCTGGCATTTGTTGCATGACAGAAGAGTTTAGTCTATAATCTACTACATTAGTTAGTTGTATACATGGTTGCTTAATCCAAGAGCTAAACTCCCCTCAGAATTTGGTGCACAGGACAGTCAAAATCCTGTAACACACCTACTGCGTTAACTGAGGTAATGGCTATAGTGCTTCTTCATTTCCTAATAGAGTCTTAGGCAAAGTTAGAAGGCAAAACTCCCTGGCCCGGGTTCCTATGTGGTCCAGTTCCCTGAAGATTTGAGGGATAAAACCCTGAATGTCTTTAAATTCTATAAGCTTCTGCAAAAGCCTTTCACTAACGCATCGCAACATGGTTCTTTTATATCAGTTATGGGGTGTAAGTGTAGTGAAGTGCAGGACCCTATACACCACATCCCATATTCTTGTAGGCATTTTCTGTTCAGCACTGTGGATAATTTTCTTTGTAGTGCTTCCATTGGTATCTTTTTTGTTCTTCCCCACATAGTACCTAAAGTCAGTGGGATTTCTGAATGCTCATTAAAGTGGAGGCATAATGGTACTTGCTAAGGTGGCTCATAAAGCAGGTGTCAAGCCTAATGTGTCTCAGCCCTGACCTAGGCCACCTATTCATGCCCTATTTTCCATTTCTGTTTGCTCGGATAGTTCTTTACACACAAGCTAATCCACTATGTCTCTAGACACAAGCAGCTGTTTAGGTCTCTCCTTAATTAGTATGCAAGTAGGAAGGAATGAAAGTGACCTTTCCGTGGCCTAACTCGCCAACTTCAGTTCAACAAGAGCTTGTGAAGTGCCATGCAATTAATAAGAGTATAGAAAGAAGTAAAGGTCTCATTTTATAGCAAGAGAGATTAATTTCACAAAGAAGGACTTGGTATAATTTTAGAAGTAGTTAATATGCATTCTGTGGCACAGGTACTTAATTGAGCCATTTCCCCATGTTCTACCAGTACATTAGGACAAGAATATATTTAATAATGTTTTCTTTTTCATTACATTGCACTGTGGTTATTCATCAAACCTGAAATGACACCTAAGCCTAATTGCACTTCCATAAGTCCTCAGGCAGTTATAGTTTGAATTGTCTGTATTTGTTCTTGTTTAAAGGCAGCTGAAATTGAGCATTTTCTAGTAGTGATATTGGTAGTAAAGTATGATCAGAAAAGCTACATAATTTTTACTTTTGTTTGGAGATTCATGGTTTTGCTGGAGCTTCATTGCAGCTGTCTGGGTGCAGGGTGGGAGCAGGGGGTAACCCCCTGTTCTATTGCATACACCTAAGCAGAATCGGTAGAAATGTTTGTATGGATTTTATGATTCATAGGCCTGAGCCTCTGCACCCCTTATTTCCAAGTTAATGATTTCTCTTGTGCTTTGGATTTTGAAAAACAAAAACCTTTTTTAGTTTACAGTTGCAGTGTTGAGCGTCTTGCCTAACACATGGGGTTTGGTCCTCATTCAAATGATTAGGCATATTGATGTCAATGGGACTTTTCACTTAAGCACATGTTTGCAGGTTTGGGTCTTGAAGCAATAGCACTAAGAAACTTGTAAATTAATCTCCTCGTTCATTCCATTGGTGTTTGGAGTAATGCACAGGATAGAACTCCTTTGAAAATATACTGGCTGTCACTGCATAGTAGGTGGAGAAAAGATGCAAGAAAAGTGAGAAGCAGCAGTGAAGGATACAACCAGTAATGAGAATACTACTATTTAAGATGCCCCTTTTATACTTAAAAATTCAGCAGAGGAATAGCTGCTATATGTAGGATGATGTCATTTTTAGTATGATGTCCTCCAGGGCCCATTATATTCCCTGGTACAACAAAAGTAGTTTCAAGCAATATTCATTAGTATGACTGAAATTCATGTCAGTGAAATTTTGATTGCACAAATGTTCATAGGAAGTGAATGCAGAAGTAGACATATGAAGTAAATTCACTTCAAAGTTCAAAAAAATGCATTATTCACCTAGAAGCACCTCAGACTTGTAATAGTCATGGAGACCCAAGAGGAATTTAAAAAACAAAAGCCCCGCTTCATCTAAAAATTTGCAGCTATAAAACATGTTGTAGTGAAGCACTACTGATTTACAAATATGGTCAGACTCACCCAAAGCAAACTTTAACAGTTTGTGCTGCTCAGGTTGAGCATTTTGCACAATATTCTCATTGCCATCAGCAACAAAAGGTTGAGCATCTCATTGTGCTTCTTTGTAGGCCTATAAATGGGATCCAGAAACAGCCATTCACTTTACTAACCTAATAAGTATTTTTAAATGACTTTCCTCATGACTATATCTCAAATAAAATATAACAGGATTTTCAAATAAAAGAGAATAAAAATACATTCTTCTTATGCCCACACAGAAATTCTGTGGATTATTATTATATTAAGAGTCTTCATAAACATTGCACATAGGGAAGAGGTTTTTCAAGACCCCAGCTCCAATTTCAATCCCCCATGATCATAGTAGCATGGCAGTCAGATGTCAGGACACTAAACAACACATACCAAGGAGAGGATAGTGCAGGATATTTAAAAATTCATATTTTTAAATAAATCACTTTATTTTGGCATCATCCTAACAGTGTGAAATACTTTACATCATGCATAACTCTTAGAGCAAAAAAGAGTTTCTCCATGTTTTCAAAGCCATAAACATAATTAGGGCACCAAAACAGATCTTAACAACAAAAATAAATGGAGCAATTTTATTTTATGCTGAGCCAAGCCAACATCGGGATTTGAGCTACGCCCTCAATCTAAAAACAGATTTCACTCTAACGAGACACTGCACTCCTATTGTCACACCCACTTCTTTCCAGTATAGGTGTATGAACATAAAGCACTCACTATGATGTGCTAACCTACTAAATACATCTTATGTTTTTCTGGTTCTTGTATTTTCCTTTGTCCTCTGCTCTCAAGCCCTCTTTTATATGGTTGTCAGCATGTTTTCCCTAGTGCCCAAAGCATTTCACTGCAATGAGAAAAGCCAACCTTTTATAAGCAATCCTGATGCAATAGATGAAACACACAAGGAGCTTGAAAAAAATATTTGGAATTTATTTTTAGAAGTCGCATAAGATAAAAGTCACATCTACATACTACACATCATGAACAAAATCTTGGCTCCATATAAATTAGTGGGACTTTTGCCAGAATTTCACCCTATTCTGTAACACTGGTACATATTGTAAGATTAAACAGCATCTTGCCTGTCTTCACTCTAAACCTGCTTCGATTTTCACTGAGATAATGGGAGTTGTTCCACTGGCTTTGAAAGAAGATTGATCTATCTTCTCAGTGCAATGATTCGAGTTTTTAAGGTTTTTTTATTAATAACCAATTTTACAAAGTTTTTCAGTGTAGCAGGGAAAATAACTATAAAAGTAATTATGTTTTTATAAAAAGCAATTGCATATTCTCCCCTAAAATCATCTGTATTTGATTCATTCTGTTTCAGCAGCCATATTATTTCTGGCAGCAATTGGCAACTCATCTGTCTGAAAAGCTAGTGGGTTTATTCTGAGATTTAATATGCCATAATATTTTGAAAAATGAACACGACATGCCTGACTGGTTAAAAAGTATGCATTTATGTAAAAATGTTCAGCAGGCTGTGTCTTATGTGGGAAATGCCAGCATTCTAAAATCTGATGTAAAGCTAATGTCCTAGGATATTTTAATATAGCAATGTATCAAGGAATAATGTTTCATTAGAAGAGACATTTAGAAATATGAGACAAAGTACTATTATAAAAAGTGAAATATTATATGCAGTACTTTCCATTCAAATATGCATATTTGGTCTTTTCTGGCTAAACGGTAAGCAAAGCTGAATAAAAACTGCACGCTCTGCAATCTATAGGTTCATCTCCATATGTTTGTGGACTGTATATTGTATTGAGACAATAGTATAGCTGGATCCCAGCTGCAACTAAGTTTAACGTACCCATATTTTGGAAATATATACTGTAGTTGAATTATAGGAAGGATTATGGTGTTGAGTTATTGAAATACACCACCTTCTTTTTCTTTATACCATTAAAGAGTTCTCTCATCTTCCACCTTTACGTTCTCTCTGCTCAGGAAAAGAAAATATTGCTGTCACTTTCAGGGGGGCTTGCCTTTCATCTTGCTGTTGTTCAATAGCTTTTCAGGTCTCTAAGTGGTATCCAATTTATTTGTATTCTGATGCCACATTCATGAAGCATTCTTCTCTGTCAGCCACATGCAAGCTGTAGGTGTTTTGTGTTTGTAAGCTATGGTAAACAAATTGACAATATCAAGTGCAGCCAATCCTCTTGCAGGCAATTTCCACCTGTCTGCTAGAGAGCGTTATTTCTTGCATTTATTCAGCAGAACCATTTACTTTCATCCAAGCGGAGGTGAGGTTACTTTCTCTGGCTCTTTCAGACCTGAGAGCTTGATTTACAATCTCTTAGATTTGTGTGGAGGCCATAGTCTAAACATGAAAGGAAGTCTCTTGAGAAGCCTTTTGTCTGTATGCCAGAAATACTGGAGACCATAATTTCCTTCCCATTTTTCTTCCCCCCCATTTCCTACTTTTTCTAAGGGATTCTTCAGTGTCTTCACAAGGTTCTTCTGCTCCATTTAGCTGCCAAATATCATTTGTCCTGTTTTATTATAAATTGTGCCTTCAGCATCTCAGTACTTTACTTTTAAAGCACTGAAAACCTTTAAAGAAAGAATTTGGTGCTCAGATTCTTTCTTTAAAGGTGTGCAGTACTTTAAAGGTAAAGTACTGAGACTCTGAAGGCACAATTTATAATAAAATGGGACAAATAAAATGCAGCAGCTAAATAGAGCAGAAGAACCTTGAGAAAGCACTGAAGAATCCCTTAGAAAAAGCAGGAAATGGGAAGGGAACTATGGTATCCAGTATTTTGGGCATACAGACAAAAGGCTCCTCAAGAGACTTCCATCCATGTTTAGAATATGGCCTCCACACAAATCTAAGAGATTGTAGTATTACCCTGATGAGCACCAGGTTAGGAGGAGCACCGAAATCACCCAGTCACCCCTGCAGATTCCACACCCCAGCACTACACCCATGCTGGGAACTCCAAAACAGTCCCCAGCTGCTGCTGCTGCTTGAAAAGCAACAGGTGGAGCAGGCAGGGCATCCAGCAGCAGCTCAACCAGGGACTGTTTAGGAGTTCTTGGCTAACGTAAGACCACTTGTTCCTTCCTGGACCTCCCCACTTGCTCTCAAAACCATTCACTCTCTGCCCCTACAGCATTTGGGCACCACCTCTGCTTGTTATGCTACTGTGGCAAACCCTCCCTGTACACTGCAGAATGAATACAAGTGAGAGCAGAATGAAGGCACCACTTTGAAACAACCCTCGAGCCACACAGAGTGCCTGAGTAATACAGTTGATAAGTATTTGAGCTGTTTCATCCACACTGCATTGCTAGCTTGAGTAACAGCAGCACTCAACCACTTCCTCCAGGGCAAGCTAGCTCCAGCATGGAGCACATTTAACTCCAGGCAGAAATTTTTGTGCATAGATATGAATTAAGTTATAAACAAAACTTGTGTTATGGTTCAAGCTACCAATATATTCAAGAAACCCTTATCCCCTACTAGTGAAGTTAAGTCTCTTTCATTTAGAAAAATACTGTATCATCTCATTGTGGTTAGTGTTGGTACCTGTTGATAGCCATTTTAAGACTAAAATGACAAAACTGAGCAATACAGCCTGTCTTTTTTCCAAAAGACAATAAATCACAAACATGGTATGTAAAATTAAAGAGTTGCAGTGATCCTCTTAGATGTCAAAGATATGCTACATTGCCTTAGACTGCAAGTTCTTTACAACAGAAGCCACCCCCTTGTTTTGTGTTTATATTTTCTGGAGCACCATGGGATCCTGGACTACAACAAGGGCTCAAAGTTTGACCATAATACAAAGGAAAAATGACGATAATATAGTGGATTTGTGTTGAAGTTCACTAATGATTTACCACAGGAAAAAATGTACTTCCTTATAATTCAGTAGGATTTTTTAATGAGCTGTTGAATTATTTCAAAATTGTTTTTACAGCTGTTCTCTTAAAGCTTTATGCTATCAATGGGATGTGATTAGGTCCCACACTTATAATGTATACATGCATATTTACAGGCCAGCTACAGCACAGTGTGAATCAACTTCAGCTTAATGTTACTGCATTACTAAAATGTTGTCATATAGTTTGAGATTTACTGGCACTGAAAATCCTGGCATGGTGTAAACAACTCTTTCAGCTGCCACTATTGAATAGTAATGAAGGATTTAGTCTGCAACGAGGGTGGAGGAGTGGTTTGTTTGTCTTTCCACTGTTATTTCTGTTGTTTTAATATTTTTAGGCAAGTATAATAAAAAGTGTCTGCATTAAATACAGCTACTTTTACTGAAAAGATCAATCCTTTCTCTTCCTTTCTGAAGATGACTGTTCATGTCATAAATCTATAAACAAGATAGTTCAATGGGCCTCAGAAGAAACAAGTCTTGAGTCTACAGAGAAAAACCCTGACAAGACCTTGAAATTGTATGAGATTGAGAAAACAAGTAATACAACAATCAAGTTCATTGCCAAGTCCAGAGACAGGATTGCAGCTTGATTAAATACACCTGAGAGAGGGCCTGCATTAGCTGGCTTAAAGCTAATTCAAGTGTTGTTGCAGCAATAGAGGATTGACCTCTAAATCCTTACCCAAAGTTTTTGATGGACTTGTGCAATGTGCTTTGAAGCCCAGGGCTTCACTGCTATTAGAACCCCAAGTTAGTTTTGAATGAGCTATTTCAATAAAAGCTGCACACCCTCCATCACACCTCTGAACTGTAGTGTAGACCACCCCCAATTCTGTGAATATCTCTCTAGGTAAACAAAATAACTTTTCCAATGCAAAACACATAAGAAAATTGATGTTCTTGTTACATCCATCACCATCTCCCAGCCATTGTGTCATGGTGCATTGTGGTTAGAGAGTCAGAGGATAATAATTATTTACTCAAACCGTGCCCAGTGTGAGGCCTAACCAGAGTTTATTGAAGTGAATACAAAGAGTCCCTTTGACTGCCAATCAATCCACTCCAGTTGTGAAATCCGGAGTCAGAGTCAGAATTTAAGGCCTGATTCAAAGATCACTGAAATCAACAGGCATCTTTCCACTGGCTTCAGTGATCTGTGGGTGGCTTTGCTTTAACTATAGTACAAAAAAGAAGACCATTGGCTTTGATTTTCTTAAATTCTTAATGAGAGATCCTGGACAAAGAAAAGCAGGGGGGTGGGGGGGAGTAAATGAAACAAGTTCCTTGTGTACAGTGCACCCATACAGGGCAATGATAATTTTTCTATTAAGTGTAGTGGGGGCAGAAGAAAATATTTGGAGGCTATTTTTAAAGCCTCCATGCAGATGTTTGGGTATTGGTAGAAATGAGCATGCAGTTTTTGGTATGCCACACACTACCTGTTACAATAATTTGCAAATGGAAAACCTGGTGTTAACTTTGGCCTTATACAACAATTGCCACATTGGGAATAATAAGAAAATTCCTGACAGATACAGACACTTAGTCTTCAGAGTGAATACTGGATGGCAGTAATGTCCACCTTAAAAGAGGTGTGAAAGTGTGATTGCATGCAATGCATATAATTATGTAATGAATAGCATGATGAACCAAGACCCAAGAAGTTAACTCTTGCTGCATAACCTTTCATGTACTAAGAGAAAAAATAATCAAGAAGATGTGGGAAATTCATAGTGAATGGAAAAATAAATGGACTAACTATATTGAATCTGCACGGGCATTTTCAGCAACTTAACTTTATTACCTGCAAACCAAATCAGAGTGAAGTTCAATTTTGGTGTTTTTAAATAAACCTCAGCACAGCTGTATTCATCACACATTCTCATATTGGCAAGGACTAAACATTAATCATCTTCATTCCTTTCTTACAAAGACTAAACTGTAAAAAAGAATGATCAGCAAGGCGAAATAGAAATTCAGATTATTTTCCATCAAAGAGAAAAGTAAGGGAATCTGCAATTTTTATATTTAAAGATCATATTTAATCATGTGTTTTCACTTTTTATATTTTCATAGCAATGCACAATTCAGATATGCATATTTTTTGAAAGTTTCAATGAAGTGATTGCCATAAAATTAAACTTTGGTTGAAAAGAGCCTCACAGCTTCCTTTAATTGTTCTCTTTCTCTCATTTTTCTCCTCTGATGATTCAACAGGGTTAATTTTGACATCTACATACAGCCCAACAGACTGAAAACTGCTGATTCTGAGAGACTAAAAAGAATGAAAGTTGGGTTTGCAAGGCAACTGAAAGTGTCCTGTTGCTGCCCTAATTTGAGGACAACTGCTCTGTAGAAAGAATGGCCAATTAATTCCCATTTAAATGGTGGAAATTAGCAAAATTTTTAGGGAGCATGTACAGATTATCCACAAAACATAGAATCATAATGATATATTTGTGGAGCACTGGGAGTTCTGTGGAACCAGAAGACAACCTTCCTAAAGGAAGAAGAAGTTTTCTTCAGCAAAACTACTAGACCTCTAAGGTTGGTCCACAACCTTAGAACAGGTATGCCTTCCGTGCTCCATCCCATTACCCTCTTTAGAGCTTTTAGATATGCACAGGGTCTATTCAATGACTTCAGAGGGAATCCTATCCATGTAAAGCCAGAATTTGGAGCTTGGTTGTGTTGCTATAAAGAAAATAAGTTAAGAAAAAACATATCTTAAAGTATTCTAGCAATATGCCTGAGATAAAAAGGCAAGAAAAGAAATATAGCTTCCATCCATCTCGCTGCTCATCTGCATTGGTAAATAGCACTTGCTTGCTTTGATGTCTAGAAAAATCTATGCACCAGAAGGGCACGTTTTTAACATTTGTGCCAAATTATATAATAGTTCCTTTGGGATCAAAGAATCAGACATGTATTTGAGATCATTCAAGGAGCTAAAAAGAATAATGTGATGCTAAAACAAATTGTAAGTACTATGTTGACTGCTTGAATAATTGGTTTTTCATTATCTGACTTGTTTTGTTAGACACTGGAAGCTTCTCCAGGAGTTAGAGCACAAGCATGGCATCAGGCTGTGAATTCTCATATAAAATGAACTTTGCTACTAGTTACAGAATAATGAGGGACAGTGTCAAGTTTGGATTGATGGCACTAATTATTATTATTACCAAAGTGCCATGGAACCCCACCATGGAGCTCGATACACTGTGCTAGGTGTTGTACAAACACACAACCGAGGGATGGTCTCTGCCACAAGGAGCTTAATAACCTAAGTATAAGGCAAGAAACAACAGATGAATACAGGCTGACAGAAGGGAAACTATAAGCAAACAATGAGACAATACTGAGCAGCACAATAGGCAGGGGACTTAGCATATCGGCACCTACACTCAAGTTTTTTGTAGGCTTCAAAGGAGGAACTTGAAGAAGAATGCAGCAGCTTTGAAGATATTTGCAAGGAGTTCTTCATCTTTCAGAAACAGTGGACCAGCTCTCCATAAATAGCACACAAAAAAAAAAAATTCAAAGCACCACGTATCATCCAAGGTGTGTTTTAGCCCTTCTGTCCTTAAGGGTATAACTTTTACCAGTTATAATTTCATACCTTCATATAGGCCAGTCCTGAAAACTTTACTTATTTTCCGTTCACTCTTTCCTCAGCAAAATGTTCATTGGCTTCAATAGCAGTTAAAAGTGAATATTTTTTCCAGAAGTTTATTCGTAGTTCAGAAGCATATCTATTATAATAATGACTGGCAGCCTATAATTTTTCTGGTTCTGAACTGATTTTTCACTGATAACAATGTTTTAGTCTCATTGCAGGTTTTTTGTCTCATTTTCTTTTGTTCTTGTTGTTGCTCTGGTTTTGTTTTGGGGAGGAGGTTGTGGGGGAGACTGTGTTTGCATTTAGCTATGACCACCAAAGTACTAGCTTTAAGTCCTCGACCTTTAGGGAAATTTTAATTGGGAGATTTTTCTTATCTTTAATTTACACCCTAGAGCCTTATTAAAATGGTCTTGCTGATGCCACTTGCAAACAGCATCCTTGTGCCTGTTATTCACTGAGTCGCTTGCACTTAACCTCCAACCTCCTGAATTTAATATCAGGCTGAATATTCCCATAAATGAGAGTGATTATATAGAAGTGCAACTGTGGTTGAACATAGGTCATATATCGGCCATATTTAAAGAAAGGGCTTTTTGAATAGTAGAAAGATACCTCACTGGAAAAATGTGTCTTAGGTGCCTTATGGTCTCTTCTGCTAGACATTTTAGAAACAAAGGTCATTGGCCAGGACTGTGCCCACAACAGTACCTTCTCTCCCTTCCCCTCTACCTTCTTTGCAGGACTCTAGTTCTGAGAGCTCCAATAACAGGTTGGCAGCATAGGAGTAACAGCTACAATTCACTGCTTCTGAAAAGAGCTGTCTCCTCATTTTGTCACAGACATGCATGTCAAGCAGGCGAAAAGCACTGCTTTTCAGTGGTCAAAAACTGGGGGACATCTACCCCTAGCAACAACAAACTCCAGCTGCTGCTTGACAAAATTACATTTCCCAGAATGCCCTTCCCTCACTGACACACACTCCTGAAGCATTGCTGCTTGCTGCCAGGGCTGAAGCTGGAATGTACAGGAGTGGGGAGCAAGGGACAGGAGGATGGGGTGCCTCACACTCCATCCCCTGCTTGCCCACCCATCCTTATACTACTGGTCTGGACTGGAAAAGGTTCAGTGTGGTCCCTATTTTTGATAAGGGGAGGAAGGAGGATCTAGTTAGCCTCACCTCTATTCTTGGCAAGACCTTAGAAAAAATCATAAAGGATTTGTGATGGCTGTAGGTGTTGTTAGGGCTTACTACCACTGCCCTGAGTTCTTTTTCCTACAGGCAGTGACAGGGTGGACCTCGACTTTGGATCACCTGGTCTGCTAGGAAGTTGATCTTGTGTTTCTCGCCTGCCATGACTTTGATGAAATTATATTCCTGGGAGGCACTGTCCAAGATGATCCTGCCTGGTCTCAATCCCTGTTTTCTTCTGTGGGCCTCCAAACCTCTCCTTTACCCCAGCCTAGCCTCTCCAGATGGTACTCAAAGTCCTTCTGCAGCAAGGTCACAGTACTACCTGTTATCCTGTTGTTCTATTGTTCAGCCCTCTACCACCAGGGTGACCTTTGGCTTTGGTTAGGTGCACCCCTTCAGGGGCTGATCTGGGCCTGTGCTCAAAATCAAAAAAAAAAGGTAAACCAAAAAAACCCCCAACTGCTCTCAGTCCCCTTGCCAGGCTCAGTCCATGTCCCCTTTCACCCAGGATCAGGCTCTCAAAATCCCAATCGCAACAGCAAAACAATTAGTCCAGTCACTGTTCTGCACAGGCCTGCCTGGCTCCCTTGTGAACATTCATAGTCCCAATGGGATCTCTCCCATGTGCAGCAAGACTCTAACCTGGAACAGCAGTTTCCTCAGGCCGCTCCTCCAAATACTCAGCTGACACTGCGCTCTGGAGATTATCAAAGGCCGTGTGTGTTCTCTCCTCCCAGATCCTCAGCTGACACTCCACTCTGGAAATTATCACCAGCCGTGTGTGTGCAGGCCTCCACCTGCCTCCTTCTCAGGGTCACTCCTGCAGCATTCCTCTGGCAAGTTTCACAACCCTTGCCTGCCAGGACACTCAGCTGCTCCTCTCTCCCTGTGGTCTGCAGGGAACTGACCCTGCTCTGCCCCTCTCCAGGGCCAGAAATACCTCTCAGCAGCCTCCCTCCTCCATTGTGGAGTGAGACACTGCTCCAGAAGTGTGGTGAGTGTTTCTCTTCCCTTCCAGTCTCCAGATGCAGCCCTGCCAGCCAGCCATGCTGTGAGTGTTGTTTGTTTTCACTCTCTCTGTCTGTCACTGCAGGCTTCTTTTCTTCTCCTGACCTCCCCTGCCCAGCATGTAAGGCACCTTGGGGCTTTTGTTTGTTCTCTCTCACTCCTTCACAGGATTACATTTGTGGGGGGCCAGTGGGTAATACAATGTTAGGGGGCAATCAGCATGGGTTTATAGCAGGCAGATCCTGCCTGACTAACCTGGTCTCTTTTTATGACCAGGTCACAAAGTGCTTATATGCAGGAGTAGCGGTAGATGTTGTTTACAGTAAAAGCTGAGTTTTCCAGCACCTTACCAGTCAGTGTGCTCTGTTAACCGACATGCTGGCTTGTAAGGACTTGTAAGGGAAAAGTGAAACTGGAACTGCCCACCATGGCACTTCCAGTTTTGCGGAGCCCCCACAACCCGAGGGAAAGCAGCCTGTGCTGCCAAGCTCCCACAGCCCAGAGCATTGCAGCCTGCATGGGTCCCCCCTCCCTGTCCCTTGGGGCCCACGAGTCCTGCAGGAGGGGCGGTGATGCGGTGGCAGGGGCAGCGTCACCCCAGACACAGCAGAACAGGCAGCAGCCCAAACAGGCAAAGATGCCTGTTCGGGCCGCTCATTTAACTGGCATATTTTGTTATCTGGCATATTTTGTTAATTTGGCATATTTTGTTATCCAGCACCCTCCATTCCCCATGGGTGCCAGAGAACAAAGCTTTTATTGTACTTGGATTTTTGCACCCAATTCTTATAAATAAACTAAGTAGCTGTGACATGGATTTTTTCACAGTCAGGTGGGTGGAAAACTAGCTTATGGGACACACCCAGAGAGTGGTGGTGGATGGGTCAGTTTCTACCTGGAGAGATGAGGGCAGTAGTGTCCCCCAAGGCTCTGTCCTTGGACCAGTACTATTCAGTATCTTCATCAGTGATTTGGATGAGGGTGTAGAAAGCATTCTGTCCAAATTCATAGACACCAAACTATGGGGTATAGTAAACACAATTCAGGGTAGGGAGTGAATTCAGGTAGATTTGGATAGACTGGGGAAGTGGGCAGGTCAGAATAGGATGCAATTTAACATAGATACGTGCAAAGTGCTGCATCTGGGGAGAAAGAATCACCAATACACCTATAGACTAGAAAGTATCATTCTAAGTAGCAAAGCAGTGGAAAAGGATCTTGGAGTCATAGTCAATGCAAAAATGAACGAGTCACCAATGTGACAAGGTAATAAGTAAGGCTAACCGCACTCTTTCTTGCATTAGTAGGTGCATCACAAGCAGGTCTACAGAAGTTATACTTCCCCTCTACACGGCATTGCTGAGGCCGCAGCTGAAGTACTAAGTCCATTTTTGGGCACCGCACTTCAAAAGGGATGTGGATAACCTGGAAAGGGTTCAGAGGAGGGCTACTCCTATGGCTGAGGGCCTGCTGGTAAGATCCTATGAAGACAGACTGAGAGACCTGAATCTCTTCAGCCACAAGATCACCTCTCAGCCTTCTCTTGCAGAGGCTGTCTACAAACTCATCAGGAGAGGTCAGCAGGGAATAGTGGATACTCTGTTTACCAGGGCTCCCCTCAGAGTTACTAGAAACAATGGTCATAAGCCATTGGAGGAAAGCAGATTTAGATTGGACATCAGGAAGAAATTCTTTATGGTGTGGGTTGCCAAAATATGGAATGGGCTTTCAAGGGAGGTGGTGCTTTCCCCTACCTTGAGTGTTTAAAAGGACAAGCACCTGGCTGGGGTCACTTAATTCCAGTGCTCTTTCCTTCCCAGAGCAGGGGGTTGGACTCAGTGATCTAATAGGTCCCTTCCAACCCTAGAAAGCTATTAAGTCTATGAAATCTATGGTCATTGGTCATAAGAATATTCTGTTGCCAGTAGCATCTAATGTATGATTATATCCATTACACATGTGAACACATTAGGGTTGCCAAATGTCTATTTTAAAAAAAGGTTAAAAATACTTGTTTTTTAAGTCTGTAAAAAAAAAAAAAAAAAAAAAAAAA
>NW_017729031.1:77527475-77558918 GCF_001723915.1 Gavialis gangeticus
TGTAAAAAAAAAAAAAAAAAAAAAAAAAATTGGAGCTGTTTGTATAATCTAAAAAAATTGTGAGCTTGATTGAAGATCCATTATCAGAATGAGACTGGATCTAAGTGTCAATGGACAGACAGAGTAAAGCAGTGCCACCCTGTATCTGAGCAGTAGTGCAGCTTGACACTCTGCTGGAAGATCTTCATCAGGGCTTTGTGTTTCCCACATGGGAGCATCCGTGCACCCTTCTCCCTTCCAGCTATGTGCTGCTACTGCATCCCATCCACCATCACTTGCCTGTAATGCCTGCTCACTTCCAGGGTAAGCAGGGTTGCATGGCCCCAGGCAGTCTGAGACATGAGGTAGGACAGGAATGGGGGCAGTGAGGCCAGGATAGAGCTGTAGAGCTGGGAGAGAAAAGAGGCCATGGATGGAGAGAAGGTTAGGGGGTGAGCTGGAGTGGGAGTAGCGTGATGCAGTGTTGTCAGGGGTGAATAAGGGACCCCTAGGGTTGGGGAAGTATGGTACAAAACCATTTTTTTTCAGTCATGTGAGACTTAGGTTGTGTTAAACCCCTCAATTTGCCCCCAGCAAGTGTTATTGCTGTCCATAGCCTGGTAGAAGGGTTAAAGTTATGTTATATAAAATATATGTCAGTAAAAAAGCTTAGTTGTTGGTAAAAATAAATAAATAAATAAATAAATAAATAAATCTTAGATTGGCAACCCTGGAACATAGAAGTGAAAGAAGCCGGTCCCTCTCAGATGTGAACTCCATTTTTTTAATTGTGAATCATGGCCTGCAGGCTACTATATATGCTAAATCATAGATCTTAACCAAGAGTTGTTAATTCAAGAACATTGCTTAATCTAAGAATGTCCTCAAACAAACAGCCTTCACTCATATTTTGTTTTAGCTTCATCTCTTACCAGGGAACATATCCTGTCTGGATTTTACACACCACACAAAGACCTATAATGGCTGAATATGATACTTCAAATAAGCAAATTATGAACTGCTGTGGAGTCTTTTATGAGCAAATAGGGCTGAAGAGTTGGTCATTTAAGTCTTATACCTGCTTTAAAAGTAGAGTATGCAAGTGCCTTTTCTCCCTTACATGTATTTAGTATAATTTCCATTTAAAAATGAAATAGGGCCAAAATAGGCTAGTGTCTGATTTTTCAAAGCTGAACTGTGCCAGTCCACACCCTTACTGAACCATTCTGCAGTCCCACAACAGTCTCAAACACAGTCCATTTTATCCCAGCTGTCCCATACTTCTAATACCTCTCCATTGACTTGTTAGTTCATGTCCCATAGTTTCTCTTCAGTCCCTTCAGCAGACTCCCTGGATATTAATACACACAACATTTAGACCATTTTAAATGCAGTTTAAACCTGAATCCTACAGATATACAAGCCTGATAAATCAGGTTAAAGTTGCCCAGAGCAGTTCAAAAAGTACCTGGAAAATCAAATACTCTTTTGAACCAGTTTATTGCAAATCAAGTCAATCTTGCATGTGGACCCCAAGCTTTCTGTGATACAGGTCTGTCCTTTAAGCATCCTACATGATACTGTTCCTTACCTCCCCTATCTGTTGTTGTAACTGTCCACTCTGGTAGGTGGCCAAAACTCTGCTCCCCCTTCTTTTTTTAAAATGTTGTTGGTACTTTTTTATCAATGAGCTTTTACACTTCTTGTTCAATGAAATCTGTCTTTCTAATAACCAGCTGGGTCCTCGCTCCCTATTAAACCATGTCACTAGCCATGCCTCCTTAATACTTGTGAACCCAAAAACCTGGGTCCATGCACTCATTCCCTTCTGGGCACCACAAGTCAGACAAGTACCCTACAGAGTTCAGTCAAGTGCAAGCTACTGAACTTTAAAATACATGTTTGAGAGAGAGGAGAAAGTGGAAAAGTTAAAACATTCCAGCCCTAGGTGATCAAACCCCTGGGGACTCCCAAAGTATGGGTGCAAACAACTGCCCACTGCAAGGCATGCTAGGCTAAGATCTGACTCTAACCCCCTGGCATTAGACCCACAGCACAGCACCTTTCCTGTTCTGCCTGCAATGCTAAGACACTGAGCCTCCCCCAGTTGACCCATGACAACTGTAAACCAGTATTCAGTCAGGAACATTTGGAAGCAGTGCAATTGTTACATGTGTCCAAACCCTCTGGCCTTCCACTGCAACAGCTTATCATGCTGTGGTTCAACGTGCTCATCAGTCTTCCTGGGGGAGCAGTCTACAGTGCTCCTTGCCTAAAAGAACTGACCTTTAAAGAGGTCAAACTTTAACTGGTCTCTGATAAAACTGCCTTGAATAATAAGATAATGGTATCCTTGTGGTACTGTTTGAGAACTTGTTTTATCATGTACTGTTATTTTAATGTGCTATCTGATTTTATGATTTATCTTGACTTCTTATAGGCCCCTAAGCCTGATGTGGGGAGGGCAGCATATAAACCAAATTATATACACAAACTCGCCAGGTCTTGGAAGCAGCCAGTCTTGAACAAAAAAGCATCTTGAATCTTGCAATATTAATGGGGATGAGGGAGAAATCCAGTACCAGAAACCTTCCCCTGTCTCCTGAACAAGAAGATTACAGGATTGGATTTTTTTCTTCCATTACCCAGATGTTTACAAGGAAAAGGCACTGGATGAGATCCTCATCTAGTGTCAACATACATAAGGGCTGAAAATTATTTTGATTTCTTTATTCATTTTTGTGAAGTCTATTCTATGACCCAAAAGCAAATGCAGTAATTTGCATTACTTCCTTAAGACACCTCATTTCCATTGGGTGAAAGTGAGCTTGCATAGGAAATATGACTATTGGCATGCAGAGCATACTGGTCTGTTAGCGTGTTATTTATAGCGTTGTGGTCTTTTAAAAATGTGTGAATGGAATTTATCTCTCACAACAACATGCTTTAAAAGATAAATTATTTCCTGCCTTGATGAGAAGTTAAGAAAAAATTATACTGGGAAAAATAACCTGCTGTAATGGATGTGGCAGTTTAAAATGCCAAGCTCACAAGAAAATGTTCTGCATCCAAGGAAGTATTTATGTGTATGTATCATTTGACACCTCTCTCCCCAAAATACAATATTTTTTGTTTGATTAGGGTCCAGCATGTGGTATGGGTTCTACAGGGGATCTAACACCTTATGTAGTGACTCTGAAACAAAAAGGTATAAGGAAACTTCCTGTCATCGAAGTATTTCTGGTGCATCATAGCATTGATGAAGGTTAGGCAGTGGCTGGAGGAAGCAGGCCTAGGAAGAAATGGTCCCAGCTGAATCCAAACAACCTCCCAAGACATTTTCAAAAAGACAATTCTGACCCTGTCAGACAGACTACTCTGCTCCCCGCACCATGCTGTAAATACTCCTTTAAATTGCAGCAGCCGGGGCAGGAAGGAAGGGCAAGAAAGTAAATGTAGATGCTAGAAGCGGAGCCAATGAAGAAGCTCCTGAAGAGACTGGAGAAAGCATGCTTTAAGCTGGTGAGGAGGTACAAATTCTTTACAAATGTAAAGACTTCTGCAGGTCTTGGAGGACTGGCTGCTAACAGATGATTCTCCAGTCACTTCTATGGGAGGGGAAACACCAGTTCTGCGGAAAGAATTAATAAAAAACTACAAAAATTGACTAATCAAAAACTACAAAAATTGAGTACAAACTTCATGAGCTCTTGCTAAGCAGATGCAAACTTAATAATCATTATTGTACTATATGTACTAATAAAAGGTCAGTACATTTCTTCCATTTGACCATGATCATGCAAATTAGCAATCTAAGAAATAATAAATAAATAGAAATAGTTATGATTCCAACATAAGGTAATCATCTCCTCCTTCAGCACTAAAAGCCCTTCAAAGTCACTTATAGTTATAAATATGAAAACAATCTGTACTTTAAGATCACTTTGGATTCCTGATAGTCAAAGCTCAGTTAGTTGACAGAGCTTGTATGCTCAGAATAATGCTAAATTTAGAAAGCCTGTTACAAAGTAAACACCTAATGATTTAGCACAATTCATAAGAACAAGCACCTCTTCACTAATGATTTATTAACTTGAAAATGAAAATCTTTCATCCCTATATTCTTCAGTCCATCACACACATGTGTACCAGCTGTACGGTTTTTTCATATTTAGGAACATGCAGGCATTTTATTTATTCCCTAGAATCATAATTCAACCTATTCTGCAAATCCATGTTCAGCCCTTCAAAATGTCATGATTCATAACCGTAATTGGCTTTCCTGGGGCTACATTATAACAGATTTCAGTGAAAAGATAAAATGTACTGGTTGAAACCCATCTGAAATCAATGGCAAAACTCCTATTAACTTCAATAAGGTTAGGATTTCACCCTCAAAAACCAACAGGAAATTGGATTTATGCATACAAACAAATTGTTAGAGTTCATTCTGTAATGACTATGACACTGCCTATAGTCCGGGAGGAAAAAAATTCCAAACCAACTGGATAAATTAAACAGATTATTGATGATCAAGTTCGATTAGTTACATAGTAACGTTGCACATAACTGGTTTAACTGATCAGAAACTGGTTTAAACCTGTAACAGAACAGCTGTCCAGTACACACAAACTAGTTTGAAAATGGCTGAAACAGGTTTGAGATAAACTTGGTTGAATGTAGTATCAGACTTAACTGATTTGGGTCAAACAGGTTTATGCAATGTCTGTCCCAGACCCCCTGCTGGTTTAAAATAAACCAGACTCCCCCAGCATCCCAGCATGCTCCCTGGGCTGGACAGGCCTCTCTGCTCCACAACAGGGCTGGCCCCTTCCCTCTGCTCCCTGGCTGCAGATCCAGCAGAGATTGCAGACACAACAGGATCTGCCTGGCTTCTCCCTGCCCTCCCCTCCCCTCTCTGCTTGCTGCTTAAGCAGAAATCTCCCCCTCCCTCTCTCCCCCCCTCCCTCCCATCTCCCATAGCATGGACCTTAGCCCCACAGAGCCTAGGATAGGGGTCTGCAACCCCTGGCACGCGTGCTGAGCATGGCACGCAAAGCCATTTTGCTTGGCATACCACAGCCAGCCCTGGCTCTAGGTAGCTGCTGCCAGAGACAGAGCCCAGGCTGCTCCCAGCTGAGCTGAGCATCCCAGCTGCCTGCTGTGAGCAGCCCGGGCTCCCAGCTGGCAGCAGCTCCCCAGAGCCGGGAGGCTCCAAACAGCTGTGCTAGTCTCTGGGCTCTGGCATCAGCTCCATACCAGCTCATGCACCCACAGGTTGGCACGGGCAGTGAGGGAGGGGCCTGAGGCAGCGCAGCCCTGGTCTCTCCCACTCCCAGCACAGAGGTGATAGCAGGGTTCTGGAGCTCAGCATAGCTGTCTGTAGCCAGCCCAGGCTCTAAACAGCTGCAGCAAGCAGCAGGCAGGATGCAAACAGCTGTGCCAGACTCTACAGCTCTGGCATCAGCTCTGTGCTGGTGGCAACTGTGCGCACACCTCAGGGTGGACAGTGGGGCAGCACAGCGCAGCCTGCCCCAAGGTGCCCGTGCAGTAAGCATGGAGCTGATGCTGGAGCTGTAGAGCCTGGTGCAGCTGTTTGCAGCCTACCCGCTGCTTGCTGCAGCTGCCCAGAGCCCAGGCTGGCTACAAACCCTGCTATCACCTCTGTGCCAGGAATGGGAGAGAGACCGGGGCTGCACTGCCTCAGGCCCCTCCCTCACTGCCCACTCCAATGTGCAGGTGCATGAGCTGGTGCGGAGCTGATGCTGGAACCCAGAGCCCGGCACAAATGTTTGGAGCCTCCCACCTTTGGGCAGTTGCTGCCAGTCGGGAGCCTGGGCTGCTTGCAGCAGACAGCTGGGGTGCTGCTAGCCTTGCTGGGAGCAGCCCAGGCTCCAGCAGCTACCAGAGCTGGGGTAGCTACTGGCAGCCACAGAGCCCAGGCTGGGGGGCAGGGGCTTTAGGTGGAGGGGCAAGGGGCACAAGCAGGGCATCCTGCCATGTACCCCTTGCCCTTTGTTTTTTTGCCATGCCAGCACTCCGGCACCTTCCAAGGTAGGCGTTGTGGTGTTTTTCGGCACTCCAGCCAAAAAACGTTGCCTACCCCTGGCCTAGGATGTGGTATACTAGCTAATGCCAAGAGGTATCTGCGTGTCTCCAATTTCACTGGGCCAGGCAGACAGAAAAGTTACCACTTAAGGCATTTTGGAGCTAATCAATTGGTAAGGTGATGACTCTCTGCTGGCTTGCTTGTCTGTCAGTTTGCTGCAGACAGTATGGAGAAGTAGGGAGGGAGATTGAAATGCTCCATATCATCAACAGATACATGTACTGCACACCTCCCTTCCCCCTGCCTCAGAGGAGCGCTTGCTCAGGGGCTAGGGTCTGACAACACTCCCGCGCCTTGAGCAGCCAGCGGGGAAAAGCCTGGGATGATGCAGGCAGACCCCCCTAATCAGGGGTGCTGCTGGGGCCTAGCCGTGCCCCCCCCCTTCAGCTCAGTACTGTGCAAGGGGTGGGAGGGCTGCTCTAGCACCCCTCCCCCGGCATCTAGCCTGAGCTACTGCAGGCATGTGCCTGAATTTCCTCAGTCCAGAGAGAATGTCTGTCCAGTTACAAACCAGTTCCAACTAGCCAGGTTAGACTAACCTGCAAAGACTGAATCAATTCAGGCTTTTTGAATGTCTGTCCCTAGCCTATGAGATGGAAGAGTGGTACCTCCCTCCCTTACTTTAACTTCTGGTTAAATCTCTAGCCTCTTCCAACTAAATTCAATGGGAGTTTTGTAACTGGATAACATTTCCAGCAGTGCCATTGGAAATTATATACAATGGAAGCAACATCAAGCCTGGTCAGAACAGCTGGTCCATCAGTGCTTATGACAATAGCATATTAGTTCTATTTATACCTCCAACTGCGGGGCAGCCCATAACAATAACATGGCTAACTACCTTTCTGAGCTTCAGTTTGTCAGACTTACACATGTGTAGTTTACAATTGTCAACATGGTTACATGACAAGTACGAAAACTGCTTCTGATATTAGGCTACAAGACCACCCAGGAGCTGCTTTCTACTCTTTTTAGTGTGGAATGTAAGTTGATATTACAATAGCCAATGGGAAACAGAATCTCTTTACTCAGTGCAAAGTGATTCTTTAAAAATGGTCCTACTTCCCATGGTTCACCCGAAAATATAAATTAAATCTCCATGTGAAGAATTTCCCTAGCTAATGCTTACACGCTTGCTTATTTCTATGCACATGACTATTCCCACTAATGTCAAGAAGTCAAGTTAAACATATGCATGAGAGTTTGTGGGATCAGAGCCTTCTGTGCTCAACCATGACATATGCCAAATTGATAAGAAAATGAAAAACTGAACCAAATTCACCCTGGTGTATGAAATAGACACAAGGCCCAGTGAAACTAGTGGGAATTGCCCTATTATTCCAAGGATGAACTTAGCTGACAGTGTGGTACAACTGTCAGATCAATTCAGTATGCATCATTTTAAAATGTCATTCATCAGCTAGACTTCCTTTTCCACTCTGGGATCTGGGAAATATTTCTGAGACCCATGACGCCATTTTGTATTTTCAGCCAGGCTATCCTCATTTTTTTAAACAAATTTTAAATCACAGAATTATCTCTGCTTAACTATGAATGTTCATTCTCTTCTTCATTCACAGAACAAGAGTGAACAAACAGCTGCTATCTAATTTGACAGCTTTTGGTCTCTATGCAACAGTTTCCTCTTTAATGTTTTGACATGTCATTTAAAAAAATAACATGCAAACAGTGATATCTGTTTTGTTCTCGGACTGCCGAGCATGTTTAGCTCGCAGTGTTTGTATTGCCTTGAGAACATCTTTAACATAAGAAAAAAGGAATGTTTTCCCTCACCTCTCTCAAAGCAAATTTGTTCCCACTACATAGATTAATTGATACTCTGATCAAAGTAAATGGGCCACTGCAATTCTATAAATCACCCTACTCCCTCCTATGAAGTAGCAATACTTTTGTTACCATTCATTATTGGCTTAGCTTTCCTGTCTTTTCACCATATTAGTTCCTGCAAATTACTTTCAACACCAACCAACCCAGGGAGCAAATATTAAGGTATGCAAAAACCTTGCTGGCCTTCTAAAATTAAAGGAAGTACATCCCACAGGTTTTGGTTGGTTTGTTTGTTCAGGTGTACAGCTGACATTTTTACTGAAGGGAGAAGCTTGTGACTGTGATTGCCAAAAGTTTTCTTTAATTAATTGACTGAGTTGTTATAAAGTAGGCAACGAAATATGGTATTCATCAGAACTGGCCCATAGGCTAATGAAGCTCACAGCTACAGGTCCAGGTGACTTTTGGGACTGTATATCAAGGCTAATCCCAATGTCTGAGTTTTCAGAATTTTTCCTAACAAAGATTTTTAAAAAAGGTCCTAATTTCAAGTGCCATTTGTAGATGTGCTCACCATTTTCTAAAACATGTTAACTGGTTCACATCACATAATTTAAATTAAATTTCAATTCAAATTAAGGGTTAATAGATAATCATTGACCATCATGGCAGGGGGCTCCTGCTATACACAGTCTATATACCTGACAGCCCCTTAACAGACCCAGTTCACAGTCTCACAGTGTTTGGGCTTATGCTTGGAAGTAATTAGGAGGTGAGGATAATAAGCCTTTTTAACCATTGCTACATTGTTGAAATACTATTGACAATTATCTAAAGTACTATTCCAGAAGCCATGATGGGTGCAACTGACCTGCACTTGATATGCCATGGTGAGGTGATGCTGGTATTTTTGACTTTGTAAAGGTGTTATTTTGTGCCTGATAGCCTCTGTTGTGTGGCCAAAAACCCAACCTTCCCTTCACAGGGATATCTGCAATGTTTATCTGCTGTGTTCCGAGGGACTTGTACATACATGTTAATTAATACAGTTTAAATTGCCTAATTTGGCTTTAACTTTAATCCTGGTCTGCATTAATTTTAATCCTAATTCAAAAAGGATTAATTTGGACTGGAGTCAATTTTAATTTGGACTACAGACATCCACATGTATATAGTGACAGCTGTAGTCTAAACCTAGAAAAACTTAACATCTATAAATGGCCAAGAGTTCTATCTTAAACTGTTTAGAGCTGGAACCTGTAAAATCCTTTATGGTACCAAAATTACCATGCACATATATTAAGAAAAGCTTGTGTAATCCCAGATTCTTCTGTGTGTTTCTGGGTTTCTGTTTCCTTTGTCTACTCAGTTTCTGTTGTGAAGAGTTTACAACCTATCTCTTTCTTTGTGTGTTGATATTACTTAGCACAACACAGCCTGATCAGTTTGGGCCTCTGGATGCTATTGCACATAATCATAATTTCACTTCCCATTAGGAGTGAAAATTGCTTGCCAAAGATACTTTTGTAATAAAATGAGTAGAGGTTGTTTTCACTTGCAGTAGAAACCAGAAAGTTGGATACTCAGGGAGCTGAAGACATCTTTTGGCCCCTTCAGTTTTCTGCCAAGTCTAACAACTTACCTTTACAAAACAATATACAAGCCAGTATTTGCTGAAGTATAAAATAGTGACTATGATATGCTGTGTTGTAAGTCAGGAGTGTAATTAAAGTGTAATTAAAATTTTAAAATGTCATTATTTAGCAAGAGGCAAGAATTTAGGAAGATAATATACCTCAAAAAATCCTTGCCTCAGGTATTTTCTGAACCATCACGACTACATTACTCAAACACTATCACATCATTAAGTAAGCATGATGCTTCAAAAGATTTGTGATATTTGGTTTCCTATTCAAATAGACCTTTTGAAAGAAAACATGCAAAAATTAGAACACTATCTTCTTCTATGACAGTTGCAAACTTTGCAACATTCAGACTTATTTTATCTTTTAACCTCCAGTGTTTCTTTGTAATTATATCTTGAGGATTCTAGTATCAGATACTCCTGGCAAAGATTTGAAACCTTCTTTTCAAATCCCTTCTTAGCTAAAACAAAGTTGCTGTATCTAAGAAAGGGAAAGTTCATTAATCCTTTGGCTGAGAAAGAATGTTAGGTGCTTGCAGATTAAAAGAAATGATTAGAAATAAATTCTTAGCTTTACCTTCCAAGAGTAAATGCTTTAATCTTTGTATCTATTTCAGATCTGACAAGAAACCATACGTTTCATGCATGTAAACACACCAGATTTTATCTGCATCCATCTAGCCCAAGGCTTCTAGACAAAATGCTTAGCAAAATGGCTGTACTCAGTGAAGTATTTTCTCACTTTGCAAGACGCAACATTTTCCAGATGAAACACTTAACTTGAGGTCTTGACCACTTCTGGTCTTTCAAGTACCATGAGTACTTTGTGTTGGAGAAGAAATTCTACATTCCCTTCTCTTGGTTAGATTTCACTGCTGGTAACTTCCTCAGAAGGTTTAAGTGGGTTTTGTATTCATTTCCTTTTCTACATGAGCATGGAGTGTTGCAGTATGCCACTTGATTGCTGCCACATTCCATCTCAAAGGGTGATGCGTTCCTCTGATGGCTAATGTAATCCTTGTACTTGTAGGAGTTGATCAAGTGTTTGAGATCTCTCTGAATTAAAGGCAGATAATAAATGTATTGTTAAACTAGGATATATTGGTCACACATTATTAACAGTATATTTATAAATAATTTAAACAGGGTTTGAAAATTACTTGAATGTGCCTTTTAGAAAAGACATTCTAGTTTGATTTCAAAATTTCCACTGATGCAAAATTTACTGCAGGCTTTGAACTTATTTCAGAAGTGAATTACCCTGGATTTTATTTTGAGCCTCAATTTGTCAGACTCCATTTTCCAGCCATTACACCTTGTTATGTTATATTGCAGAACCCGTTATCAGAGGGCTTTTCCCTTACAATGTGATTAAGGCACCCTTACCCCTCTTGTTGATTAGTTAAACAAATATGAGTTCCTTGACTCTGTCATGACAGCGCATTCTCTAATCCATGTGGTTCTTAGCTGCACCTTCTCCAATTTTCTTGAATTGTGGACACTGGAGGTGGTCACGGTATTCTAGAAGGTGGTTTTCAAACTTTTTTCATTTGCAGACCCATAAAATTTTTGAATGGAGGTGCAGACCCCTTTGAATTGTAAATGTAGGTATTCACAGACTTTTAATTGATCATAGTCATCTTTCATGGGCCCCTTAGACACAGTCTGTGGAATGCTAGGGGTCCACAGACCACAGATTGGAAACCACTGTTCTAGGAGAAGTCTCAGTACTAAATCCAAAGTCAATATAAATTATCTACTCTTACTTGATATTCTCCCATTTATACAAACTTGGAGTATACTAGCTGTTTTGGTCACAGCATTGTACCAAGAGCTTATGACCAAGTAATTATTTATCATGGCTACTAAGTCTTATTCAGAGTCACTACATCCCAGGATAGAGGCCCCCATTCAGTTGTATAGCTTGCTTGCTTTCTTCATCGATGTATGACTTAGGTTATATAGTCAATTGTGACACTTTGTTTCTTTGAGCATATAATAAAATATACTAAAACATTTTTGAACAATTGCTAATTATCTTTTTAGTTTTCTGACATTTTTTCTCTAACTGATTTAGTTCAAAATTGTTTTCAGATATGTGAAATTGACCCATATAGAGCACCAATATTATATATTACTAGTTTGGATATTAGTTTAAATATCAGAGGTTTTAGACATGTTACATGCATAAGGAATATGTGGGATAGCTGATTATGAGCAAATCTATGGCAGCTTCTACTGATCTTTATAAAACATGGTTATCAGACCAACAGCAATTTATAGCAGTTAATTAACCATCTATGAAAACAATGAACAGTCAGATATTAACATTTTTTTACAACTTATTTATACATATACCTTGGAATAAGGGTGTATGGATACGTAATTTTCAGAAAGGTCCCCCTAACCTGCTATCCCTACATCTACAGAAATTAAGGACCACAAGAAGATAAAAGAGGGGGGTATTAAAACAGACCATTTTCTTACCAGAAGGAAAGATAAATTGCAGCAGTTGTTTGACAACAAATACTTTGTTTTTATATACTCTGTGTCCTGAGATTATTTTTTCTCTCCAAGTTTGAGGCTACCACTTATCTAATGAGCTTTCTTTACATGTAAAGCTAGTGTTGTAGTTCCGAAAGAAAAATATCATAGTTTCCTTCATTAGTCCCCAGCACTGCATTAGTAAGCTTTTCCTGTGTTTAATGCTTCTTAAGTAAGGGGTCTCATTAAAATTTAAATTCCCTTTCATATGATTTTCTTGCAAATTAATAATTGTTAGGTTCTTACAGGAGCCTAGTTCCTCAGTAATATTATTACTGAGGGCCTTCTTGTCTTTAACCAGATAATGTACCGTATCCTGGAAAATGACATCCTAGTTCATCATCATTGTCCTTCAGTCTTTCATTTTTTGGTAACATTGAAAAATAATCTAAAATTTTCTTAAATTCACAGGTGTTCACTTTAGTCCTGACTTAAGCCCTTCAAAGTTAAAAGAAATCTTGGATCTGGCTTGTTGAGCATAATTGTGTATGGACTTACTGAGATAAAACTAAGCGTGATTTAATGTCAATTTACTATAATTTTAGGAAACCCAATAAAAATATTTCTACCTTGACTATTAAATAGATAGCACAGAGCATTGGTCCTCAAACTTTGAACGGCATATGTCTTTTTAAGTTTCTTATTCCACAGTGTGCTCCTACAATTCAATGTTAAGAGTTCATTATAAAATAACAATAATCACTATAAACTCCTGAACAACCTAACGAACATTGTAGTTATTATTCATTTCTTTCTTTTGTTCCTTTTTGTCCATTTATGTTTGCCCACTCCCTTCTTCTAGTTTCTCAGTCTTTTCTCTTGAATACCCCCAGAAGTTCACTGCACACCCAGTTGAAGAAACACAGAAGTAGAGAATGTGTCTAACTCAGAAAGATCTCTGCTCTAATTTTCATGAGCATGATTTTTACCTTCACTTTTTCATACTCTGTACAAAAAAATAACATAATGGAATCCTCTTTATGCAGTAAAATACAGAAAAATGAAAAATACCCAGTTATCTGTCTTTAGGGATTTTGTTCCCTTGTGTTTTGTAGTAGTTGAGGGAGTAATGTTCAAGATTGTCTTATCTTATTTGTCTTGATTTCAATTCTGATAAACTTGTAATCTCAAATTATTTCTAAAATGTTTCTGTTTTGTCAGTGGTTATTGGTACATTTCCATCCTCAGATTGGAGCATCCAGAAGTTGCACATATATGAGTCTCCAGTGAAATGGAATCGTAAATCTCTCAAGCAAGGATATAAGGCCAAGAGAGATGAGAAGATGGCCATACAACCCTGAGCTTTATAAAGAACTATATTCATAGTGTGAGAGGAACACTCAGAAAATAAGAAACTTTTCTATTGAAATGGTAATGAATCAAGTCTTCTAAAAGCAAAGTAATAGATTTCACATATTTGAAAGTGAAAAAGTATTCAAATGTTAAACACAGGACAAGGTAAGGTAAAAGCATGAGCAATAAAAATGTTCTATTTTAAAACCTAGAGGAATATTTTATAATATATTAATCTTCAAATCTTTAGAAATCCAGCTATATACATTTAGTGCAGTTTTACAATTGAGATGAGAGACATGCACATCTCAGATTAAGCTTGCAGAATTTTTATATGCATTTAAGACAAGATTCCACTCTCTTGTTAATTGGAACTAACTACAAAACTTAGCAGTATATATAAAAGTACTTCTACTTAAATGGATGGAACACTTAGGCTAACTACAGACAGTCAAAAAGCCCAAGGCCGAATCGATTTAATCTTCTCAGGTTAGTCTAAGCTGGGTAGACTAAACCTAAAAGGAAGGGAACAGGCATTCACTTTTGCTTCCAGAAATACAGCCATAATTCCTGCAGTGGCCAAGGCCAGAAGCCTGGGAGTACTAGAGCATACCTCCCTGTGCAGCTGGAGCAGACAGCTTGGGCCAAGACTAGCCTACCCACCCTGCCAGAGAGGGGGGTGTTGCAGAGCAGGTGCAAAGGATCCTAGGATGCTGAGGGACTGTTTGTTAACTTGAATCTGGAGAGGATCTGGGGCAGAAGTTCAATAAACTGATTTAACCTAAATCAGTTAAGTCTGATACTATTTCCATCCAGAATTATCTTAAACCTGTTTTGGCCATTTTGAAAGTTGTTTATGTGCACTGAATTTCTGTTGTGTTACAGATTTAAACCAGTTTCTGATTACTTATTCTGGGTTTTATGTAATTTCTGCTCCTAGCCTTAGAGTCACCTCCCGTTGCACCTTTTAGGAACATAACTGGTTGCTGAATGTCTAAGGCCATGTCTATACCACTGCAAAAAAACAAGCCCCACTCACTCCATGCATGCCCAGGCTCACAGTAAGGCAGAGTAGACAACCTTGCACAATCTTGAGTGCATGTTGTTGTGCTACTTTCAGGATCTCTGTCTATGTCTATGCTAACATAGGGAATAAAACCAACACTCAGATCATATTACACCTTTTATGTGGATGAAGTGCAATCCTATGCCACCATGTCTGAATCCCAGAAAAAACATTAATGCATAAGAAAAGTGATCCTCCTCCAATCCTCCTCACTTCTTATCAGGCTAAGATGAAGCCTCAATACTAAAATATAAAAACACATCATGTTAATACCTAATGGATTTGAGCAGGCTATAATAGGATGTTACCCAAGTGCCATGTAAACTCATACTTGGAAAAGGGTCTGGATCCTGCAGTTGTTCAGGATTGGACCCAGGTTTACTTTAGTATTTTACTTCAGCAAGCAGTAGTAAAATAGATTTATATTTTGAGCAAAGAAAGCGATTTTATTTTCTCGGGTATTTTCATAATAGGACATTTTCCTCCTAGATAAGCAAGATAGTTGCACACAAAACAATTATCTAGTACATTTACTCAAATACATGATAATTTTTTTCCCCCAGTCAACATGGGGAAAACTCCTTGTCTTATAGTCACATATATGGCAACTTCCTGAAACACATCATCTATCACTCTCTTCTTTGGCAGTCCCTCACAGTCAAGGATGATGGTCTTTCATGATTGTTTTATCTGTGGGTCTGAAGATGACTGATGAGGCTGATCTGGGATCAACAGACTATTACAACTTGGGCACATGTTTCTCTGTGGGGTGTGAGGCATTTAGAGGTTTTCTTTGGGAATTGGCTTGTAGGTAGAGTAGATATGCATTAGAAATATGGTCAAGGGCAATGGCAAGGGTTAATTGATTTCCAAAAGCCTGTTTGTGACAAAGTTTCTTCAAGGCCCACTGTATCTGAAAAAGGCAAGCAGACACACAGGCTAGGAAAATGAAGACATGTACCATGCTGTTCCAGAACATGAGATAAAGTATTCTGTCAGGTCACAGTGACCAAACTGCAGGGCCCTTGAGATTTCTAGCTTTGGTAGATGGACCAAATTAGGATGTGTGCATGTAATGAGTTTGTGAAACAAAGGAATATGCTGACAGGACAGAACATGGGCAGTATGATGACCACAGGGAAAACAATCAGCGATGCCCAGAGATACAGTCATCAGGAGGGAGAAAGAATACAAAAGAAGGGATTTCAGAGCAGCAAAGCCACCATGGATAGAGGGCATACCACCATCCTGTTTCACCCACCTCACTGCGGGGGTAGAGGGACCCTCAGCCTCTGATGTCCAGGCTGCTGACATCTGACATTCAAGAGAGAACATCAGAGTGAAGCTCACATAGTGGCCAGATGTACCTTGGCTCTGTGAACCCTGGCACTGGTAGATATAGAACTGTTTTCATTACTCTTATCTACTATCACTGTGCATCAATAACATTTGCCTATTATCAAATGGAGAGGTCGTGGTCAGTCTGAGGGTTTGGGTCTGCCTGGAACAATGTATCTGGGTCATAAATCCAGTGCCAACAAGGTGGGTGGCTCCAGATTCTTGATTCAGTCTGTGACCTACTTTTTCTGCTGTTCCCACTTTACCATTTCCTGTTGTCATTGTAAGGTTTCAAAGCACTGAGATCCTTGCAGAAAACTCGTCCTTCATTTGGGGCAGTCCTGGGTGATAGTCTCCCATGAGTTGATGTTGAAGTTGTATTTTTTCAAGCTGGTCTTAGGGATGTCCTTAAAGTGCTTTCTCTGGCCTCCTCTTGAATGTACACCTTGAGTTGGAAGAATAAACTTGCTTCAGGAGTCTGTAGTTGGACATTTGGCAACAAAGCTGTACTAGCAGCAGACCTGTGCTGCTACCCAGCATGTCTACAGGTGGTGAAGAGAGGAATGAGCTTCACCAAATTTTGGCTATGAAATAAGCAGGGGTAACTCTGACAAATAAGCAGTCGCAGACCAAGCAGTGGCAACATGAACAGGATGTTGTGGGGACAGGAGATATGGCAATGCTTTTCCTCCTGAAAAGCCACATATATCCTTTGACGGTGCTGTGACATGGTGAGTACAGGTCACCATTATAATAAGCCTGCCCAGCCTCAACCATGGGTCTACACGTCCTTTATGGTAGAGTAGGCAGAAAAAATGGTTTTTTGCAGCCTTTTCCCACCTTCATAGCCACTGAAATTCTAACAAGATCTCCAATTGTCTTGGCCTCCTTGCCATTGAATTAAGGTTCTGTTCTGTTAAAAACTGTTAAAGTTACTGTGCCGCAGCTTTTTCACTATAAAAGAAATGATACATAGGCATCTTCTATGTCTATCATTGAACTGCTGCCAAAAGCAGCATGAGTTCAGTAATGGAAACCAACTATAAAGTTGATTTAATGCAGCCAACACTGAGCATGACTAATAAAATGCATGGCCCATATTGGGCAAACATACTGATAGGAACCTAACAAGAATAGGTTAGTGTACCCCATCTGAGTAACATATGTGGTAGCGCTCATGGCATATCGTTTCCCTTCAGTGCCAACTCTTTTTCAAGTCATTGTAAGTCATTATATTGAACTCATTTCAACTTCCTCTTCACTCCTCCAGCTGAGCTATGTTGAACAGTTGGTGCCAGTCATGAATGGGGCCTAATTAGCACATGGATCCTTTGTGGGGGGTATCTGGATTACACACACATACTGAGTTGTGGGGTTACAATGGATTGATAGACTGTTGACTCCTTGGAGCCCAGCCCAATGAACTATATGGTAAATCATGAAACTTTTGGCTTTGGTCTAATATCATGCATAGTTTATACTTTATATAAGATGGTGCAAAAGTATTGCTTTAAAGTGTATTTATGCTTTGCTAAAACTTTCAGCAGTTTCAAAAAAGGTAAAGTGCAAAAATACTGGATAAACTAAGTCTAGGGGTACCTGTAGTAATTTTCCTATATGTAAATTACTATAGGTATGTTTATTTCAAGGGCAGGGTTTTGCCCTCATTTCTATGTGCTCAGGGTCTGGTAGGAATTTGGGGGGAGTGTAGAGAAGCTGCAGAGAGAAGCTTATGGGTCTCACGGGGGGTGGGGAGAGGTAGAAAGCATGGGGGCTACCTAACACCCAGATTTATTTTTCCTACTGTAGCAGTAGGAAAGGTACAAATTAAAGGCAAACCTCCAATAAATAGATTCTGTACCTAGAAAATGATAACAAATGTATAACTTGTACAAAAATAGAATCTAATTATTGGGGAGGGGTCTTATATTCAGGTTCATCTTATATTTGAGTATATGGGGTAACTACAACAACAACAACCACCAGTGGCATTATTCCCATTTTACAAATGGGGAAACTGAGGTCCAGTGCTGGTGTGACTTACCCAATATCTTCCAGCAGTTTGAGGGAAGACAAAGAACTAGAATCCAGTCTCATTAGTCACAGCCCACTGCTGTAGCCCATGGAACATACTATTCTAAAGAGAAACTGAAATGAAAATACTTATATGTTTAATGATAGACACATGTTTAAATGCCTGACTTGACGAATCAAGGCCAGTATGCTCAGCAATACCTTCATGTTAGTTCTTAAAGAGAAGTCAACAAGGGCTGTAGATCAAGCCCTAAATATGCAGCTCATTAACACTGCCACAAAAGCCCTTCTTTTGCTGCAGGACTGGAAATTTGAAATATAATTTGGCCCAGTTCCAAAGAAGGAACTTGCTTAGCACCAGACCAGCACTGCCTTCAATCTCAATTCCACATTGGGTTATAACTATTATTTAATTAGAGAGTAAAATCTACTATCAATTTTTAATGTCATACTCTTTTAATAAGATGGAATCATGGCAGCAACAAGCAACAATTAGACAAACAGAATTTTCTTTTATGTTTTGCAGGGTGACCCTGATGGCTTAACCATTTAAATGATCAAATCAAGTAAGATAAAATTAGGTTTAAGTTGACTCCCCTTTGGGACTATAAGGCCATAGAAGAATGTAAAATGTATTTTAAAAGATCCATTAGCAGAGTATATTGCTTACACTTCTGTAAGCAGGGAAGTGTAAGCAATAGGTGGGAAAATGGGAGGAAAGCAAGAAAAAGGCACCCTGCTAGACCAGAGAGACTCCTGAGTGGTTCATGCTGCCAAGGCAGTTCCTTCATTCTACATTAGACAATTGCTGAATAAAAGCAGGAGAATGGATCAAAGTTTATTTCTTCCCCCTCCCACCTGAGTGCCCTAACCACTAGGTTAGTGAATTGAGCTCCCTCTCGCTTGTACTCTTCCTGGACCCAGCCCCCAGCCTTCCTACATTGTTGGCTGGCCAGGGTACGGCAGGGGAAATGGACCCCTTTCTCAATCTAGCCCATAGTCTAATACTTAAAGATCAGTTCTGGAAGGTGAGTGACATGAACTTGAATTTCAGTCTGAGGAGGTTTCAAGAAGCCAGGAGTCCTGTTTTCTGGGAGAATGCTGTTACTCGATTTTCAGTTAAAGGATGGGTGACAACAGCATCATCACATCCTCTTCCTCTTGCCTTGCTTTTGAATTAAAATTATTGTGACTGCTCCCCAAAACTGATATTTTTATCTTGGGCAACTGTAACAACTCCTCTCATAAAGAACTAGTACTGTACTGTTTTTGCTTTGGGCACATACCTTTAACTAAACTTTAATAGTGATATTTCCAAATCTTTAATGTGAAATCATGCTGAGGAAAGGGCCCAGATTAGCAGCTCTGGAACCTGAAGTCTGCTATTTATCCAGAGAGCCAGTACAATATAGGTACTGGGAGCCTGAGTTACCATGTCGCCAAAGAGAACCAAGTCTAACATGCCTGGGACATCCAGGAATTTTCAGTAAGGATACCAACTGGAGTTATAGATGAATGGGATATGGATTTTTTTCATAAAACCACTTATTAACACAATATATGCTGAACACAGTGCTGTCAGTGTGCTGAGTTTGTCTACACTTCAAAGGTTTGCTGGCATAGATGTGTAAACTATGAAAGCTTGTGTATGACTCTACCCAAGGTGGCCCAACTGGCACCCCTTCATGGTGCAGTTCATGCAGACAGAAGAGGGCCTCTGTTGTTCATGGAAGGATGTGTAGTGACACCAGCAGAAAAAGCTCTTCCACCACCATAAACCAGTTATGTCCAATTTTTTTGGCTTGTGTATGCCCCAGCCCCTCCACAAATGCCACAAGTTAAGTCCCAGCCCCTCCACAAATGCCACTCTGATTCCTGCCCCCACAGGTATATGAGTTTGCACCCTGGGGAGCTGGAATGGAGGTAGGGAGGCCTTGAGTCCCTGGCTGTGCAGAGCAGAGTGGTACAGAATTCTGCTGCAAGAGAAGGTGTCACTGGCAGGTTCCCTGGCAGTGACACCTTCCCTGGTCCTCCAGTTTTAACAGTTTTGTACATAGAGCTCAGAAGCACTAAACTCACTTGAAATGACAAATAAAATGAGGCTGCAAGTGTGATAATATAAACTCGCTGAGGCTCTCCAGTGACTTGGTTATACCTGTAAATAATTTCACCCCTGACCTCTGGCAGCTGGTCTATATAGCAAGTTCTCTGAACTTTCCGTGTTGCAAGAGCTCTGTAGAAAAATCCCATTTTCTGTGAAGTGTACTTCTCCCATTTGAATGTTTTACTGATGAAGAAGTAAATGAAATTGTCTTGTGACTTCTGCCTAACTTAGTAGGCGTCGTAATATAGCTTTAAAACATATTAGTGCAGCTTTAGGCGTGATGCGAGTTACATAGCATTGGCTTCATTTTAGAGTCTAATGTTTTCTGATGAGTTGCTCAAGGTCTATTAAAACTATTCTCAAAAGTAAAAATGGCATCTGCCAAAAATAACTATACTTTGCATACATAGTCTTGATATCAAATGTGCAAGACTGGACCCTTATCTCAAAGGGAAGGGAAGGGGACTTTCTGTGGTTTCATGGGCATATGCTTGAGTCAACAGCTACTCTATCTTGAGATTCCCCAATGATTTGCACAAGACCTTGGAGTTTCTGATGAGGTCAGAGTTTGAACCTGATGGCAAGCAGCAAGTTTTCATGTCTTAGACAATCTGGCATGTGCTCTTGGGAAGAAGGAAAAATGATCCATGAAGTTCCCATCTGCCTGACAGAAGAAACATCTGTAGTAGTTATGACTGGCATGAGTTCAGTAGCAGTGAAACTTTACTGTTGGTGATCTCTGGACTCCCAAGTTATAATACCCATTCACGAGTAATGGCTACAAATGGAAATTACTTTAAAGGCTTTGCTGAAGCGTGAATTCTATCAAATTATAGCCTAAGAAGTAGGGGTCCAAACATTTAAGAGTTTTAAAGGTTGTTGTGAAGGGCAAACATGAAAACTGTTAGCCACAGCAATATATGCTGACCAGTCATAGCTAACCAAACTGTGAGTGTTATTAAGAAAAACAATAAGTTCATACTGGTTCCAGATTTATATGACCATAGATGAGTCTTTCTACAAATCTCAAGCACTGGCTTAATGTATATTTCTAAATCAGTTTGGCTCATTCCCCCCACCCCCATTATGAGACTCCTTTGATTGTCTTATCTGACCCCTATCATATTAAGCAAATCTAAAATCTTTTTTTCCAAATATATGTGCTTTTATTTTCCTTCTATTGCTTTCTGGTATTATTTTCTAAGTGTCTATCAACAAGCTTTATTTAAATGCCAATGATAAACTGTATTTCAGGCATTTCTGGAAACAAAGATCTTTCTAGGATACTTCTGCTAATCAAGCTAGTTAACATTCCAATAGAAGGAGACATGGACAGAAAGCTGTCATGTTTTAACAAGAAAGCACTTCTGAAGAATGGGTTTCCACCACTGACCACCCTAAAGGAAACTATAGTGCTGTGATTAAGTGTATTATATGGTAAATGAAATTATGGGCCAGATCCTAGAGCTGCACTGATATACCTGCTGGCAATATATTTACACCAATATAATTGGAATATGGACATAGCATATAATAGCATTAGCTAAAATAAGAAATCTGGAGGACAAAAAAGATAAGGTGATTAAAAAAAAAACCCAGAAATTGTTAATCTGGAAACAATGACCAAAATTCATTTCTGCTGTACATCTTCTTTAAAATGAAATTAATAGAGATATTAGCAGACAATTCATCCCACTGGCTGCATCTACATGCATGCTTTACTGTGAAGTAGACTAATTAGCTGTGGAGTAAGGTGTCGCCATCAACATGTGCGATGTAGGCCTCAGTATACTAAAGCTGCCATAAGACAGTACTGTTGGGGGCAATACTACCTTACAGAGGAGTAATTAACTGCAGTATGGATGCTGACTGCAGATGTAAAGTGTACCTAATCAGCCCAGCCAGCAGAGGCCAGACTCCTGTCTGCTGCCTTGCTACATGGCTCCATACTTTCAGCATCCTCGTGTCTCAGCCAGTCCCTCCACCACCCAGCATCACCCTATTGTTTTACCACCACCCTATTGCTGCTCTTTGTTTTTTAAAAATGTCCAAACTAATCTTTGCTTTTGTAAATTAGTTATATTTTTTTTAAATATTCATAATAATTCCAAAATAAAAATGTAATTTAAGATTTGGTTAAAGTTAGAAATCCATAAAGAAATATGTGTTAATTTAAAACAATTTTATTTGAAAAGTGAAGTATTTTTTTAAAATAATCTTTTAAAAGTGAAAAAATTATCATTGGAATAGCAGTTAAGTCCCTTCATTGCTGATCATCCAAACTGAAGTGCGAAGGTTAACAACTATGTCAAATATGTCATAATTGTACCTGTGCTTTTTCCCTAATTATTAAAATGAATTACCAAGCATGCCTCATTCCAATTATTTATTTTATATCCTATCTTGTACTCTTTAAATACATTATCCTTTGATTTTACATAATGTGGCAGGCAGATAACTGTTGAAACTATGGATAAACTGTACACTTCTCATAGTCATGCTGAGAATTGGGCTCAACAAGAAATGCAGTCAGAGTCCTGTGCTTTTGAACTTGTCATAATTTAGTATAACAAGAGGATGTACATTGAAAAGGCTAGATTCGAGGATTAAAATCTTCCAGTGTGTTTTGGAATATGGTATCTCAAACTGTTTTCTTTCCTGGAAATTCCAATTTTTTTCCATTTCTCCATAATGGCTTGTTCATGAGGCTCCATTTTAAAAGCTAAGTTAATGGTGATGTTACTTGTTATATAATGTGTAATCCTTCAAATTTCTAGGATTCCACTATTAAATCAAAAGATCATTTAATTAAAGATTACAAGATAGAAAAGAAAATAAATACTTGGAATTAAAGTTGCTTGGTAATTCCTGTATTACTTTTTTTAATAACATCTGATATTTCTAGAGAACTTTTTGATGACTCTTTCAGTTTCTCAACTCTGTGACTCAGGGCTTCCTCTGAAATAAATCACTAGTGAACTCAACAGAGGCAGACCAATGTACGGGCATTTCTAAAATATCAGAGTCTCAGGAAGATATAATTTGCCCATTCTAAAAGTTTTTGTCTTGGAAATTTGCTCTGTGAGTGCTGCCAGTGCAGAGGCTCTCTTGTAAGCGTCATAGTAACAGGCCCTGCACGTGGCCTTTGCATGACCTATGGGCCTGTCACTCAAGGGTGACCTAGTTTCCCTGTCAGACGCATGCCCAGTGTGAGGGAGGATAACAGTGCGCATGCCCAATTATGTTATATAATCAGACTAGAAAGTTCTGTGGAGTTTACATTCTGATTGGCTACCAAAATTCTGATAAAAGCCTAGTGAGCCCCCTCCCACACAGGGGAAGAGCGAGAGGGAGAGAGAGAGAGGCAGAGAGAGAGACCCGCTTAACTGGAGACAGTGGCTGACTCCTTCAGGGACTGTCCTTCAGTTAGGCCCTTGGGCCTATTGGCCTCTCTCCCCGCCTGGCATTCTGTATCGTTAACTGTATTGATCTTCGGCTTCCAACCATCTTCGACCACGATTCCGGATCACCCCTACGGACTTTGACTTCAACCTCGGCGTGACTTACCTGGCTCCTGACTTCGGCAATCATCTCGGCTACCCAACTGTTCTGTGGACTGGCGACACCGACGCGTTACAGTTCTGTTTGTTATTTGTCTTCCTTTATAAACTGTTGACCATCCCTGGGACTTACCTGACAGGCAGCCGCACCTATTCCCGGGCTCCGGCACCGGGAGTAGAAAGCAAGGGCCTGTCGGCGAACCCCGTGGGACAACAGGTTCTCCCTGTTGTACGTTATTAACTGTAACTGAAGACTCCGTACCTGCGCTCTACCAAGCGTAAGTTAATAAACCTATTCAATTAAGGAACATCCAGCTTCCGTGTCACTCAGAACTCCACCGCCGCTAGACCCAGCCTGTTCGTTCGGGTTCCACCGTGACACTTGGGACCCTTTCTCTGGGGAGGGAAACCCAGCAGTTTTCAGTTTTGGATTCAAGAGACTAACTACATTGGCTTGATCTACAAATCCCTGCGTTCAAAATTTTGTATATTCTATTTTCATAATTCATCTTACCACCCTTTCTTAAAACATGCAACAAGTTGAATTTATATTAGAATAAATAGTGAAAGAGAAAATCTAGCTGTTTTAAAAGGTTGCATGTAGTTATAAATAGAAATAACAATCATTCTGCTCCATGGCTTGCACACATTGCACTTTACTTCTGCAGTTTTATAGGATCCTTTAAATATTTTGTGCAAGCACTTCGCTATGATGAAACAGTAAATATGCAGCCTCTCTACTCTTGATATTACACATTCTGTGTGGATACATTCTGCTATAGGATGCAGTAATATCCTCAACCACAGCCTATTAAAGTAATTGGTTAACCCAAACTACTTAGTTGTTAACCCTATGGTTGAGGCAACAAAACAATTTTGATGATAGGACTGTCTGCACATAGCTCATGGCAGGGCGATAAACCTCTTTTTACTTGTTCCCCTAGCTCCCTGTTTTGCAGGCTTTTGATATCTGGGACATACTTTTTTCTGGATTAAAATTGGCAGCACATTCCACTCACTGGTCTGCAGGCTGAATCCAGTCCCTGGGCCCCATCTGGCCTGGCAGGGGCTTCATCCTGCTGTGTGGAGCCAGCCGGGTGGGGTTCCCTTCTAGCCTACTTTCTGCAGTGCTTTTCTGCTGCTCCCACAGCACACCCTTTGAGAATAGCTGCTCTAAGTGATGCCTGTCTTGTTTAAATTGTAAGCTCCCCAAGAAAAGGGCTGTTTATTACTTTACACAATAGAGAGGAAGCTAGCCCAATTCTCCATTGGTCTCTAGGCATTATGATAAACATTTTAATTAATAATAATTCATAGCTTTCTTCAAAATTTCCATTATGGGTTAAAGTTTGAGTACTTGTTCTACTTCCTAAGAGCAAACTGGTTTTGGCAAGTTTAAAGGAAACTCCCTTCAGTCATTTTCGAGTTATAAGAATACTATGAAAAAAACAAAACAGATATTTTCCCCTCTTCAGAAGAACAAAAAGCATTATTTTTCCACTGAGATAACTCGGCAACTTCTGAACCCTTGATTATTAATCTTTGCATACAGGGAGCCTTCACTGAAGGTTATATGCTTTGTTAAGTCTGAAAAAAATGAACAGCAAATAAAATTATGCACAAAGAAAGTGCACTGTGGAACTGAGCATGCATAGCAGGGACTTGTTAGCTTCAACACTGTGTTGTTTAAAACAGAGGCAGCATGAATGCATGCACAGGTAGAAAGTGTAACATTAAAATGTATAAGTCTAGACAGTAACTTTACAATCTGTTTTGAGTATGAGGCATCACGTAGCTGCATCTCCTCAAGAGCAGGTCAGGGAATTAATTGTTTTATTCACTGTTCCTCCTCAGCTCTGTTCTCTTTGGGGGCACAGGAGTTATTTAGCTATTACCTGCATAGCGCCTTCTCCATTGTGTGCCTAGCCAGCTAGTCTATGGCCAGTGACTGGAGGTGGGGGCAGGATGGGAAGGTAAGGCATAGCTAAATCTCCACCCTTTTCCATCTACCCTATATTCCAGTCCTATCCACTTTTCATCAGGAATGCAAGCTTTTCCTAGTACTCTCGTCAGCCTGAACTGGGCAAAGCAAGATTTGTTACCTTTACTCTTCCTTTCTTCTCTATGAGAGAAGAGATTTGCAATAATCTAGTAGTTAAATCTAAATGGCAGCTGCTGATGTGTTCTATTTTTTATGTGTGAATCTGCTGAGGAGGATTGAAATGCAGAAAATTGTAAAAATATATAATTTTCCTTGTATGGAATCTAATTAGTGGGGGCGTCATCTTAAATTAAAAGTCATCTTGGATTCTGGTAAATATGGTACTTCAGCCATTTCTGCATCATCTGTTAGTAGACTGCCCTCCCTGTTCATTGAGGGACCTACTTTCCTTGGTCTTCCTCTTAATTCTAATTTACTTGTAGAGTGCTTCTTTTTGTATTGCTTTTCATGTGCCTTGCTTGCTGTATCTCAATTCATGCTATGCCCTTCCTGTTTTTTCCCCTGGCTGCCTGTGTGATACTTTTATATTCATCCCAACTAATATGGCCAAGTTTCAACCTTTTGTAAGATTCCTTTTTTAGTTTCAACTCTTTGAAGAGTGTGCTGGTTAGCCAAGCCAGTCTCTTACAGCACTTCCTATCCTTTCTTCACACCAGGGTAACTCCTTTCTTCACATTAGGATAGCCTGCTTTTGTGCCCTTACTAGATACTCACTTACAAATTTTGCAGACCTTTGGCAACTTAAACATCATTATTTAGTCAAATATTTAAGATATGTTTCATACAAAATATGAGTGTAACTGGCTATGTGTTTTATTGTAATATTTCTCTGTTAATTGTGTTGTTCATATTGTAATAATGTCATGTGCCTCAGTTTCATCCTGCATAACTTACAGGGGGAAAGAATGTGTTAAAGAGATGGTGAAGCCAGACTTGTCTACTTGTGGGAAAAGACAAGATGAACCTCTAGAATCAACAGGTACTCTTCAATAGTTTTGTTACCAAATCAGTGAAGGTCATATATTTCGTGACACCCAGGAGGCTGAGGAAATAAGATAAACATGACAATGGGCAGAGCAGGCCAGACAAGGAAGGTGCCAGCTCCTGGTTGACAGAATCTGAAGACTGAGGCCAACAAAACAGCTTTGGGGCCATGGGCAACTGGTGCCTCCTGAGTCTGGGGGGCACCAGATTGCCAACAGGGCAAGGTGTCCCCCAGTGGCTGATCACTGAGCCTGGAACCACCAATGGCGAAACTAGAAATGCCTTCCACCAGTACTTCCGGTTTCACAGCTGGCACTTCAAGGGGGTTCCTGGCCAATCTCAGGGAGTGCATGTGCACCTGCGTGCACCCTTATGCATCACCAGTGTTTGGGGCCCTGGAGCTGGGCAGACTGGAAAGGAAACAGCTGTGTAACGTTTGGGTGCCAAGGACTGTGTGGATTAAACTGGACAGAGGGACTACTGAATGCTTTGGAGGGGTGGAGAACCACTTGCTAAGTGGCCTTTACCCCAATAAATGCTTTCATTGAAGAGGTATCTGTTTTGTTCTTTGGAACGTCACATTCCAATTGTTCTCCCCAGAAAGAAAGAAAGTCTGTCTCAGGAGCTGAACTGGAAGTTAGTTCCTTGAGTCAAGGCCATGGAACAACCAGGGAAGGTCTGGGACTGAAAGAGGAGAGTCTCAGAGTTGGATGGAGCCAGTGCTACACCCTACTACAGAAGTTACTCCTGGACTGACTTCAGTGGGGTACTCTCTGGAAAAAACAGACATTCAAAAAGCCTGAAGCAGAATCAGTCCAAACACAGGTTTCTCTAAGCTGTCTAGATTGGATGGCAACTCACATTTGCCATTTGGTAGGGAGAGGCAGGCAGATGCCTGCAGTGGCTGAGGCCAGAAGATGGACACTCCTGCACATCTCTCAGCATGCCAGATATTGCCAAGGGCAGCCAAATCCAGCCAACAGGGGCCATTCATGATTGGCACCCCAGAACGTGCCCTCAACCCCCGACTGTCAGCCACAGGGAGGTGGAGAGCCAGCACAGAATCTGTCCTAAGCCTTGCTATGACACAGGCAAGGAAGCGGATGCCCCCCACTGCATGGACCTGCCCCCCCCCCGGCCCAATCAACACAGTTAGAGGGCCTACATGGCAGGGGCTTCCCACCCCACCAGTGCCCCTGCTCAGCTGAACCAAGCTGCACAGTGCCACCCCTGGATGAGTCGATGCCTCTGAGCAGTGGGGGGAGGAAACAGAGCACCCTTCCCCTGACTACCTCCAAGCTGAAGTCTGCCCAGCTGGGGTAGGTGGGAACCCATGGTGGGGGCTTTCCCCCTTCTACCCAGCTGGCTGGGTGAGCCATTGCCTCTCACTGGCAGGGGTGAAGGAATGGAGTCCCTCACCCTGGCTCCATCCCCCCATGAGCTGAGGTCTGCCTAGCTTGAAGTGGCCCACACAGTGCAGCTTTCCCTCTGCTGCCCCACTGCCTGGTTAGCCAGCCAAGCCACTGCCTCTCACTGGCAGACCCCAGCTAGGGAGCAAGGTCTAGGCTAAGACATGGGATTCCATTCCCCCCCACCCACCTCTCCTGCTGGTGTGAGGCAGCAGCTCACAAGGGAGGGTGAGACTATGGTGAAGAGGCTTTGCTATCTTAGCTCTCAGGCAGCCTGGGGGGTGGGGTTATTTCGGTGCTCCACTGGAGCAGATGATTGCAGGCTAAGGCTAGCCCATCTGTTGTGTCGGGGCAAATGGGTAGTGGGAGAGCCACAAAGCATCCTGGGATGCTAGGGGATTGCAATCTAACTTGAGTCAGGAGGGGATCTAGAACAGAAGTTCAATAGACTGGTCTAACATGAACTGATTAAATCCAATGCTACATCTATCCAGGTCTATCTTAAACTGGGTTCTGCCATTTTTAAACCAGTCTGTGGACACTAAACTTCTGTTCTGTTACAGATTTTGACCTGTTTTCGATTACACATAAACCTGTATAAGTAAGTTCTCTACCTAGCCTCAGAGACCAGACAAGACCACAGTGATTATAAGGAAGCACCCCTCTGCAAGAGACTCTCTGACAATAAGATAACCAGACTTCCCTTTTTTAAGTTAATTATCCCAGAATACTTTTTTTGTTCTCCACTCAAAAAAAACAAAATTCTTAAACTCCATTTGGCATGACTTTAAACCCACCGTCTTGATAGTCCTCACAAAACTAGACCCAGGAGGTAAAAAACTGCAGAAAATTAGATATGAAATTATAATTATTTAATTTTCAAAGCACAGAGTGTTCATTTTTCTTCTGAAAGATACTGTGCAGCAAAGCTTAAGTTGCTATGTTTTATTCACCCTGCAGAATTTTGGCCAGCCACATCAGAGCAGCAATAAAATTTAACTTAATCCTACCTTCTCCAAACTAATTCAACACACTGAGATGGTAACGTGTGTGGTTACATTTAGAAAAATAACTGTGAAATGGATCTTGTCTTATTCTATACATTTGTTTTCTGGGTGTCTTCTAAGGCACATGTTTAACCCCAAATAACAAAAACCAGGCTTTGCTAATGTTGTTGCCTGTACCATTTTAGCAATTCGGAGCCATGATAGTGAACATTAGCTGAGTTTTCCATTCATTTTGAATCTTGAACAAACTTATTAAAACAAAACCTTTATTATTAGTGGTGCTGTAGGAAGCAAAAAGAATACAGCTTAATTTCCATATTATACGTTAAATTTAAAAAGCTGAGGGGTTTCTTTTACTTGTAAAAAAGAATATATTTAGTACAGAAATACAAATCAAGCCCCATTTTTACATGATTGCCTTTTTGAACAAAATCTCATTTTATTTTCTGGATTACTTCATTTACATAATCCACTTAAGGTTTTGTAATTCATCTTAATTCACTGTTAAAGTAATTACTTTGATAGATTTGCAGAAAATTGGTTGTTATTTACTACACAAGAATTTACTAATTGTATAATGAGCATTTGTAGTAGAATTCTGATCGGTGTGTAATGTAGGGTACTTCCACATATGTTTGATTATACCTTGATCAGAGATTATTTTTAATGTACGTCATCAAAAAAATTATGTTAAATTAAATTTAAAAGGTTGCATTGGGAAAAGCAGAAAAGTCAGGAAAAATGGTGGTTTCCAATGGAAAATAGAAAGGCAAAAAGGGTAGTAGAAAACTGCCTGAAAAAAGTGGTAAAATGGGATGGAGGAAATTGATATAAAAATAGTACAACGAGATATTTGATTCTGTATCTTGTCCTGGACCCTTTAAATACTAGAAGATTACAGATAAGCTTTGTCTCTGCTAGAAATTTCTTCTTTTTAAAAATTCTCCCCATTGTTCAAACTAATGCAGCTCCATTGTTCTTAGCACTGATGGAGACAGGATTTCCCCTCTAGCTGTTTTAACACCATGGGTTCTTAGATGGGCATCAGAGGGACACCAGCCCACCAACTGTCAATGCTGACTTGGTGCAGAGTCGCTTGGATGGACCTGATGTGTTCAGGTCAGCAGGCCCGGATGAACTCCATCTGAGGGTACTGAAAGAATTGTCCAGGGTCATAGCAGAACCACTGGCATAGCTGTTTGAGCACTCATGGCATTCAGGTCAGGTCCTGGAGGACTGGAAAAGGGCCAATGTCCTCTATTTTCAAGAAGGTGAGGAAGGAGGATCCGAGTAATTATAAGCCAATCAGTCTCAGCTCCATCCTTAGAAAGGTCTTTGAAAAGATTATGAAGGATCATATTTGTGGGAGTCCAGCAGGAAAAATAATGCAGCAGGAAAACCAGCATGGATTCGTAGCAGGTAGATCATGCCTGACCAATCTGGTTTTGTTTTATGACAGGGACACAAATGCTTAGACGCAGGAGTAGAGGTGAATGTCATGTTCTTGGATTTTAGCAATGCCTTCGATACAGTAGCTCATCCCATTCTCATAAATAAATTAAGAGGCTGTGACATAGATGTTTACATGGTCCAGTGGGTGGCAAATTGGCTTAGCAGTTGCACCCAGAGAGTGGTAGTAGACAGGTCGGTATCAACCTGGAAGGATGTAGCTAGTGGGGTCCCATAGGGTTCAGTCCTTGGACCTGTACTCTTCAATATCATCATCAGTGACTTGGATGTGAGTGTGAAGTGTCCTTTGTCCAAGTTTGTGGATGATACTAAATTGCGGGGTGAAGTGCGGAGGGTAGGGAATGATTGTAGGCAGACCTGGACAGGTTTGAAGAGTGGGCAATACACAATACGATGCAGTACAACAAGGACAAGTGCAGAGTGCTGCATCTAGGGCACAAAAATATCCAGCACACCTACTGGCTGGGAAGTGACCCTCTCAGCAGCACAGAAGCAGAAAGGGATCTCGGACTCATAGTGGACTCCAAAATGAACATGAATTGTCAGTTAGCAAAGCTAACCACACTTTATCATGCATCAGCAGATGCATGACAAGTAGAACCAAGGAAGTGATACTTCCCCTCTATGCGGCATTGGTCAGATTGCAGTTGGAGTACTGCATCCAATCTTGGGCACCATACTTCAAGAAGGATGTTGATAGACTCAAGAGGGTCCAGAGGAGGGCCACTCGTATGGTTAGGGGCTTACAGGACAAGCCTTATGAGGAGAGACTGAGGGACCTGGACCTCTTCAGCCTCCGCAAGAGAAGGCTGAGAGGTGATCTTGTGGCCACCTACAAATTCATTAGGGGGACGCAGCAAGGGATCGGAGATGCTGTGCCTCTTGGAGCACCTCTTGGGGTAACAAGGAACAATGGTCACAAACTGACAGAGAGAAGATTTAAGCTAGATATCAGGAAAAATTTCTTCACAGTAAGGGTGGCCAAAATTTGGAATGGGCTTCCAAGGGAGATGGTGCTCTCTCCTACCTTGGGGGTCTTTAAGATAAAGCTGGATAGGCATCTGGCAGGGGTCATCTGACCCCAATACTCTTTCCTGCCAAGGCAGGGTGT
>NW_017729031.1:77563918-77571110 GCF_001723915.1 Gavialis gangeticus
TAGATCATGCCTGACCAATCTGGTTTTGTTTTATGACAGGGACACAAATGCTTAGACGCAGGAGTAGAGGTGAATGTCATGTTCTTGGATTTTAGCAATGCCTTCGATACAGTAGCTCATCCCATTCTCATAAATAAATTAAGAGGCTGTGACATAGATGTTTACATGGTCCAGTGGGTGGCAAATTGGCTTAGCAGTTGCACCCAGAGAGTGGTAGTAGACAGGTCGGTATCAACCTGGAAGGATGTAGCTAGTGGGGTCCCATAGGGTTCAGTCCTTGGACCTGTACTCTTCAATATCATCATCAGTGACTTGGATGTGAGTGTGAAGTGTCCTTTGTCCAAGTTTGTGGATGATACTAAATTGCGGGGTGAAGTGCGGAGGGTAGGGAATGATTGTAGGCAGACCTGGACAGGTTTGAAGAGTGGGCAATACACAATACGATGCAGTACAACAAGGACAAGTGCAGAGTGCTGCATCTAGGGCACAAAAATATCCAGCACACCTACTGGCTGGGAAGTGACCCTCTCAGCAGCACAGAAGCAGAAAGGGATCTCGGACTCATAGTGGACTCCAAAATGAACATGAATTGTCAGTTAGCAAAGCTAACCACACTTTATCATGCATCAGCAGATGCATGACAAGTAGAACCAAGGAAGTGATACTTCCCCTCTATGCGGCATTGGTCAGATTGCAGTTGGAGTACTGCATCCAATCTTGGGCACCATACTTCAAGAAGGATGTTGATTGACTCAAGAGGGTCCAGAGGAGGGCCACTCGTATGGTTAGGGGCTTACAGGACAAGCCTTATGAGGAGAGACTGAGGGACCTGGACCTCTTCAGCCTCCGCAAGAGAAGGCTGAGAGGTGATCTTGTGGCCACCTACAAATTCATTAGGGGGACGCAGCAAGGGATCGGAGATGCTGTGCCTCTTGGAGCACCTCTTGGGGTAACAAGGAACAATGGTCACAAACTGACAGAGAGAAGATTTAAGCTAGATATCAGGAAAAATTTCTTCACAGTAAGGGTGGCCAAAATTTGGAATGGGCTTCCAAGGGAGATGGTGCTCTCTCCTACCTTGGGGGTCTTTAAGATAAAGCTGGATAGGCATCTGGCAGGGGTCATCTGACCCCAATACTCTTTCCTGCCAAGGCAGGGTGTTGGACTCGATGATCTGTTGAGGTCCCTTCCGACCCTAGCATCTATGACTCTATGCACCATATTAAACAGGCTTGCATAACATAACACTAATTGCCATGAGTGCCCAGTCTGTAGTAAAATTTTCTAAAACTAGTGGAGCTGCATCAGTATTAGCAAGAACAGGAAATTTTCAGAAACAATCCCTTGCGGTGTAGCCAGTTCTTATAGACAACATGAAAGATAACATGCAGCATCAGAAGATAACACACAGCTGTGAATGCATTTCAACACATGATACCTCAGCCCAAGCCTTTGTCTCAAAGAAAAAGTAGCTATCACTAAAGCAATACGCATTGGTGTATCAGCAATGAATACATATCAGTACGGTATAGACACTGTGCCTGTTGTTAACAATTCAAGATACTGTAAGAAGGAAAAGTCATCCCAGGCTCATTTTTTTACTAGCGCAGTACAGTTCTCTAAAATGTATGACAGCCATCAAACTGCAGCCTTCACTACTTATTTCACATGCTAAGGCCATTAGGTTGTATAATTTAATGACCAAATTCCCTCAATTTCCTGATTGAACTGCATTCATTAATTTAGCAGCACACTTTTCAAGTCAGATGGTTACATAGTTTGCTAATCGAGTTGCAGAGTTTAATAATTGAGATATAATTTAAGCCCCTTTTTTTTATGTACTGTTAGTGAAGATGAATACTTTGCTGATTTAGTTTAATTTGTCACAGATCCGGGCACCTGCTTCTCTAGCTGAACTGCTGCATACCTCAGCTGTGGAATTTTTAAAGTACTTTGGCAACTGAACTGCATCTTCACTAGTTGAACGGCATACTTCAGCTGCAAAGTTATTTACAAACTTTACTGATCAAGCTGCATATTCTTGGGCTGAATCTCCTATAGATAGCACTTTGCAGATGGAACTGAATTCTTTACTAATCATGGGAGATGAATGCATTTATTTGATTAGCACTAATTTGCATTATTTGCTGATTATGTTCCTCAATTCCTGCCCTAAAGTGCCATGTTGTGCTGCTGATGCTGGTTAATCACATATTATGCTCCACTTCAGCAATGGAAGCATTTCACTGGTGGATGAAGTGATCCTTCTTCTATCTTGAAATCCTTCCTAAAAACCCTCTCCTTCCATGTCATTCTCAGCAAGATATTTAAGCTAAAAAAACAGCAAGACAAGCACTAACCAAAACTGAGCAACCTTCCTTTTTTACTAGTGTAATGCTTCATCCTTCCTCATCCCATCAGTTTTTTTTCTCTCTTTCATTTATTTATTTAACAACAACACTTTGAAGTTCCCAGCTGAGTACCAGTCCTCACTGGGGTCAATACAGTATGGACACTTAGTAAAAGGCAGTCCGAAGCCAAAGGGCAATCTAAGCAGATAAGTGATAGGCACAGAAAAATGAAGTGACTTGCCAAAGGCCACATAGAAGATCAGTGGTGAGCTAAATGGTGACCTAGATAACCTGACCTTTGGGGCAACGCACCATTCACGAAGACAAGCTGCCTCTCTTTTGTCTTTTTGTTTGTTCTTTAAAGTGCACAGGGTAATTTTGTTGCTGTATAAATAATAAGAATATGGGCAAGAATATGTCAGTTATCTTTATAAACATTTATATTTATCTATATATGTGTGTGTGTGTTACTTAAATGTATAAATACAGAAATTCTATTATGCATCTGTGGCTTTTAATGTTAAGTATGAAAAGTAGTTTCTACAGTATGTATCAGTCATGATCAACGAGCTAAATCCTGTATTTTTCAGTAGGACAAAATGTCCATTTACTTCAGTAGGACTTTTTCAGTGAGAACCTAGAGAGCATTGAATCACAGTAGTTCAGGCCCTTTGTGCATAGAATTTACACTTTATCAAGGAAGATTTATATTATTCCTAGTACGAGTGAAACACCAAATCATCAGACATGGTTATTTCAAATAGCATACCTTTGTATTTCAGTAAGCCAAAGAAAAATGGCATTAACTCTGATTCAGGAAAATATGTACCACCATCTACATAGCTAAACTATGCAGGTGGGTAAGTAAATTTTACTTGTTTCAGCATGCTCAGGAAGAAACATAATATGACCACAGTATAAAACTGCAACCAAATACATATGTAGTTTTGATTAATAAAAGCTATAAAATATGCAAATAGCTTCTGAACTACAATGTAAACACCTTGATCAGCAAATGCCTAAAGACTCAGCTATTCATTTTTTACTGTAGGCTAATACATATAGAAATATATAGAAAAAAGTAAATAAAGGCTAGAGGTAGAACATGTTCCAGTTCCATGTTTCTAGCCTTGGACAGGTTTGCCTTTGTTTCAAGTTAGGGTTCTTCTGCAGAGTGGATGACTAGGGCTGGCTGGAAAATGAGAATTCTGTTTCACAAAAAGATGGGGTTGCAAAAGGTGTTTTTGCTCTAGAATGAAAACAAGATTTTTCATTTTTTTTCATGAAAAGCACAAGAATTGGAGGGTAGAGGGTTTAGTTTGGATGTGGAAAACCCAATTTCAAGTTCCCAGTCTGAATCATGAAATTGTATGTATGCTCTAAGCATTAGACTGCTGGCAATTTGGGGCTCTCCCTTCTTCCCCCACTCTCCTTTCCATTCTGGACTCAAGCGCCTTCCATATCACATGTTTTATTAAAACCTAGGCATTTTTCCATAAATTTTAGTTTTAACTAATTGGTATTTTCTGACAAAGAAAAGTCAGATCCATTGAAAAATTCTCAGCTAGCTCTACCATTGACCCTTCTCATATGGCTCTGAAAGAAAATTTCTGACAAATTCAGTCAGAAACAGAATCTCTCAGAAATTATACCAAACCAAGGAAGATTCCTGGACTGATGCAAGTCAGGGTCTCCTATCATCCTCATCAAAGAGTTTCTAAGGTGACAGAGAACAATTTCAGGATTCAGAAACAGTGAATCTAACAAGACGGAAAACTAATTTTTAATGCATTTCTTGCCACTAACAGCTAACTGACAGCTAACTGAGGAGCTAACTGACAACTTGAAAATAATTTTTTTTTTTTATAGCTGACCATTGAATCCAGCATAATAAGTAGACCCTCCCAAAATGGAGGAGTATTATCATATTGATTTACTGTTCTTACTTGGACCAAACACCCATTGAAACAAATGTAGTATCTCATGGGGTCACAGTAAACAGTAGGAAAAAGTATTAATGCTTACAAATATGAAACCCTAATTTCCCATGAATTCTGGAATCACCAAGTCATAGAAAAGTAGTACTGGAAGTCCTACTTCCTGGAAAAAAAGGCAGCCAATACAATTTCAAGAGTTCTCAGAGAGTAAAAGTCAGTCCTGTACTGAAAACGGAAAGTGGTAGAAAAAGTCAAATAGAATATACAGAACCAAGGGAGAAAAAACTAAAGAAAATCTATGAAGCAGAATGAGTTAATACTTGCCATAGCAGTTAAGGAAATCTGCATTGAATGTCTCAGTGAAAAGAAAAAGTTCCATACTAGGTGTTTTCCTCAGAGGAAAGTGTTTATAGAAAGAAAGTAAAATAGGAACCACGTATCTCCCCAGTTTATTGAACTTGTTTCTGATTCCCTGGGAACGCTGCCCAGTCTTCCCAAAGGCATTCTCCTGCCTTTTGGATGATTACTCTCCAGGCTTTCACTTACCAGGTTTTGTCCTTGTCTATACTAGCAGCAAAATTGTGACCAACTCTGTTTTGGTGGCAGTCATTGCTGACACCACCCATTGTCAGCAATGGGAAGATGCTGTATTTCACTTGAGGCTTACCATCCCATCCTTGATCTCAATTTAGCCCATTGTTCACCAGAAACTAAGTGTCTCTGTAACTTGTCATGAGGAATAGAAATCATTTTTTTACCCAATGAAAAAGGTGTGCTACAGAGGCAGAGAGGGGTCAGACCAATTTTGATCTATACTGGCAGAGGTAGCAAACTTTTTAATCTGCTTTAACCCTTCTCCCCCAAAAAAATTTTGAAAGAATGAAAAGTGGTGTATCTAACTGATGACATATCTTGTGAAGTAACTGAAGACCTTACAAAATAGCTGGTGGCAAAATCAAGATAAAAGAACCCTTGGAAAATGTGAATGTGAATCACATTCAAATCCAGTAATAATTTTGCTCAGGTGTTCAGACATGTAATTATTTCCTTTTCTTTTTTCATGTCATTATGACAAGGTATTTAGCAGAACTCAAAGATTTTGTTGGAATCTGACAGGCTGCACCATAAGCACTTCTGCTATGGCCTCAAACTTGTGACCTCTCGGTTATCCACTGTCTCTCTCATTGCCCATGCCATCTTAGCCCCCTGAGACTTAATTAGGACACTGACAATTATTCTTGAAGCGTGACTGTAACAAGCGGTGTCTGTAAACAGGCTGTGGAGCTGCTCCAATGAACTGTAATTACAGCATGGTAATTATGATGCTCCAGTCAACCTCCACATCTCATGTATGAGCATCCCCATGCCTCAAAATGATGGCAGGGGTACTTTATTGAATGAGTTTTGGTTCAATCTTCATTGAATGAGCTTTAGTTCAAGCATCACCACTGCCATTTGGAAACTCAGGGACACTAATACACAAGACTGCAGCGCTTTACTTAGAGCAGCTCTTGGAGCCACTCTAATTAAACATCCCTCCCCACCCACCCCTGGAGCACATGTAAAAGTGCCCTATAATTATATTCCTGTTCACAAATGACCACAAAAGTAGTAGTGTACTACAATGAGCACCCGTTTAAAGAGTACTAGAATTGCTTCTGCAATGTGTGTATTTTCATGCTGCAATAAGAGTTTTGACAGATCCCACAAAAATTCCTTCCCAGGCTTCTACCGCTTCAAGGGCTCAAAGCTTTTTGCTCTTCAGTACAATACTGTATTTTACAGCATTGTCTAATCATAAATTCAGTACAATAGAAAGAAATGTGATGATAACAATTGCCATGGGTCTAACTTTTAACCATATAAAATAATTATAAAGGAAAGTTTTATCATCTAGATAATAGCAAGTTCAATGTATCCCCACGGACGAAAAGCTACATTGCTACCTTGCTAACCAGGAGTAATTGCAACACAAAAGAATACAAAAAAAAGTATGTCCCAACAATAGGAGCCATCACTCTATCTGTAGCTGCCTCCTAACAATTTCTTCACTTCCGTTTTCAGATTTAAAGAAAGATTTTACCAAAGAAATAGCTCTTTAAGTAATTATAAAGCATTGTTCTTTTAACATATTGCTAAAGTATACCATTATCTGATGAGTCAAGATGAATTAAAATAAAATTGGGGGCACGTCAAGCAAGAACTTTGACTGAAACAATGAAATTGTAAACATGCTTACTAATTAGCAGTTAGATAAGTGCTAGAGGCTGAGCTCAGTCATAATGAAGAATTAGAATAGCAAGCTGCCGTATCTTACATGTAAATCTAATTTAATTCATATGCATTGTCATATTACTGTAGCAGCGGAAGTTGCTAAACTAAGATTTTTAGAAACTTACTCCACAGAGTAAGTACAGATAGACAGCATCCCTATATTGTCCTGCCAGCATAACCATCCCCTCACTGCTATGGGTGAGTGTTAGTATACTTTACACATCCATCTAAATGTTGACTTCTCTAATGAGTCTACTGACAATAATTAGTCCCCAGTCTTTTTTTTTGTCACCTAAGGATACATGCAAATGTTTGCCACACCTAGTCTATATTTAGGCAGTTTATTTTAAGCTGCCTAAACATAAACCTAGAGTGGTGCACACAGCCATTCCCCACTACTGGAAGCCTTGTGAGCAGCCCAGTGTAAATAACTTAGGTTGGGGGAGGAGCTGACATGATGGGGGTGGGGACTGGACTGTCTGCAGGAGGGCTGGCATGTCCAGGAGGGGTTTTAGTGGGCCAAGGGTGGGGGGTTGCCTCATTGGGGGCAGTGACTGGAATAGCATAGCCCCAGGGCTGGGGTGAGTGGCTTGACTTTCGCAGCCCCAGGGCTATGCTGCAAATGTGTGC
>NW_017729031.1:77576110-77598200 GCF_001723915.1 Gavialis gangeticus
GTGGGCCAAGGGTGGGGGGTTGCCTCATTGGGGGCAGTGACTGGAATAGCATAGCCCCAGGGCTGGGGTGAGTGGCTTGACTTTCGCAGCCCCAGGGCTATGCTGCAAATGTGTGCGGGCATTCAAGAGATAAGGTTAACCCTTCTTGATCAAAGTTAGTACATGATTGGGCAGTGGGCATTGAGGGCTGCAGGCTATACAGGCAAGATAGATTGGGGGAAAGAGCGGAAAGGCATTGCTCTATATGTTAAGGAACATTATACATCTTCTGTAATAAAGATGGGGACAGAAGAAGAGCAGATCAAAGTCCTATGGGTCAGATCACAAGGGGGGTATGGGTGAAAGGGACTTGGTAGTGGGGTCTACTACAGATCACCAGAAAGAAGTTAGACCTAGAATTTTTGAGACAGCTCTGAAAGGCAGTATGCTCAAAGGACCTCATGAGTGACTTATATTACCCAGACATCTGCTGGGAGGAGCAGTCAGCCAGGTCTACCCATTCACATAGGTTCCTAACCTGCTCATAAAGGACCTGCATACAGGACACACAGGAGGTATACAGTCCCACTAGGTGAAATGCCTTACTTGGCTTGGTGCTGGCCACAGGGGAGGACTTGCTGGGGGATCTGCAGGTACAAGATAACCTAAGAGATAGTGACCACCTGTTGATAGGATTCACTAGCCAGTGAAAGATGGGAAAGATAACTAGTAGGGCAGAAGTGCTAGACTTCCGGACTTTTTAAGTGACTATGGCTACTAATCTTTGTGCTGGATTCAATATTGTTGATGTATTTTAGGGTGGTCTGAGCATACCTCCTATATTGGACCCTTCCAGGTGCTTAAGGACTGATCTACCTTATATCTGGATCACAAGGGAGTTTAAGTGCAAGGTAGTTGCTCAGAACAGCACTCCTCTGGGTGTTCCTGTGTGCACCTAGGGATTTTTGCAGTCCAAAATGGAGACACCAAAGGAATTTAGATACCTATTTGTGGCTTCCAGAAGAGAAAGGTCATTTAAATTGCTTTTTGTTACTCAGATATCTAAATTCTGCCTAGGTCCTATTTAGAGGTCTGTTTTACCAATCTGTAAAATTTATTTGGTAATAACTTTTATTGGACCAACTCTGTAATTGGTTACTTTCCTCAGGCACCTGAAGAAGAGTATTTTGTGCCCAAAACTTGTCTAACATCTCTCCCAGCTATAAATGTGTTCCAATAAAGACACTACAAAACAAATCTTGCTTCTTGCATATTCAGTGAACCATCATAGCTACAAAACTGAAAAACTACATGTCCGTATATGTAGTATGATGTTCAGGGCTTTGGAACAGGCTCTAAGAACTTCATGTTCACTGAATTAATCCATATTTTTATTATTACAGTAATCTTACTACCTTTGGTCACTTTTGCTATTAAGTTATTATGGTGGAAAGCCTTTTACATACCACAGAGATTCACTGTTTCATGAGGCATTATAAGGAGAAGGTTATATCTAATATTAAAAGGTTTCTTTAGAGTATATATGCACAATGTCAAAACAGTGAATTCCAACATCAGGAAAAGAGCAGGTGTTGGTGCAATTTTACATCTTAAGCACCAGGAAGCTTTTCAGACAATAGTTTCTTGATTGCAAAGCTGCTGTGAATGGTTACTTCATTCCTGTAACATAATTGGTCTGCTGGCATTACACCCACGTTACTTCAAGGGATGAAAATAAAATTATAAAGTGCTGTGTAAAGCCTGAAATGGCCACCTTTAAGTTTAATCTTCCCCTTAATGTTGTAGAGTCCATAAAATATGCATTAATTCAAGTTTTTAATAGCTTTTATCAATCCATCTTTCCTCTGCAAATGGTAGACAATATCTAATAGGTAAGGTCTCTCTTTCTCTCTCTCGCTACACTTTCAGCCCTGTGATAAATCTTATTATCTTGCCTTGCCTTGTTGTAAAGTTACTTAAGTAATGTTTGGTTGGCTGGAGCATACAAAGCAATAAACAGTTCAAGTACTGCTGATATTATCATGGCCAAGGCAGTTACATAGGGGCTGTGTAATGTAGGTTTACACTAATCCAACCAGCTGAATATTAATATAATTATGCTGCAAGGCAAAAAAAGGTGGATAAAATGTTAAATTATTGATAGGAAAAATCACTGCTGAGCACTGAACATCAATTAGGAAGTTTCTATAAAACATATGCTTTTCCTTTTTGCAAATATCTTTGGTAATATTCCTCATTTCACTATTTTTCTTCATAAGCCTTCTGTAATACGTGGGAAACAATGTAATAAAAGAAGTCATGTTACTTGAAACAAGGCAGTTGGGGTGGGGGGTTTATTGAAACCAGTGAGTCACAAAATAATAGTGAAAAATGAAAATAGTAATTAATATATTGTTAAAAGTTGTTAACAATGCATCTACAAAGAGCTTGGTATGCTGCTTGAGCAGTTGAATGTATTGCGTTTGTAGCTGTGCTTTGCGACTGATAAAAATTGGAAGAGCTAGATTGACTGCATGCCTGCTGAGGGGAGGAAAAACCTTGTAAGGGGAATAAGTAAACTTGTATGCTGCCTAAATTTTAGTAGAGGCCAAAAACAAACTACAGTGTACCTCTTGTAGAAAGAAAGAAGCAAATAGACTCTTAAAAGGCTAAGTACAGACATTCAAAAGGCCCAAGGTGGAATCGATCTAAGTTATGCGGTTTTCTGTAAGAAACTTGATATTATACCTTTCTTTAATCTATATTTTTTCTTATACTTATGTTATCCTGTTTGACTCCTGACCCTTCTGAAGTACCTGAGTCTCTCATTAATTGTAAATGGTAATTTCAGACTCTTCTTTAATGTGGGCAAAAAGATAATAGAGTCAGTATGTTCCAGCAAGTGGCCAAGAATTAAACTGTGTTTGAGTGGTTTGCGACATTCCTTATTTCATGCTCAAAATCTTTGTAGATATTTCTTTCTCTCCTCTCATGTGACACTAGTTTTAAATGGTAACCTATGAATCCAGTTATGGACAGTGTGAGTAGGTACAGACATTCAAAAAGCCCGAGACAGAATCAATTTAAGTTGCACAGTTTTCTGTAAGCTGCGTAATTTAGATCAGTAGCAAACAGAGAAAAAAAAATTCACCCTTTGGTGGGGGGATCTTAGACTTGGCAAATCTTAGATTGGACCAGTCTATGTGTGCTGAACTTCTGTTCTGTTATGGGTATAGACCAGTTTCTGATAACTTATACTGGTAAAAGTGTAATGTCTGCACCTGGTCAAAGCGTCTGTGAGGCACCATTTCAGGTCTACACCAAGAAGTGACAGAGATTCTATACTGCTTTTTCCTTAGCCACAATATCTAGCCTGAAAATTTGCAAATTATGCTTTAGCCCATGTCTCTGTTATATTCTAAATGTATTTCTTAGTGACCTTTTTGACTCTTACTGAAGTTTCTTCAGTAAAAGGTCCACTTAAAAATATCCACATCAGTGAAATAGATGCAACTGATTGATACTTTTTTATACAGCATGTAATTAAACTGCAGAATTTATTGTTGCTAGACAGGACTAAGGACAAGAACTAGGATTCAAAGAGGAACTGGGTATTTATAGAGGTTAAAATAATTATCCAAACAACAAAAAAGTTCAGTAAGGGAAAAAATCTTCATATTTCGGGACATAAGTGAAACCATAAGTAATACCAGTTAGGATAAGACCTTAAGCAGCGCCAGTCTGAAGCATCTGAGACCGACTACCGTCAGAGACCAGTTTCTGGACTAGATGGACCTTGACTCTGTTCCAGTATATCAATTCCTATGCTGTTATCTGAATCAAAGCAACTTATAGCAAAGTGACTGGTACTAAAAAATGTTTTGGAAAAGGGATGATTTAAAGTAGATGTTTAAACGGCTTGAGCTGAGATGACCAGACAATTGGAGGATTTAGTGAGTTCTACTTTCTACGTGTATGTCACCACATACAAAGCTGAGATAACTGTTAACCCTTGGGCCCTGATTCTGCAGCGTCTAGATGGGCAGAACCCTGCATGAAGCTCAGTGCAGGATCAAAAACCACATTTGTAATGGCAGAAGTTCTAAAAAATGGTGCTATCTGGTAGATGCCACCAACTCTGTGGGATTTAATAGACCAGCCCTACAGCCTGTGAGAAAATTCCTCCCTTGACAGAACAATCAAAAGAAATGCACAGGCAACCACTTTGAGGAGACCTTAGGGAGGTCTACTAGTTTGCTGGACTGAGTTAATCCACTGATACATTTTTCCTAGTGTTCTTTTCATACAAACAGCTGTGTTCTGAGTAAATTAATTATTGAAGTGGTGGTAGTGATGACAGGTGTGTCAAGAAACTGACCATGGCCATTTCTACACTGCAGAGATACCTGAGAAAGCTTTAAACAAACTAGGCTAGGTAGGTTAAAGCGGAAAGACCCCAGCATGATTCAATTCATGACTGTCACTTAAGTATGCTGGCATTATACTGTAGTCTGCAGTGTGGACATACCCTGTATTTGTCACATTGTGGCATGGGTTTGTTTAGATGAACTATAAAGAGAAAAGCAATGTTTTTACTATGTTTTTATGACTGGACCCTGGTTATTATTCTACAGTTAGTTAGCATAACTGCTTATAACTGTAATATCAATGGGCCTTTCCCTTTTTTGCAAGTGTTCTGTGTTCTGGGAGTTATTGTGAATATTCAGCATTGAGATGTTGTCATGACAGATGTGTGTCTAACATTAAACCGAATGTTGCTTCAGCTTAGCACATACCTAGCAGCATTCTGCTGACCTCCATGGAGAACTTAGTCTGCTGAAGATTGAAATAGCAAAGGGCTTATTCTGATAGGGTCATATTGATTAGAAGGCAGCAAAAATCAATGTAGGCAAAATAAGGACTACAGTAGGGGAAGTGCCAACATCTGCTCTACAACAGAGTGGCTCCATGGGAGGAAAGTGAGCAAGGCTAGAGAATAGGAGCTACCTATTGTCTTTTTTTTTCTCAATCAGCCTTTCATAGATTTAATGGGAATTACTCTCAATATTTATACCAGTATGGTCAAAAACAAAAAGGACACTATAAGCAAATGAGGTGGTAAATAAGGATAGCAAGGATGATGTAGTGTAAAGTGTGCCTGGAGTAGGGTTCAAGTGCCTTCTGTTTGTTTTCAGGTTCAGCCAAAGAATTTTCATGTGAACTAGGGAAAGTCATTTCATCTACCCCATACTCAGTTCCTCATCTATTACATTGGAATAATACTCCCTTACTTTGCAGGCTGGTGATGGTGGCCATTTCAGTTCCTCAGACAGAGGGAGGAGAGAATGACAATAAGGGTTTGAAACTGCTGACCTTGCTTAGGGTAAGGTTCCACTAACAAAAAGGGGACCTAAGACTCTGTTGCCCTCAACTCTGTGCAATCAATTGTACGGATGCAAAGTGTGCACAATCTGCTACACTTTATATTCACTTTCTGTTCAGTGTGGACAGCAGAAAATGACTGGGAGAGAAATCCTGGGAGTGTTCCTTCAAAAATAATAATGGAATCAAGCATCCAAAAGGTAGTAGCAGAGGGATATTAATCTGCTGTTCTCCTAGTATATTTTACAGAACAAGAAAGTAAGCAGAAAGAAAGTAATGCTACAAATTAAGCTGAAAAGGCAACTTAAGCTGAAAAGGTAACAAGCAGTCAGAAAATAATGGCTAGAGCAAGGAAGTAACATAAGCTCCAGGCCCAATCTTGCTGCAGTTCAGCAAGTGAAACTCCCATCATACCCAGTTGGTGCGCATACATGTGCAATTAATTGAAAGCAATAAACTCCAGTGCATGGTAGTCCAGAGTTTATTGCTCCCGGGAACAGTGTTTAAATACGTGCCCAGGATTGCAGCATGTTGAGCTGGCAAGGGGCCCCAAATTCCCAGAGGGCTGCTCTGACCTGACTCAGTGTGTTGCAGAGGGGGTGGCTGGGGCATGAGGGTGCTCCATTGTGGGGCTAGCCAGCACACAGCCCTCGCACTGAAGCACTCTCATACCCCAGCCAGCCCCATCAGCATCTACATGTGTATTGCTGTGCACTTAAAAACTCTGCCACAAGATAGTACTTGTATTTACAACTATTAACCTGCAGTGGAATTTATTAGTTTACTGTGACCTAATAGGGCTGCACATGTCAATGCTGAGACATTCAGTGAAGAGCTAATTAGGCAGTTCCGCAGTAAACATCTTGTGTAGACACACCCAGTGGGAATTTTCCATGCTGATGTACTCCAGGAATTCTTGTATCAATTGCAAGTTCAGAGATAGTTTAGAAATTCAGAATCAGTAGGAAAACAGAGAATAATTAAATGATTTTTAAAAAGGTTAGACCTTGGTAATGAAAATAAATGAAGCTCTATGCAAGGTCACAGAGTCATGATTTTGCGTCTATGTGAGTCAGTACTGCTTTCCAAGAATTCAGCATCCAAATCACAACAAGGAGATGGATATAACAACAAAAGGGGTTTATAAATGCTTAATTTTATTTTTTCCTATCTACAGTTCAGTTGTGGGGGGAAATTCCAGAGCACACCATTCCTCCCTTAAGTTGCTGCATTAGTAGTATTAGTAAGTTCATGTATAAACTCCAATAAACAGGTGATGAGATTCCATGCAAATGAATAGTATTACAAAGCTAAACCTTAACTTAATGCTAATTAATGGTGCCTATCTTTACTTACCCTTTCTCAAGTAAATGTCAAGCAAGTGAGCATTACCATCACCCAAACTACACCTTACTCCCCCCCCTCCCCCCAAAAGAGCAAAAGATATAAGTTCTTGGTTTAAAGAAGGTATTATTCTCTCTATAAAAAAATCCTTACTCTGACCATGAGCCCCAAATCATCTGACATTATAGGGAATAATACCTGGGATTACACCGCAAAATTATTTATGAGACTGGAATCACTCCCTGATCATGAAGCAATATTCTAATATAATATTCTGTGTCACAGGTAGACAAAAATAATTGATGAGCATATGCATTTTATCTAATGCTTCTTGATACAGAAGATGAGCAGCTAACCAGCATATCATCATGACAATTTTTCTGAGTGATCTGACCTACAGGGTTTTGTGAATTGGTTACTAACTTATCCATTTTTTAAGATATATATTAATTTTATCATTCAGCTGGTTTTATCATAGTCTGCATTTTTATTACTCAAAAATGCAATCTGACTGGCTGTCTTAAAAGACTACATAAAATGTAAGTGAAAAAAAATTATTTTTATCAATGCAAGAAGTTGGTTACTGGAGGTTTTGTCTATTTATGGTATATGTTAAGAATCAGACAGGAAGCAGTAACAAATCAAGCAATTGCATTTAATAGATCAAGTTTTTCAAGCTACAGTGTAAAAGATTATAAATGGTAGTTGTCTTCATCTCAGAGGTTGCAGGTCTTTACACAACCTATCTGTATACCTCCATTCTCTAGAGAGTGGCTAGGTCAGTCTATCTGAGTCTCAGAACATCTGAATTTTGTTTCCAAAATAGGGATGGTGAAATCCTCCCCAGCCTGTCAGTTTTCTTTATTACAGAAATATATTTCCTACTGTCATAGAAAGGTGTAAGGTGACCCAAATATAGTTTAAGAGTGACACCAAGTGGTGAGATATGATTCCTATATGAATTCTTTATAAATATTCCCTCCTTTCCTTTCTGCAACTTGTTCTTCTTTCAAGAGACAGACTTTGTTATCCCACTGTATTACTCCTCTCTTTAAATAACAAATAGTATACAGACCTCAATGTACATATCAGATTTTTCCTATGAAAATAAACCTAGAATGTATAATAATCTGTTAATATGAGGAGTTCACATACATCTGAGGAAAAATTCTATTCCCTGGAATAAGATAATGGCTGTCTGATTTTAATGGAGTGCATGTGGTGACAGATACAGACCTGACCTTATAGTTGAAATGGTGGGATAGGCCAAGACTTTAATCTACCTGTAGCCTTTTATACATGTAATTCCATGGGTCTAAAAATCAGAGTGATATAAGAGACCCCAGGAGAGGGAGTGGGAGAGGAAATATCAGATAAGTAACTGCAGAGCACAGATAATCTATAAAATAAAGAACAATGAGAAACTTATTTCCCTCACTTTTCTCTTCAAATGACACATCTAAAAGGGGGAAGGTATTTAAAATTCACCCCTGCTTTCATCGAGAATCAGAGGCTCTGTGGAAGAGAACTGAAGAAATAACACACAACATTCCTGAAAAATCCAAGAATTTTATATCATTGGATCAGAACCTGGTGCCAAAAAAGCTCTATTTGTCCCTCATGAGAAAATCAGTGCCCTCTTCAGGAATGGTAGACATAGAGATGTTATCAGGCGGTTAATTCTTCACAACATTGTTAACAGCTATGTCCCAGAATAGGTCATTATTGTCCCTATGAAGGGCAATTGTTTTCTTTTATGACAGGACTAGGATTAACCTTAATTTTCTCCATATGTTTCTTACCTGTCTAAACCAAAAAGTATTGGGTATGTAAAGTTTAGCACTCTCCTTGTGTATAAAGCAGATAAAAATATTTGAATTGCAGACAATCACATATGCATTCCCATACAAAAGTCGACCCTAACAAATAAAGAACCGTACTGAAACGTTAGGCTGTGTCCCATAAACTCTGTGGCCACGCCCAGATGAGCACAGACATTTGGTTCCCTGGGGACAGGTAGCAGCAGTGCACCTTGCACCGCTGCTACTTGTTCCCAGGGAACACCTATGCCACGCTCACTTTAGCACACAGCAAGTTATCCAGCACTGGGCTGGCCTTACCTGGGATCCTGGGGGCCTCCTGGGGCTGCAGCAGCGGTGATCCTACTGGGCAGCACATACTGCCCATGCATGCACTGCTCTGGGGTTTTTTTCTGCAAGATATCCAGGGGTCAAAAAAAAAAAAGCATAGCAGTGCATGCACAGGCAGCACTCCCTTGCAGCACAAGGAACACCTGAGGCGCCCTGTCTGGATGCGCCCTAAGACAGCAACACTGAAGATTGTAGAACAAATGTTATTTTGTATAGGAATCACTGGAAAGTCTGTCAATTAATGGCAGGTCTTCTGCCCCACAGAAAAAACTAGCAGTCACCTAATTGCTTGCATTAATTGAAACTAAAACTGATCAAAGATCTGTGAATAATGAAATAATTGCTTAGGTCAATCTAGTATACTTTCTAAAAATACCATAGTCTAAAAACCAATATTTCTAAAAAATGGCAAGTATTCTGATTGCAAACATAAAATTTCTCCCCTAGGCAAATATTGGCAAAGATGCCAAGATATCTGCCCTTTCTAAAGGACAAGTGTGTAAGTGCTGCTGAAATGGAAGGTGACCATGTGTTTAGATGATGCCCTTGTGATCTCTCTAATTATTTCTTCTCTTGCCAGCATAACAAAGTAATAAGGAAAGTATAGTTGTATGCCAATTAAGCTGTAAGGAAGCAATAATTCAACTCTGTTCCAGTAGGGGCAGCTGATGTTCTGGGGTAATTAATAAGAATAAGAAGTGAAGGATTCCAGGAGAAGGAACATACCTCCTCACAGGTAATAATAGAAAGGTTACCATAAAGGGAACATTTCAGTTTTACAGAATTGTCTTGATGTCCCAGCTGATTTGAATATTTTAATATTGGAACTTTGCCTCAGTTTCAATAAAAAGTTTCCACTTTTTGGAAATCACACATTTTTTCCCAATGCTGTTGTTTGTTCTCAAACTTTTGCAACATATTTCAGTGGTTTGTGTGTGTTAAATTAACGGCCATAAACAGTGTTTATTATCAATTCAGCTTATTACCACAATCAGTTTTGCACTGATTCAGCACATGAATGTATGTGTGTTGTTGATCAGTTGTTTCAAATAATTATTTTCAAATGACTTTAAGACTTCAAAAGTGACATTGCCATTAGGTGTAGCAAAGGAACAGAAAGGCTGCTTGCAGACGTTAAACACACACACACACTTTACCAAATGTAGCAGCGTGTTATTTTGACCCAGCTCTTCAGTGTCTGTAAAGATCGGGGGCTTCAGCAGGGCTTTTTGGTGCTTTTAAAACTGATTCAATCAGCTATTAGATAAAAGCATCAAAAAAAGCCCCACTAAAGTGCTTGATCTATACAGACATCAGGAGAGCCAGGTCCATCTAAGGTACTGCCTCTTCTGGGCATGAGCAGGGCTCAGTGCAGAAACATGCCAAGTTTAAAGTAACATATTGTTTATTTGGTTGGATTTTTAATGTCTGCAAGCTGCCAAAGTGTCATCTGCTGCTATGGTAGTTTGTTGTGATAAAGCATAAAGTATATATGGACTTAATCTTTACATATCTGGTAACTCATTAGCCCATGTTAGATAAAGAAAGATCTAAGATCTTGAGTATACAATATTCCAACTCTCCCTGTTGTTTATGGTTGCTTACCAGTCACAATTAACTTGAATCCATTTGTCCAGGGAAAGCTGAAGAAGCCATTAGCTTACTGAATTGATTGGCTCTATGGGTCATCCCTATGAGAATTCCTTTTGATGATAAGATTTCTGGACCTTGAAGCTTCTAATTTTTAACAGCTAAAACCAGAAATGTTTAGGATAGGGGGGCTAGTTAGAGCCAAAAACTAAAATTATTGGTATAATCAGCTGGCTGCCAGGCCATCTCTTTTTTCAGCTGCAGTGGGCCCTTGCATGCCCTCCCAACTGCAGTGGTATTTTTTTAACCTGCTAATGTACTCTCTCTGCCTTCAAGGAATGCACAGGACTGAGCATTGGCACTTAGTTGGTGCCCTGCTGCCAGCCAACATACTGTTGATCTTTGCACTGATTAATTCCACTACCTGTCTGCCTCCCCACTGAACTGTGTGCATAATAAAGAGGCCTGGGCTTCCCTGATCTCAAAAATTCAGAGTAGGAAGGAGATTCACATTACTGTCAGCACTGAAGCTCAGATCATCAAAGGCATCTAGGCACCTAATAATACTGAAATCAATGGGACTTAGGTACCTAAATGCGAGTGCGGTATGTGAGCAGCTTTGAGGTTCTAATCCCATTTGACTGGAAGTGCCCCAGACTTTGACATGGCAGTTTTGACAAAGTTCAATATGGAGGCAAAAATATAGCAAGCTGTTGCCCAGAAATAGATGGGCTTTAAGTTCATCTGTGAATTATGGAAAATACTCTGGAACCTGCCCCACAAGAAATGTTAAAAAGTCAAATACCTCCCTTCTGGCCATCTACCCTGTGAATAGCTATTTCCCAGATGACAAGCTCTTTAAGCTCAATTTTTTCCAACTGCCTGCCTTTCCCACAGTCCCAAGATTCACATCCTTCACTAAAGCTTCAAGCTACCAGATTCACCTTGTTCTCAAGGAAATGTCCTGAACACTTGGCCCTTCCACTCACTCTTGCACTCTCTCTTGCTTTTTCTCTCTGGATCAACCAGTATTAAATTATTCCATGCACAGAGAGTGTCATCAATAGGAACTGAGAAAACCTCATCCCAGAAAACATTTTGATTGTATTAAAGCATTCACTTGGGAGTTATAGTTTCAAATTCACCCAGTGAAAGTGGAAAAGTGAATCAGGTTTTCCCTCCACTTGGAGGAGTCACCTAAACATTCAGCTGCTCTGACAAAGATGGGAGATCTATTAGCCCCTACCCCACAGCCATGTTTGGTTGTGGACCTAGTCTGGCATAGTTCAAAAGCATCTAACACCTGTAGGGGAGCTAGGCAGGGAAATGCCTAATTCATGCATCTCAAAAGAACTTAGCTATAAGCAAGAAGTCCAGCTGTCCAGCATGACAAAAATAGGCAGTTTGGGGCACGCATAGAATCAGATATTTTGGTGTCCAAGAAACTCTAATAGAAGAATCTCAGGAACCTCCAGGGGCAGGTGGCAACTTAGTGGAAGTTTTGAGGATCTAAATGTTAGGCTTAGGTACTCACAGTGGCAGTTAGATACAGATGTCCTATTCTGGACTTACAACTGTGTAGGTCACATAACTCAGTCTCCCTTCAGTCAGAAAGTAGCCTGTGCTGGAAAGCATAAGCATGACTTGGAGGCATATGCTATGCATGGTATATGTATGGAACTAATCTTTCAAAAGCAATTAGTGATTAGGGGTGCCTCTGCTTTCAAGTAAGCAATTTAAGGCAGCTTTAAAGGGACCTAGCAGTGTTGGAATTATGTTGAAGCTGTATGGTTCAGGAAATATGCAAGAGGCAAGGATTTTTGTGGGTGATATTTTATTGGACCCTGGTTGGGATAGACTTTAAAGGGCCCTGATTTTCTGAAAGTGCTGACTGTTTCCCAAGTATGCGTGGCTATACTATTACTGGTTTGGGAGTTAATGCATGTGAAGTAGGTGAGGCACACCTCAGCACAATTGCTGATTGGTGCCATATAGACATACCCACTCTCTGTCAATCAGGTCCAGTGATGCATGCAAAAATCACAAGTCCTTTTTAAGAATATATGCCACAACTCTTGCCCACTTTTTCTTACCTACACAGATCTCAGTTTTTGGCATCAAAACAATTTACATTGTTTTACTTTTGATTTAAATGGTTATGGTTATAGTCTACATTAGCCAAAAAACTGCAGAAATGATCATTTCTGACTATAAAATTATTTACAAGAAACTATGACATTGGTCCTGTAAAAATGTTGCTTCCACTAGAGAAAGAATCCCACACCATTTAAAGTTTCCTACATGAATGATTTTTCATGCCCTTCATTTTTCTTTTTGTCGCATGCCATGCCCCTTGTTTTGCTTTTGATAGGTTACAAGTTATTTTACTAACTGTCTCTGGATGAAGAGCTTTAGACAGAGGAAATAGGGAAAGAATTGTAAATATAATGGATAAATCATTGTGATCTCTGAACAGTGAACTGTGATTAGTCCCAAATCTTTCACTTGAAATCTGTATCTCATAGACATGAAGCCAGTGTAATAGGACAGATCAGCAACTGTTTTGAGGGGATGTTTTTCATCTCTGCCTGACAAAGGGGAACAGATTTTTGTGTGTTTAATTATTCATAAGCCATGTATTTTAGCTTAGTGGTTCCTGCCTGTAAATATCAGGAGTGTTCAAAGCCCCTAAGCCCTAGTCATCAGCAGATGAGTGGTGAATTCCTTTCACAGTGTTATAGCACAAAACAGATCATAAAACAACAAGAAAATAACTTTATCCAAGGTGGAAGAGCAGGCAGAACATACTTTGGTTTGGTTTTCGGTTTCAAGTTCTATAGGAAAAAAATTACCTTCAATGTCAAGACTGAGGCAGGTTTTGTGACATATGGGCCCCCATATGGTATATTACTGCACTGCGAGACTCACTTCAGCTCTTACTGAGGCTGTTTTACCTAAGAGAGATGTTTTAATTATTTTCATAGAGCATGCAAAAGTTATTAAAATACAATATGAAACAGATTCTAAATCAATTGCAAGCATTTTTAAATCTCTCCTATCCACTGTGAAGAAGCTGAGGGCTGTTTAATATTGACTCATCTGCCAAGATGTGCTGATCTAATCAGGTGTTACACAGTAACCATGAAATGTTATAGTAATACCAGGCAGTTTTTGAGTGTCAGATGATTTCTTTTTATGCCTGGTGCTCTACCTATAAAAAGTCCTATCATCCCTGCATATTTCTGATAAGCTCTCCATTGACCCTAGGAAAGTGGATATGATGCATGAAAATTTCAGTAATTCTTTTGACTGCTATACTAGAGTGTCACCACACCAGGCTTTTAACAAAAAAGCTCAGAAAGGAGTATGCGTATTTTGTGCTACAACAGGTATGAGCAGGACCAATTTTTTTGAGCATGATCAGTGAGTACAGGTTTTATTCCCAGAAAATATATGCTGGTTTTGATGCACATAGTTTATACACAGAAGATAGTGTTTAAGTTTTTATTAATGTCCTGTATCATTAACTGCATTGCTTTGATATGCAATTCTAAAAATTAGCCTTTGATGATTAAGAACACTAGTTCATAGCAAATTCAGTGTGACACACAGATTTTTACAGATGCTGCAAGACTTAATCATGTGATTTATTAGCACAATGAAAAGGAGTTATATAGCCAGTTCCTTGGGCTATCACTTGAAACTTTCAGATTGTCTTTAGTTAGCCAAATAGTATATGCTTTTCCTTGAGTTAGCTAAAATGAGATATTATAAAATCCTAGACAAGGCAAGGTAACTATACCTTAACATAGGTTTTTTAAGGCTTGGGTATTGCTTTACAAGCGATATCAAGATAAACCTTAACCTACCTTTTTTTTTTTTCTGCATGAGAATGTATAGCCACCTCATGTTGGCTAGGCTTTTACTGAATGTAGATTTAGCCCCATTGGACCAATGTTTCTTATTTCAACCTATGCTATCACAATTAAGGCATCATTCATCCAGTTACAGACAGGCACATAATTTGCCTTTCCATAATTTGCCTTGCCTTCTTTCTTTTAAACTATTGAAGTTTTTCAAAGATTGGTGCAGAGACTGCATCAATTAAAGACTCATTTCCATAATCCTAACAAAGAATTATGCAGTACAAAGAGAAAGCAATCTACCCTTAGTATCCAAAAACAATATTATCACCTCTCACACAGCATAAGCAAAGCCTCACAGTGTTCTATGAAAATGCTGCATCCACACATTTCAAAAGTCCCTTAAAGGAAATATTGTCAGGGCCCTAAAAGTCATTGAACATACTGAAGCCTGACAGCAATAACGCACTATAAGAAAAAAAATCCATCTTTTAATGAGATAGAGTAGATACATGCTAAAAAAAAATTCCTTGATGAAGTGTTTTTATATAAAAAGAAGTCTGATAGGCAGAAGTGCCTTCTCAAAGTAAATCAACAGTAGTCTAGGCAGCTCTCCCCTAAATGACCTTCCCATAAGTTGTCTTCGTCACCTCCAAGACAATGTAACAATTTAATCACTACTCAGACCTTATTATTGCACATTACTAATTGACAAGACATTCATTATTTTTCAATGAAGTTGATTATGCATGCAGTCTTAACAAATCACTTAATGAAACCGTAAGCACTGTGCATTAAGTTGTACCCTATGTAGGAAGAGAGAGAAAAGTATAGACTAGAGCAGGAAAAAGTGAAAATGATTATAGGTAACCAGTAAAATTCAGCCTAGTTTTCCTCAGGGTTGTCTATAGTTTCACTAGTGACTGGAAAGAGTCAAGAATGATCTTGCCCATGATTTTCCAAAAAAAAAAATTTCCCCAACTGATATAAATTTTACTATCAGTAGCCATCTTGTCACCTTCAGATGAGCATCCTGCCTCTCTTTTCCCTCAAGATGTGCCAGGCCTGAAAGATCACTGAAACCATCAAGCACAAAAGCCACAAGGAGGTCTCTAGTACCTGTATACCATAGTCTAAGGAGTTGCTTAAAATCTCCATACAGCAGTTTAGGAGAGAGCTTAGAGTAATGGAAGAGAAGTGGTAACATTTGAGCCAGACCGGCCCACTAGCCAAAAGACAAAACAAGTAGCATGCACCAGTCTACATGACCCCAAGTACAGCGCAAAGTTCACAGCCCTGCAGCCTAGTCCTCTTCCCAACTTGGCATGGAGGAATCCAACCCACACCACTCAGATTTTCTCCACACAAAAGCCCTGTACTAATATTGCTAAGAGATACCAGGGTGATTTATTTTTTCTAATACAATTAAAGAGGATATTTTTTCCATTTCTTCATGAAGAGAGAGTCCATCAAGTCATTGACACAGGGAAATGGGGAATAAGTGGATGGGGTGATGAGTTTTTAAATTTGTGAACCTTCATTCCCAGCATGGGATGAGTGTTTTACATTTATGATGCACAAAAAAGTATCATTACACCTAAAGTCAATAACAATTATGGAGTTAAAACCTTGCCTCTGGAACAATCCTACTGATTTGAAATGCAAAAATTTCAAACCAGTTCTAATGAAATTATTCTAATAACAACTAAGATGTACTCTCTGATTTTTACATAAAATGTCTTATAGAATTCTCTATTAAATTCTATAGGATGGAGTAAAAAAATATAGAAATATTATCCTTCTCTGTTAATTCCTGTATACTTTGAAGTGTTGTGGGTCGCTTATTTCAACATGTATTGCATTATTAACTGGCATAAGCAGTATTAAAAATTCCTTATGATTGCAGTGTTAGTAAAAGGCCTGCTAACTGTAGATGGGGTTTCTGCCAGAAATAACCTAAATTACTCTTTTTAAATGTCTAAAACCAACTCCACTGACATTTCCTAGGATATATTTGATGCACTCTTGTCTTTGTGGTTGAAAACATTTTGTATTCTGATGAATTTAAAAAAATGCATCATAAAGCCTGAAGATGAATTTGGATTTTCTGTAACATTTTATAGATCCTTTATTAGGGTAGATTCCCTTCAGCTCTTGTAGGCATGTCTTCGAGCTGTAGGAATGAATGTATGTTGGAACATTGTCATTTAAAATGATTTACATCCTTTTTTGTAGCAGTAAACCTTTTATTTATTTAATTAAAAAACAAAAGACATGGCCTACTTTGTGAAGCTGTTCTGGGGAAGAGCCTCAAACAATGATTATAAAATCAGTACTAGTACTCAAATGTCAAAGTTAGGGGGAAACATTTTCATTTAGCCTACCCTCATAAGGCCTTTTTACACCTTACATTGTGAGCTGCACAAATGCTGATCAGTGTTAGTGCTAGTCTGGAGTTTGGAGCAGTCACACCTTAGTCTAGAAACCGTCTCTGACTGTCCCCACCTGTGTCACTTAACCTTCCAATTGCTTAAATCACGAGTGAGACTTTATAAAGGGGGATAAGGCAAGCTGCCGTGTTTATTGATTACATGAGTTAGACATAGAGGTTCAAACGCGCCATTTATACAAACACACACAAATCATCATACACATTATTACACACAGGCATACACATACACAAAACAACCATTCCATCCACAGACACACCAGATATCGTTACCAGCAATAGTTGCTCAATATCAGCCCAGGGTGGCCAGCCCAGGCTTACTGAGTAGATGATGATGATTTGAAGATAACAGATTTGAAGATAATAGCTGGAGCAGGGTGAACAGGTGTATCTGTGCTCCAATGAAACAGCAGTAGAGAAAGAGACTCACCCAACTTGGCATTTTCAAAGTGTTCTTTTATAGGGATTGGCATCCTTTGTTTCAGTGCTTTGGGGTTTTTCCATACCCAGCTTCTGTTTTTATGGTTGTTCTTCTTTTGTCTTTAGCTTATCTCAGCCTTGGAGTGTTCTTGCTGCCCATCTGGCAGGCTGGGTACATTCCTTCTCCTTGTTATCTTCTTTGTGCCCTGGGCCTAAAAGGGATTTTTCAGCCATTTATTAATTAGTTTACTGACTGGTAACTTACATTTGGCACCTTGTTGCTTACATAAACAATTAAATCTTCTTCTCCCACCTCTATGCCATTCTCTCATGATTCACCCTTTTACACACACACATACATAAAGGCTATGCAAATTTCATTCACTTAAGTCAAGTAGAAGGATACAAAATGGAGTTTTTAATTTGCTTACAGGACAAGACTAACATGGTTACATTTCACTACTGTTACACTCTATGTTAACCTCAGCTACATTAGTTCAGTTCATGCTACACCTGCACAGCTGTGACTTGCTACTGGAGGCCTGATGACCAGGGACAGGACTAGGAGCTGTACCTGTGAGTTGCCACTAGAGGGCTGGTAAGCCAGGATCAGATTCTATCCCTGCTGTCTGGGCGTGGGTGTGAGCGATCCTTGGATATTGGAGGACTTCAACATAGGTGGCCACACCTTAATGGAACAGGAGCTGGGTAGTGTGAATCCGAGATAATCCTGCCCTGGAGTGCTGTAACTTCAAATTGCATAACAAGTGCTAAAACCACTTTCAGGTGTTAATGTGCAGACAATCCAGGGGTTTAAGAGCTCCAGCAGCCACCCAAAATTATTGTGTAACAAGGCCCATATGCTGAGAAATGTTTAGGTTCATATTTAAACCACCAGGTTCTTTCACTCAGCCTAATTATTTTCTAATCATTCCTACCATACAGCTACCAGAACTATTTCATAACATGCCACAGCTCAGCACTGATGGCCAAATTCCACATCTTCATTAAATTCTTCAAACCACTTCTCTCTCGGAAGGGAAGAAAAATCACTTTTCCTGAGTGCATGGGGGGCCGGAGGGAGTGATTTATGTCCTTAGTGGAATATTCAAAGCCGTAATATTAAATTCAGTCCACTAGATTATGCCCAAATAGTAAACCAAAAATACAAAAGTTAAAGTATTTCCAAGTACTAAAAGCAAAGACGTCCATTTCATACCAAAGAGTTAAGAGTCTGAAGTCAAATCAAATCAAACCTGAACTTTTTTTAAGACCTAGATACATAGCTTCCTACTCAATGCACAATACAAAGTCAATGTTTCTAATCCAAGATGACCAATTTTTCTTTATACTCCATTCAACTGCTCCAGATGCAGATTGGGTATATAACTTTCTCAAGATCTCACTGTTTCTGTAGCTTATTCATAAAATGAGAAAGAGATCATGCTTCCTGAGGCATCCATAGCTTGGAAGAGCCATATACAAAAAGATTCAAAGGTTGAGGCTCTCACCATCTGCAGCAGAAAATGACAGACTTCCTAAAGTATTCTTTTAAAGAGAACCATAGCAAACAGTGGGAATACAGGATTTCAGGTGGATGAATGGGAAGACCATAGAATCTGAATGACTGAGTTCAGGAGAGGGAAGTCAGCTAGATAATCCATTGTTCTAGGGATAGGAAGAAATCAAGTCATGGATCAGACAGAGTAAGAAAGAGTAGAATTAGCATAGATTACAGATTCATCTGGTTAACAGATGTGGTAGCAAGAATGGAACCGCTCAATTCATAAATATTTTGCAATAAAGTTTTGAAGAATAATTGAATAATATTTTTAGGAAAAAAATGCCCTTTCTTCCCTTTTCAATCTTGTCACAGAAAAGGGGGGATGGGGGAAGGACAGTAAAGGAAAACCCTGAAATATTGAGGTTGGCTTATGGTTGAGAATTTTTTTTTAAATGTTTACCTTCAATAGAAAGTCATTTTCAATTTTAAAAAACCTTATTTTGAAAAATGTTATGTAGACAACTCTATTTCTCATGTTGGAAGATGGAGACTTAGTAATTTTCAAGTATGCATTCCAAGTTTAGAGGGGTTATATAGGTTACCATATCTTTTCAGGGTCATCCACCATTATCCAAAGCATATTCAAATACAGGCTTCATTAAGCACATTTCTTTTCTCTGAACTTAATTTTAATTTGGTATTTTAATTTGGTTTAATAGGAGGAATTGATCAGGAATGTAATAGCTATTTAAATAGCTATCAGAAATAGATATTTCAAGAATACCACCTACATATAGACAAGTTCTTTTGACTGCTTCCTGCAGTCCCTTCTTAGCATCCAATGAAGTAAGCTTATGCTTACAAAAGTTTTACACAGTTCTGATTTCCTTAGTCTGTAAGGTTCAAATCTACCCTGCTGTCTGCCTGACTGCAGACTAATGTGACTAACTACCTCTCTCTGGCCTCATAGTCATTGGCATAGTCTGGTTCTCATGCATCATTACTATGCTGTTGTTTTTGCATTTCCAATCAATTTAAATAAAACTCAGGTTTTCAGTGAAATCTATACATAAACATTTCTTGAAACAACTGTTAAGGTTTTGTATTTACAAATAATGTTGATAAAAACTGAATTCTGGGCCGAACCTATGTCCTGTCCTGAGACACTCTGTACAGTTATCTCAGAAAAGCCTCCCTTATAAGTAAAGGCATCTGTGTGAGATAAAGTTGTTTTTGAAGCATCTGTGGAGTTTGTCACTCTTGTGATTGATGTCAGCACTATCTTGGCTACCTTTGGCATTTGGACAGCAATAGCTGATTTCCACAAGTTTATATTCCTGATCTGTTGGGTTGTGCTTGGTTGCACAAGTGTGAACAGGAACTTTTGAGTAAAGGTAAAAATTCCTCTGTGGGGATTTCACTCTGCTCTACCAGTATTGTTACATCTTTGATATATGAACCCAGGGAAACAAGTCAGTGGATTTTAAAATATAGTTTAAAAACCAATTTTATGTGGAAACTCATAAATTGCTTAGCCTAGAGAAGAGTCCCAAATGAACTTAGGTATTGGCAGATCTAGAATTTTGAAAAGAGGGGAGGGGGGATGCAGATAGTAAGGTGCATCATCACATATAAAACAACACATATTTTCCTCTAATTAAAAATAAACTAGAAGCTTTACTAATATGCTAAGGACCTAGAGCTGTTTTATTCCATTTAAGATTGAGGCAAAAACAATTATAACTTAATTGGAATTAGTTAAAAATAATCTGCAGGGCTATGAAACAGGATTTGCATTACCAGGAACAGCTAAAAGAGTTGAATTGAAGAACAAAGGATAGCTTGACTGGTGGAACATCAAGACCATTAAGAAGAAGAGGGGGTCATTAACAGCTGTGGAATGAATTTAGAAGGGATCGGGTAGATTATAATAAACCATGAAGTCAGTTGACTCCTTCAGCACTGCCTGACTAAAAATGCTGCTACTACTGCCAGGCAGTTGGTTTTAAACATCGGGTGCAACAGGATTTCAAAGGGTAGTATAAGTGCACCAGTGTAGCCCCCACACTTCCCCATGGAGTTGCCCCTGAAGGTAGGCTTACATAGCCTCAGATGTCGGAAAACCAAAAAAATAGAAATTCCTTTTTTTTTTTATTAAAAGTTGAAAGTCTAAGGCAGGAGTGGGCAAAGTGGCCTGCAGCAAACTCCATTTCCCAGCAGCCCCTGCCCAAGTCACTGTGGCTAGTTTCCACGGAGACCCCAGCAGCAGCAGGGCTCTGACAGCATGGGACAAAGGTTTCCATGGAGACCAGCCTCAGCAGCACTGGCAGGGCATGCAGCTGGACAGGGAGCTACTCTGGGGCTGGGGTCTTGTGGCAGTGACAGTGTGGTCTGGACCTGAGGTAGAGCTGCAATTCACTGCCTGTATGCCCTGGGTAGAGGTGTGCAGGCAGTGGATTGCAGCTCTGCCCCAGCTCTGGATCATGCCGTCACCACTACAAGATCCCAGCCCTGGATGCAGAGTCCCTCCACATCCAGCCATGTACTCTGCCAGCACTGCTGGGGCTGGTCTCTATGGAAACCCTGGCCACATGCTGCCATGGCAATGCCACTGCTGGGGTCACCATGGAAACCAGGCGTAGCAACTCAAGCAGGAGCTACTAGGAAATGGAGTCTGACCACCAGCCAAATCCACCATTTGCCCACCTCTGATCTAAGGTAATCATGTGACTTTAAGAGCTGAGTCCCCATGCCTTACCACAGGCAACGGAATGCACTCAAATAAATATTTGTGCAAAAACTTTATGCTGTTGCTCCAGTTCTACTAATGAATGACTGCATGGACCTTGTGTGTGGTCACAGCAATGGCTGCCCTCCCCCAAGCCCTATCAGACAGAATCGATGAGCAGACAACTAGACAGTATCCTCTGTCAAAGCCAATGTGGAAATGTCAATGTACTCATACAACAGGGATTGCAGCAGCTAGATCATTATCTTTTTGGAGGCTTGAAAAAGTTCAGCTATTTTTTTTTCTTATTTTCATATTCTTCAGTATTTCCTGATTTGGCTAGTAACAGAAGGAAAGCATTGCTCATCTTGCAAGGAGACCCTAATTTTAGGTGTTTTCCACTGTAACAGCAAAGGAAAATATTTTACATCCATCTTCATTTCTTTGGTTATGCACAGCAGAAGACGTACTTCTCCTTGTCAGACTTTATGTTTGCCAGCTTATTTAATAAGATTCATTCCAACCTGGTATCACCAACAGTTTGATAGTGTAATCATTGTACTTTCCATTAAAAAAAAAGAAACTATACATGTTTGGCGTTCAGTTTAGTTTAAAGACAATGCAGCAAGAAACAAAAGTTCCCACCAGAAAACAGGGTGGGAAAGGAGCCCTCTCCCTGCC
>NW_017729031.1:77603200-77611631 GCF_001723915.1 Gavialis gangeticus
TATTGGAAAATAAACCCTCAGATTATTTACACAGTTGTGCAGAGGAACATATAATTAGAACGGACCTCCTGGGTCATCAAATCCATCCCAGTACTATCCCAGGCACCATCACACACAATCCTTCAAAACATACCAAGCTACATGTAAGAGGAGTTAGTCTTTTGCCCCCGGTACTTTGGTTAGAAGGCTGCTCCAAAACTTCCCCCTCTAACAGTTAAGAATCCTCTTCTCATATCCGGTTAAAATCTATTCATGGCCAGTCTATACTTATTTGTTTTTGTGCCAACATTGTCCTTTAGCTTAAATAACTTGGATCTCTTCCTGATGTTTACCCTCTGAATTAATTTATACACAGTAATCATCTCTCCCTGCCTTCATTTCGCTAGACTAAACAAACCAAGCGCTTCTAACCTCCCCAGCTCCCCACCCCCACCCCATTATAATGAGGATACAGCTCTTGGAAATATTACAGTTTCAGTATATGGAAAACAAAGAATCACAAGTTCATAGCTACAATATATCATAATATCTTATATTCAAAGGAAGGATCCTTTCACCCACATCAATTACAGTAGTTGGTCAGTATTCTACACTAGGGCTAAGTACAGATCATCAGAAAGCCCGAGGCTGAATCATTTCAGTTTTTGCAGGTTTCTGTAAACTGTCTAGATTGAACTGATACAAAGGGAACTGATGTTCACTTTTCAAACCGGAAAGGCAGCCAGACCCCTGTAGTGGTCCATATCAGGAGCAGTGGGGCACTAACACATGCATCCCAGCCTGCCAGCCACTGCAGAGAAACAGGAGATGGGTGATTCCTCCAACTATACACCACCTTCAGCCTTCAGCCAGCTGAGGACATGGGGGGGTGGCAAAATCCCCCCACTTGGCCCCCAACTGGGGTCTCCCCAGCACAAGGGTAAAGGCCCCCACCCCATGCCTAGATCTGGTCCCCGTCAGGTCCTGGCTTGGGCAGGGTGACTGAAGCCCCTACTATGGGCTTCCTTGCACCTGGTAACCAAGGTGATCACCTGGCCTTGCCCACTCCTCAGCCAGCTGGCTGAGGAAGGAGTGGGAGGGAAAACACTCCCTCTCCTGCCGGCTCCAGACCCCCAGCTGGGTGTGCCCAGTGCGGGGGCAGAAGGGAAGCTCACAGTGAGGACCATTTTTCCACTCCCTCCTCAGCCAGCCCACCAGCCCATTGGTTGCGAAGGAAGTGGGAGGTCAAATGGCCTCCACTGTGGGCTACCCTTCCCTCTGTGTCAGGGCCCAGAGCCAGGTGGAAAGGCCTTTTTCCCCCATCACTCCTCCTCAGGTGGCCTGCTGGTCGGGGATGGGGCATGGCTGGGGGATTACCTGGCTCCTGGCTGCAGAAAATCCCACAGTGCTTTACTCCCCCAGCTTAAGCCAGAAGCTGAGGTGATCACTCAGCCACGTCCCCTCCCCAGCTGGTGGGCTGGCTAAGGAGGGAGTAGGGGTGAAAAAGGACCCTCCCTCTGCCTGGTTTCAGGTTGCCAGCTGAGCTGTGCCTGGTGCAGGGTGGGAGGAGCCCAAAGTGAGGGCTTTAGTCCTCCCACCTGAGCCAAGAGCTGGTGCAATCACCCAGCCATGCCCCCTCCCTGGCCCATGGGCATGCTGAGGAAGGAGTTGAGGGGAAAAAACAGCCACCTTCTTCCTCCTCCTCCACAGCAAGCTGGGCTGTGCTTGGCACAGGGGTGGAGCCCATAGTGGGGTCTTTACTTTCTCCCACCCAAGCGATCACCCAGCCACCCTCCCTGGATAATGGCCCAGCTGAGGAGGGAGTGGGAGCAGGAAATGCCTCCCTCAGCTCTGGATCCCCAGCCAGACTCTGTCCAGCATGAGGGGAAGCCCACAATAGGAACTTTACTCCCCCCCTCCGCCCCCCAGCTGGGAGCCAGGCTAGTTCCCCCAGCCAAGGAGGGGCCAGGGCTTGGGAATCTGCATACCCCCACCCCCTCCCCTTACAGCTGGAGACAGGGCTGCCCTGCTGTGCTGGAGCAGAGAGCACAGCCAAGGGCTACACAGCATCCTGGGATGCTAGAGGACTGTGAGTAAATTGAATCAGGAGGGGATCTGGGTGGGACAGAAGTTCCATAAACTGGTTTGACCTAAATCAGTTAAATCTGATACTACATCCATCCAGGTTTATTTTAAATGTTTCAGCCATTTTGAAACTGGTTTAAGTGTCCTGAACTTCTGTTCTATTACAGGTCTAAACCAGTTCCTGATCACTTTTAAACCAGTTTATGTGTAACTTCTGTCCCGAGCTATAGGGACTTTCAGAGGCTTAAGGGTAGGACAAGGAGGACACCAGCCCTGGGCACTGATTTGGTGGGAGTGGTGATCATCAAGTTCAATAAATTCAGGCATACAAGAATGAGAAGAACAACAAACTTTAACTGTGAAGCAGTATGCAACATCTGCAGACCTTGTATGGGTCTAACTAAATGGCTAGCTGCTTCCTAACTGAGGAACCATCTCTCAATTCCTACCCACCTCACTTGGGCTTAGCACATGAGACTACAGCATCTCCCAAGCTATTAGAATGTCCACCCTCCTTCTTCATGTATCCAATCAGATGTGTAAGACTGTAGATCCCTAGTGATTTATACTGATGGCCTCTTTAACAAATAGAAGTATAGCCTGAAGAAGACTGTGATATTAGTAGCTGTGGGTGATTAATCTAGCAGGAGATAATTAAAAAAAAGGTTTCATACATCAAGTCCAAAATATTCAGGCACCTGAGAACTACATGGAATTAAATAAGAGGGAAAAATAAGCAAGACAAGGTATATAGAATTTACCACTGTAAGACATCAAATGTGATGAGCTGCAATTAATTGCTTTACCCTCTAGCAAGCTTCAGAAAATAGACTCTTCAAAACTCATGAGGTTTCTGCCTTTCTCCTGGTGCACGTGCCCATCAGGCTTGCTTATAAAACAAATTTGCAGGAAATGTTAACAGAGGAAGGGATTATTTAAAGTTCTGTGCAATAGGATCCGGCACTGCTAATAAATTAAAACCATATACATTGTGATCTGATTCATAAAGAGATAGGAAAGGGGTCAAGGCAAGGTGCTCATGTGTATCAGAGCTAGAAAGAGAGAGAAAGGAGTTAGGATTAAGCACTCCAGCTGTACAAACAACATTTCTAAGTGACTCTTTTTGTCAAGAAGGAAAAGATAGAAGCAGGTGATGTGGGCTGAAAACTTTAAGTAAAAGCACTGGTATTGTTCACAAAAATTACCACCCCTGTAGAATGAAGTCTTCTTTCATTAGACAGGTTCAGCACAAAGGGTAGCAGTGAGAGTCTCCCCATGATAACATTTTAGAACTGGCCCAGGTTGCATGACTGTAGTGAAAGAACTGTTGGGTCTGAAATGGTGATGCTTGCTTTAAATTTTTCTTCAATTATTTCAAGAAATTGACTTTTCCCACAGAAAGAACAAAACAGAAACCCTTTGACCTGATCCACAGGAGGTCACAAAGCACTTGAGCTTCTACATTGATCCTGGGACCCTGTTCCCTAACCTAAACTTAATTTGCCAGGCAGACCATATTAGATTTGTACTACCAGCCACTGGCATAGGGAAGCAGGGAGGGAGGGTCTATGGCAGGGGTATACCAACCATATAGATAAGTTGTGGGGAGCACCATTCCACTTGTCCCACTCACCCTCCAGATGTACTGTCTGGTGTGGCACTGACTGCCCAGCTCCTGTGGCCTGGCAAAGGCAGCACAGGGAACCTCCCCCAACTTCCGCTGCAAAGATTGAGGTTGGGAGAGAAGCACCATTCTGTTCACTCCCTGTCCCCTACCCACTATGTGCTGCCTGTTCCCTATGACCAGGCAGGGGCAACAAGGGCTAACCCTGCATCAACAAAGACTCCTGGCAGGGGAGGATCCTGGCACCCCTTCATGGCCAGGACCTGGGGTGGGTGCTCCCCTCACCCTGCCCTAGTTATAATACTACTGCCAGCTTTTCCTCATTAGCTCAATGCCCTTGGAATTCCCTAAATTGTGTTTCTATATCAGTTGAGAGATTAAACACTAACAAAAAAAGTGTAGTCTGTAACTCCTTTAACTTTGGAGGGACTTGGTTGGAGTCCCATGGTCTCCTCACCCCTATCCCACCCTAATTCAACTCCTGGATGATTTTCAGATCTCCAAAACTATGGAAGGTCCCCTTCTGAGTCTAGGACAGGGATGAGATAACTGAAAGTAATTCAAGCACTTTACTGTTGACTGTGACATAAAATACATGAAGGATCCAAATTGTTAGCAGGATATTTGATTATGCCCTATAACTACTGCCATCATGCACATACCACATTTTACTAAATAGCAGAAGTCACTGCAACCCTAGAGCTACATTCCTCCATGCTGTGCTTGCATGGAGAAGCTACTCTGTGGAATCAGAAATACGTGTTTTTACTTTACTGCAGATTGAATACTGCATTCTTGAATGCCTGTTGAAAAGGCTTCATCCCTAGCTCATGCTGAAAAGAACACTGAGAGCCTGATTATGCATTTCATTTTTGCTGACAGTTTGGCTTTATTGGTAAGCCAGCAAGAAAATCTAATTTAAACCACAGCCTAGAATCCATCACCAAATTCTAAAGATATATCTCCAGGGCCTTTCCTGCCACAAGATGATAGTCCCACCTTTTTGGTATCCTGGGTTGAGCTAGTAAGAGCAACCTGTCAACAAAATTGAGCAATAGCCACGGTGGATTTTAGTACAGGGTTTCATAGTACAGGCTAGCTGGAAAAGAGCATAAAATCTTCAAAGGGTGTTAAGATCTACCACCTCCAATCTACTGCTACTTTTGGATGTGTCTAAGAAATTAAGTCCAGTATGCCACTGAGAAAAGTGATGAGATGCACAGTTGCCCCACCCCTCCCCTCCTCTCCCCCACTCCCTGCCCCCTAGAAGCTAATTTCTAGGAATGCTCAACAGAAGTGCAATGGGGTGATCATTTATTTCTGAAACTCACTTCAGTATCAAGCCACTTTATTAAACAAAAACAAATATTTGCCTAGTCTGTCTAGATATGAGAGAGAGAACTGGGCACAGAAGAGCAGAGTGCTGATAGTCAGAGTAAGTGAATTTACAAAGAATTTATATCACCGAAAACAAAAAAGAAATGCATGTGAAATCTCCAAAATACTCAAGTTGTGAGAAGCATCAGAAAATAAATTTTAGAAACTCTTCAATATAAATGCTGGCTATAACATTCATATTGAAATAGATGCACAATTTTAAAACATTTCCATATAAAGTTGTTTTTACATGATTGGAATATTCATGACTAGTACAGCTAAGTCTCTTCTAAATGGGTGCTTTATAGATTTACAATAAACATCTTTTTCAATGCAAGTTACCATAGTTACAGAGCAGTTCTGCATGGAAGGTGCTTTCATCACAAATTGTTACATATTTATATACCAATAGTTTAAAAGCATTCTTTCAACTTCATTTTGAGATTAGAACTACAAAAACAGCTTTCAAGCAGATTTTGTGATAGATCCTGGTTACAATGGAACAGGCTACAGCAGCGGAGAGGGCTTAGTCCTGAATGTAGGGAATGTAGCTGTGGTATTCAAAGGGACACAATTCTCCTTCTCTTTTGCTCTTAAGAGCAAGGTAAGAAAATAGATAGGCCCACTACCCTCCCTTTCAACAATTCATTGATTTGTTCACAATAGGGAGTTCCAGGCTTCCACTCTTGTCTCCTCTATCTCTTATGTCCAGAGCGGTAAACCCAATAAAACAAAACAGTTCTACTGAATACAGCATTGCTGTAGGAACAAATAGTCCCATTGCTAGAACACAACATGAGAGCATTAATTCTTCCATGATATCCAAGTGTTCTGAAAATGGTCTCCTCACTTTTTATAGACATATGCACAAAAACTATCTAGAACCAGAGTTGTAAAAACCATTATGCACTGAAGATTAAATTGGAAAATTTCTTGTCACCAACTATATTAAATCACAAATCCAGTAGCACTTTTCACAGTCTCATAGTTTGTAGGGTCGGAAGGGACCTGAGCAGATCATCGAGTCCGACATCCTGCCATGGCAGGAAAGAGTACTGGGGTCAAATGACCCCAGCAAGGTGTTCGTCTAGCCTCCTCTTAAAAACCCCCAGGGTAGGAGCCTGCACCACTTCTCTTGGAAGTTGGTTCCAGATCCTAGCCGCCCTGACCGTGAAGTAGCGCCTCCTGATATCTAGTCTGAATCTACCCTCTGCCAGCTTGTGACCATTATTCCTGGTCACTCCTGGCAGTGCACGGGGGAATAGTGACTCCCCCAATGTCTGCTGATCCCCCCTGACTAGTTTAAAACAGGCCATTAGATCCCCCCTCAGCCTTCTCTTTTGGAGGCTGAACAACTGCAAAGTTGATCAAATGAACGGTATGCAGCCATGGCTCAAAACTTCATGGCATAGTCCAAGATGGATTGCAAAGTTTGTGGTCTGTTCCCTACCACATCCACCAACCCTCGATAAGGCAACATAAATTAGAACAGCCTGCAAGTTGTAATACTGACTCTACCACAACAGCCCAGTAAACTACTGGGCAAGTTAGCTAAGGGTGGATTTTCAGAGGTTTAAGGGTCAGATAGGTGTAGAGGCATAGCTAGCAATTTCTGTGCCCTGAGAAAAGCTTTGGCAGGGCATAAATTGTGCCAAGTGCCAGAGAGGCTTATACAATCCCAGTGGCAGCTGCTGTTGTTCTTATTCCTGGTCCTGTTGTCGCTGGGGTGTGGACTGCATGGGGAGCTGCCATTCTAGCACCTCCCCCCTAAATTGGCACATGGGTTTGATGCCCTGCGCAGCCATCCCTAGTTATGCTATTGGTTAGATATGCTCTTCTTACTGAAAGACAATGAGAGTTAAATGCCTCAGTGCTATCTATCCCTTTTACTTATTGATGCCCAAATTTCACCTGTGCCAAAAAGCAGGGGAAATGGGCTGAAATATCTGCTGGTATAAACTGAAGTGTTTCCATCAACTGCACTGAAGTTTTTTTCTGTTCATACCAGTGGATTATTGGGCACAGTAATGGCAATGGCTGTGGGTGGCATTGGGAGGGAAGGGTTCAATGATGTTTCTAAAGCACTTAGCACTTCTGAGTGTGATACTGATTACATACAGTCCTCTACACAAGCTGTTTTCTTTATTGCAAACTGAGTTTATCTCACTTATTTTAAATAAAGATCAAGTCAATGTCATGAGTGAAATCTTCTCACCATTTACAGCAAAACTGGATTATCTGTGTGAAATGTGATTGTGCATTTTTCTGTGAATCTGTGCATCTGGGTCTCTGTGTGAGTATCTTCATCAAAAATGAAATGTTGACTCTTGGTTGATGTGCAATGTGTTCAGAATGCTCTCTGGGAACCAGAATTAAAAAAAAGAAAGCCTACTAATTAATCTCACTCATGAACCCATCATTCACTGGCATGCTCTCTGTTTTCAGAAGGTTTATATCTTTCACAATCTCCCCAGAAAAGAAATGATTCTAACAGAGTTATTTTCTTTATCTTTCATAGGTTAAAAATATCTAATCTCTGCTAAAAATCTTCTGAGTCTTTATTAAGTTACCTCTGATTTATGTAATTTACCATAAAGTTCATTAAAGACTTCATTAATTTTTCACCAATCTGTAACAGTCTTATCACTGCTGTTTTTATTAGCTGAGATATAATTAACTAGGTTTGACTTTTTAATTCAGGGGGCAAGTCATTTACCTGCCCTATCACCACTTGTATAATAATTACATTTTGCTCTGTCAGATGTGAAATGGTTTCCTTTTTTTCCATCAGTTCCAGTAATTAGGGCTTGGTATTTAATACCAAGCACTTGTACAGACATTTCGATTTCAGTGGTTTATGTTCTCATGCTCATTAGTCTGACTGGATCTTCCATCTTTTCCCTTTCTGGAAGAGAGATGTTCTGTGATACTTTTAAAGCTACAGAGACAAAATTGTTTCCCAATGACCTATGACCTTAAATTTGCCCTGGGTAGACTGAGAATAACCTGTCTTCTAGGGTTCTCTTGATATTTGTCTGTGTTCATTTCTCCCAAGAGCTCAATGGCTCTTTCTTAGAAGAGAGAAATAAGAGAACCCGATAAAGGTATAGTACGTTTCAGACCATGAATCACAACGCTGATTAAAAGTGTCATGTCTACTGACATAGTTGCTTCTCTTTCAGCTCTCCAAACCGAGGTAAGACTAATCCTGTAAAGCAGATTTATTTTTCATATCCGAGATTCCATTTCATTAAGGGTGCATACAACCATTCCCTGCACCCTGTCTGTGATCACGTGGCTTGCTTTAAGCTTCATGATGGCAGACTGGGAGCAGTGTACATAGATGTTAACCTGGTGAAAGAAATT
>NW_017729031.1:77611642-77623343 GCF_001723915.1 Gavialis gangeticus
CCCGCCCTCACGCCCGCTCGGCCCGCAGGCATCGTGCTGGACTCCGGCGACGGCGTGACCCACAACGTGCCCATCTATGAGGGCTACGCCCTGCCCCACGCCATCATGCGCCTGGACCTGGCTGGCCGGGACCTCACCGACTACCTGATGAAGATCCTCACTGAGCGCGGCTACTCCTTCGTCACCACGGGTGAGTGCGAGCTCCGGCTCGCCCGGGCGCGGGGGCGTGGTCAAGAGGAAACGGGCTACTGGGGGTGGAGGCGTGACTAATAGAACAGCTGGGCTGCCCGGGGAAAGGGGCGGGGCTAATGGGAGGTAGGAAAAGCACAGCCCTGGGGCTAGGGCAAGTGGTTGGGCTTTTTTCCAGCCCCAGAGCTGCACTCTGAATATGTGCGCAGACATTCACTGGAATGGGTGAACCCATTCCCAATCTAAGTTGGCTCACCTACTCATTATTGGCCTGATTTAAACCCCCTGAATGTCTGTACAGATTGGCATTTAGGTCAACCTGACCCTAGTTAAGTCAATGTAAGTGTAACATCTGCACATGCCCTAATATGATGAGGGGGTTTTTAAGTGTATCACTGACCACTAATCCCTGCTACTTGAGCAGTAGGGAGCCAGTACCAATGGGCTGCAGTTAGATAGGAAGCTGGGCAAAGGCCAGCTACAGAACAATATGTGGTCTGGGAAACCTACAATGGTTTAGACAGCACCAGGGGAGAAGGCAGTGGCTGTGGCTCAGGGCTTAAGGCACAAGACTTGAGAGGAGGTTGAGGGCTGAGCCATATGAACAGAGGGGGCAGAGCCCCAGCCCATTAAAAGCCTGGCCCTGGGTCCCCCTACAAGCAGAAGTCTTGCTGGCCTGAGACATAACAGAGAGGAAGCCAACCAACCAGGTATCTGAGGAGCTACAAAAGAGCTGGCAACCAAAGTGGAGGAAGTGGCTGGGACCCAAGGAGACTCAGAATGGCTTTATCTGTAGCTGGCAGAGTACCAGTGGACTGGGTGTGGCTAAACAGGGTGCATAGGAGACAACAGGGGCCTTTGAGGGACACCTGGTATAGAGTCCTTCCAGGGTCTGGAACCCACTGGGCTGCATGGGGCTAAAGCCCAATCCATTTAGAGGCTGGAGATAGCAGCCCTGCAGTCACGGATGCAGGAGGCTGAGACCAGTTAAAGGAACGAGGGCTGTCACAAAACACAGCAACCTTGCCCTGGGCCAGTGGGGAAAGCAGCCTCACTTGGGTCAGGGATGCCAGAGGGCTGGGAGAAAACCTGAGATAGGGCCAGGGGCCTGGAGGCCAAGATACAGAGGACTGAAGCCAAGAAAGCCAGGCCAAAACAAGTGGACCAGAGCTGGAGGCCTACCGAGCTAAAGCCAAGAGGGCTGCAGCCCCTACAGGAAGGAGACAAATGTTATCAGAATAACACCCACAACGTATGGGCATGGCTATAGGAGAGGACAGAAGCCATGTATTTAGCCCTTTTGGCAGGTAGGGCAGCAGGGTCAGAGTGCCAAGACCACAAGACTGAGGGCAGCAGGGTCTAAACCCAAATTAGGTAAAACAAGTTGAGCTCCAAGATTAACTGAGTAAAGAGAGAGAGCACCCAGAGCTCACCAGCTTCTTCAGGCATCATTATCTTTAACAGCAGGGTGTGGCAGATGAGGAAGCAGGGTGAAACCCTAAGAGGCTGAAGCAAGTGAGCCAGGCAGAATTAAGGCTGCCACTAGGGCACCTCCTGTCACAATCACTAAAGCAGCATGATCTCTTGAACATCAGCTGGTACCTCATAATCCCATAATTTGAAAAAAAGCAAAGTTGATAGGAAGAAAACTGATGAAAAAAATAAAATCCTAATTAGTGACATGGGGCTTGTCACAGCGAATAAGATAAGCAAATCTTTTTTTCCTATCTCCCATCAATATATAGTTGGCTCATGACCTGAAGCATGAGGATATAATTCCCTAATTTTGGGGGCTTCCATGGTATCTTAAGGATTTAAAATCTTGTACAATGATAGGAATAGCTGGGAAAATTATTCTCAGAAAGGGGGAGTTGATGGTAAGGAGCAAATTCTCCCTTTCATCTGATGGACTTTGACTCTGGTCATCATGGCATGTTGCAAGCTGCATTTACGCTCTCAGTTTGAAGGTGATAAGTGCCAAGGTTGTGAGTTTTTTGGAAAAGATTGTGGCCAGTGTATTAATACTATTTGATTTAATTCACTGTTGTTTATATTTACATTTTGAACAGACTTCTTTGTACATTAATCCAGGAATCACAGTAAGTACATTCTTTATAAAAATGAAAAAGTAAATATGTATGCTTCCAAAAGAAAAAATAAATGAAGCCAATATAAAGTCTTTTTTTAAACATGCTCCATAGCCATTTCCTCTAATAATATTTGACGATAACTACAGAATAGACATAGTCTTGGATCTTGCATAAAGCCTGTTTTGTTTCTTATCATTGTCACAGTCATAGCTCTTCTTCTTTTGTCCTACTTCATTTGTTCTTGTGCTTGTTCAGAGTATAATAGCTATGTAAAAAATGCTGCTGCCAACTAGATGATTGTTGTGAGGCGTCTGCCACTGCTGGATTTGGATTTTTTTGTGCAAAGAAATATTTTAATGCATAGAATGGAATAATATACTCTGAAGACAAAGAGGTTATTTGCAGCATTGGGTGAACTTTGCTGCATACACTGACCTGAAAAATCAGTATATTTTGTCTAATATCTTAAGTTCAGTGGTTTTAATTCCCACCACGGCACAGTGTTTGACAGACCATTCATTTGAAGGGCTTCTGGGATAAGCAGGTGACTCGAGTTCAGATGGTTATTTTAAGGATCTGTCGCTTGTGTTTATTTTTTAATGCTAAGGAGAGCACACAGAGAAGGAGCCACAGAGGACCTTTGGCACATGAAGGAAACGATATTGCTTTCAAGGAGGAGAATGTTTTGACATTTCACTGAGAGTGTTTTCTGAGATATATTTCCTTTAAATATAAGCAGCGATTGGAAGCGGAATAGTGAAAGTGTCTCAGTTAACACTATTTGAACCTTAACTGAGGCACGGCTATCCCTTGATATACTGGGACTATCAACTTAAGAGTCCTGCCTCGGAATCACTATAGAGAACAAATGTCTTTATACTAAGAGCTACTGTCCCATGCATTCAAGTGGATGGAAATGAGACCCCAATTCCTTTGCTGAAAAATTCCATTTGGCATCTTTTGTTGCAATAATTTTGTAAATTCTAAGTTTGCAAAATTTCCTTTATTAAGGAATTCCCCGTCTTGCAAGGTGGTGGACCCTACAATTTCAGTAAACTTCTTTAACTTCAGTGGGCGCCAGCATCTGCTCATATAGAACAACTTGGAGGATCATGATTCAACATTATGAAAATCTCAGCCAAGATTACTATACTTACATCCCAGTCCCACAACTGACTTTGCTGGGACTCTTCTATTTTTTTGTACCCCTGGATGGTCACCCAGTGCAAGTGCTCTGGTTCCCCCTCTACCCCACCCCACCCCCCACCATGCTACTGGGCACAGCCAGTCATCTCCCTGAAAGACACTGAAGAACTGAAGTCTGAAAAACTACTCTTCACATGCTGCACCCACTAACTTAAGAATAAATGCATTCCAAGAAATATTTGTTTTTCCAGCTATGTTTTTTATCTGTCTTACTTTATGCACTCTACAAGAAAGTCTTTTTGCTAATGTGAAGGTAAAGGTTGTAGTATTGCCTGGGAGATTCCATAGAATACTATACACAATGAAAGCAAATCAATCCAATAAACCTCAACAAAAATATACTAAGGGAGCATTTTCACAACTGAATATCTGAAAGAGAACTGTATATTTTGCATATAAACATTAGGACCTGCTCTTCAAAGGCAATAACACCTCAGTCTCCCTGTGATATTTTTTAAAGATTTAAGCACTGAGAGCCTCTGGAAATCAGATACTGTGATCATTAACACCTAGAGACTTGTAGGATAGTTTAAGGGTATTGCAGACATTTTGAGGAACAAGGAGGCATTATTCCCCACTGTTGGTTTCCAAAGGTATTTTCTGTGACTCAGAATGAATATTTTAGGGGACTTAGTTCAATCTGTAACATATCCCTCCACCCCCATTTCTGATTCATACACAGTACTCCCCTGCTGTGCTAGCCAACATGACGCTGAAGAGGGATGGTCATAACTCTTAAGTGTGTGCCAGCTGGTCAGATGAAGCTGAAGCTGAAACTGTCCTTACTGCTCCTATGCCTCTGCAGACCAACTGATGTGCCTATCCACAACTGCTATGGTGTCCCTTCTAAACATATCTCCTGCAACTGCTGGGTTCTCATATATGCTTTCCACCCACTTCAGCTTTTCTAGCTTCTGCTCTATCATCTCTCTCCCAGTGTTCAGGTTCTCTGCTGCCCATGACTTTGGTTTACTGCTACTCCTGTTTCCCATCATCACTGTATTTGTAAACTATTCCAATTTTTCCATCTGCTATTCAGGAACTTTATTTACCCTTTACCTGTCTCATGTCCTCCAAGCTTGCACGAAGCTTGGAGCTTGGACTGATGCTTCCAGCTTGCACTGAGTCATGTATAATCTGCCACTAAACATACAGATGTAAAGAGAAGCCCTTCCACAGTTTTACTTAATAATAAACACTGTGCTTTGCTATTCTTTTTCCCCAATGTATGCTAGAAGCATGACAGTGGCCTGAACAAGTCTGTGTATAAGTTTCTCCCCACAGCTCTTTTGATGCACTTCGGTATTGACCTTCAATTCGCTGCTATTCCAGTCCCACATTTATCTTATACACAGAATGACATTCTGCCAAATTGCATGCTGATGTTTTTCACAGAGACAACCATCCATTAGGGACTAACATGAGTTCATGAAACTCTTTTAGTAGGAAGATATAAAGCCAGGTCCCAGAGGTGCCAGCCTAGTGTATTATCCACTCCACCCCTAGCACAGTAATGACAGGTTATTTCTCCAAAAAACATTTTGTTCTTAGTCACACCATTTTCTCCCACGTTTCCCTTGGTGTCCTTATGAATATTTTAAACTGGCCTACTGTAGTGGTGTCTCTCACATACTGTATTTCTCCTGGGACCAAGTTCATCAGTTATGTCCCACTTATTTGGCAAATTTTTACTCAGAACATTTACAAAAATATCTTTAACTCATCTCAGTATTGTTTATTTTATATGCATCAATGCACTGGGCCATCCTTCTGTTATGTATAAGTATCCTAGAAATCAACGTGTGCAAAGTAAACAAAGTTAAAGCTGTCCTGCCCCAAATTGTATAGATGTTTTCACTCTCTCTCACATCACAGAATTTTAAATGTACCTACTTGACCTGCAGATCTTCACTGATTCATCCAATTCATTTACAGAAGCAACAACAACATATTTTAAAATACATAATTATATATAATTAGTCCTTTGTATTATAATGTAATCTTTCATTGAAGGATCTTAGAGTTCAACTGCCTGATACCCCTTTGAGATGGGTCAAAGATATAGTTGAATAAAAATATCAATCACCGCCACAGAAGAAAGTAATTTCTCTTAAATAGCATATAACAATACTATATAAGTTTGTAACAAAAGTGAAGGAAAAAAATACAATATGCAATGGAATCTGGTGGTATTGATCCTACTTTTACAAACAGAGTTTAGAGATATTTTGTATATTTACTGAGACAGCTATAATTTATGCACATCACCTTGGTTTTTACTAATGAAACAACACTAAACATTTGGAAAATACCAGCATTTGAACTTTCAAACTATAAAGTTTGTACTTGCACTTATACTTCACTTAGAAAAGAAAAAAGGGGATTTGAAAAAAGGATTTTCAAATTACCAAATTATCACTAACCAACCTACGATATCATGTTTTTATTGTTACCCTTGTGCCCACTTCCTCTTCTCCTCCTGTTTCTTGTAAAAAACAATCATTGTTAAATCTGCTGTACTCGTTATATAACTAGATATTATACCTTGTTATACTTTGTGTATAGAAAAATATAACAAGAGCATACTTTTATTAGAGCTATCTAGAAACAGCAACAGTACTGCACCTAAAACCTATGATTAAGAATAAAATGGTTTCTGCACAATAATCAAGACATTTCAATGCTTACTACAGCTTCAGTGAAAACACCTGAAAATATGACTGTGGTCATTAATATTTTCCTGAGTATTTGATTAATGCCTTTACTGTTATTGTGGATGATATCATTATCTCTATGTCATGTTATTCAAAATTAATTACCTAGGCCAGAGTTTAAGTTTACTAATTTTTGACATTATTTATTTCAACCAATGGAGATTTGTGAAAGCATTAGTACCAATATCTTGAAACACTGCATTACTACCATATTTTCTCACATACAGCATACCTCTGAATATAATATGTACCTGTTTTGGAAAGGCAGAATGAAAAAAAAATTTGTCTGAAGTTATGACTGCAGAAAGCAGGGACAGATACTAATCTCCACCTTACTTACCTTCCCTTTCCTGCTTAACTAAAACCCTTGCTGCTGCTAAAGACTGGCTTCCATGGGTAGACCTATGCTTTTGAAAAAACTAAAGAGCTGTGAATAGGAGAAGAGACCAGAAGCAGAAAGCAGACAGAAAAATTGCTTAAGAAATTTTAGCTTGATTAATGGAACATCAAAACCATTAACAAGGAGAGATTATCATTAACACCTTTGGAGTGAAGAACAATAAACCATTAAATCAATTGATTCCCTCAGCTACCTGAATACTATTATCAGAGCTGTTGCACTGTGGAGCAGGAATTAAAGCAAGGGGCTTCTATTCCCAGTCAAAAAATGAGCTTTTGCACTCAATGCATGCACCCCAACTTTGGAAAGGAGGGGTGATTTTTTGGAGGAAAGATTCATTCTGCATGTGAGAAAATACAGTATGGAGGTACAATGGAGGTACTAGATTTAACGTGTAATACCTAAAGCACATTAATGAACCTGTACACATGCCCAATAATGAGGAGACAGTCTGGAGGGTGTGGAACAACTGAGTGCTGTATCACTAACTGTTAGGACTTTGGAAAGAGTGAACTCCCCAGTGGCAGAGAACTAACAATGCACTTCAACTACAGAGTAGCAGGTGCTAGGAGCCACCACAGAGTGGGATGAATTGATACAATAACAACAGATGTCTTTTTCTTTTAAATCAAAGGATTGACTCACTCAAATTCTACAAGGCATTCTTGGTAACAAACAAGGTGATGGAATAAACCAACTACCTTCCTAGTGCTGCTTTTTTAATTTTATAGGGGGGAAAAAGGAAGAAGGAGAGAGCAGGAGAAAGAATGAAAAGGAGTTTCAAAATATTACCATTCCTCCTGTGAAGGCATTCTGCAAGATGCCAAGAAGAATATTTTTCAGTACTATAAAATGTAGTAAGAGTGCCTTCCATTCTAATTAGGTGAAAATAGGATCCAGTCATTTAAATGCATTGTGCAAAAGCAAACTCCTTAAAATCTGGAGCATAATGTGTTGAACAGAACGAAAAAGAGCATCTAAGTGTTCTTAAGTTATTGCCAGAAATGGAGTATGTTAATAGCATACATCAAAAAACAAACTGGAGCTTCTTCTGTTATAGACTAAGCATATTGATCCATCCTACTATATTTAAGTTAAAGCACTAAACAGTAAACCATATGCAGGACCTTGGTTTTTCCAAGTGAAGTCGCTAACAAAATTCAGCAAATAAAACTTAATTTTAAATAGAATCAAGAATCAGTATTCATTCATATCAATTTCAGCATCAAAATAATTATACTTATTTTTATTAATAATTTGCTACCTACATTATGTGAGAGGCAAAGATATTTTTGGGTGATATCTTTTATTGGACCAACTGTATAGCTGGGATAAAGTTAAACAAGCTTTGAAATGCAAAGCATAAATTCCAGTCCTACAACTGCCTCTCTGTGACCTGACGTACCCCTCTGAACTCAACTCGGTTGCATATTGGAACCTTGAACGTCGCTATTCAAGGAGCCAGGAAGCATTTGCTCCTTCTAGAGTGGGTTAATGCCATCTTGTGAAGCAGCTGAAAAGTCATATAGATTTTCCAAATTCTATTTTTTATCATAGTATAAATGTGCATCAACTCCTGATCTCTCATATTTTTCAAGGAAAAAGCAATGAAGGAGTGCTTCACTTCTGGAGTTTTAACAAGAGCAGCTTTGTTTGAATATATTTGCTTAAGCAGATTCTCTCTGTTAAAAGGATCTCGAGATACTGCATTCTGGGTCTCTTGTATCTTAACCTCAGCCCAGACCTCATTAAAAATTCAGGTGCTTGGTCTGTTGCTTCAAAATACTTCGAGTTTGAAGTCACCTGTTTTGAGAGTACAAAATTATGCCAAGTCCATTCTGAAAATCATGGCCACAGTATGTAGCCATCAGAAGCAACATAATTTCACATCAAGCTAAAATATTCTATATTGAGTGAATAAAATATTCAGAGTCCTCTAAGGGTTTCTTATTAACTTGTTACTGCACTCTCAAGTAGAAGTTCTCAAATTTTCTTACAGCTAGTAGCGGATGTTCTGATTGCAGTATATTTGGTATAAATGACCAAATCACTCAGCTTCCTTTTCTCCATTTCCAGTCTTGATTATATCTTTTTTCAGGCCTGGGAGGATGAGTGTGTTTAATATCTGATTAGTAAGTCAAACTATTAATGTAGTATATCTTTTACTCAGGAAGCAATGTACTTTTTAGCAATGGTACAGAGATAGAAATAAACTTACACAAGGCTCTGGGGCCCAGAAGATGCTTATGGCCAAAGGGGGTATAACCCAAACGTTGGATACGAACCTCACTAAGATGCTTAGAAATATTGAATCCAGATCACAACTTTTCAGTGTTATTTCTATAATGGTCTACAGCAAAACCTGGATGTGACATGTACTGCTTGGGCCCAGGTATCGTATTGCTCAATCCTGGGGAGTTGAATAATTGACACTGGAGAACTTCAAATCTCTGAGTGATATGGGATGAGATTTTTAAATAAACATCAACTACATCTCCCCTATAGCATCCAGTTTTAATTATTTGGCATCACTTTAGGTAGGAATAATGTTTTCAGTGTTTAGATCCCTGCCCTGATCAAATTGTTTATTTGGATAAGAACTGTTTGAATAATGAATTCAGTTTAAAAATCATTATTTGTGATTTCCAGTAGTAATTTCTCTGATATATACCTCAGCATAGATCTGCAGCTAAGCAAAATAACCTTGGATTCTGGGATTAATATTTTTTTTAAATCTGTTCAGTGATCATCACTATTTAAATAAAAAGGCTTTATATTTTCAACAAGAATAGTTTTGTTTTTAAGTTCCTTAATAAGGGAACCTGTTTTACCAGTCAGCCTTTCAAATGGACTGTATGCAAACTGTACTTTGGTACATATTCCATACAATTAACCGAGAAAAGTACCTGTGTATCATACAGGAGAAGTGATATTCAGGTAAACTGCATAGCCACCTGACTTATTTTATCATGATTCTCTACTATTTCACATGCTCTTTCTCCACAAATGCATCTCCATGGACTTTATTTTAATGTACAATGTTAAGTCCACTCAGCCACCATTTAAAAAAAATCATCCTGAAAAAGCAATTTTTCTGCTTCTCTTACTTGTGGAATATTTCCCTAAATTGGAACATGCAGATTTGCATTGGGTGGAGACCAATACTCTTAGAAATCTGAACAACTTAAAACATGAAAAAAATATGCAAAGTATTCACTGAGAATTTTTAAAAAGCTCTTCTATTTCAGGCATGTGTTAGACAACTTGTATACTGTTTCAGAAATTGAATTAAAACAAAATCCTGAATTCAAATACTTGCTTTCCTCCAAGCCTTGGGAGTCAGCCTGGATACACAACCTGAATCTTTATACGGACCCAGTTTCAGTCTGTCCATTCTCTCTGTAATGGGCCAAACCAAAACCTGGACCTAAACACTTAGTAATCTTAGAGTGGAATGAAATCCACAATAGCATAATGAAGCAGTGGTGGAAGTATCCAGGGCAGTACCCCTAGACACAGACCTGTTTGGGGGGTGGGGGAAGTCTCAAAAATAACAGCAGCTGCACTGCCAACCTAGCTGCCACCAACAGCACAGCCTCTGGCTCTGCCCCATGAACAGCTGTTCAAGCATCCAAATTATGCCTCTAGAAATCCAAATCCAAAATTGATTGGTTGGGTCCTTTTCCTACAAGTAGGTGCATGGAGGGAAAAAGCTCTCCCAAACAGAAAGAGGGAGAGGGAGAGAGAAAAGATAACTGCTATTTTAAAAGAGAAGAAAAGAGTCGTTCTGACCTGGGTGAAATCCATTCTTCAAAGCAGCACTGGAAAATACAGAAACTTTATTCCTATAATTGTTCCTCCTAATAAGTTATTAAAAATTAATCTACCAACTAACTCTATTATCAGTAAAATTATATGCAGCATTTTAATTACAGTAACATGAACATTCCACTTACTCTGCTGGTACCTGCTCTTTAGCCACATTTTTCTGATGGTCGCTGGCAAACAAAAGGAATCAGAAAGCTAAATTCAAATTATGCAAAATCTACACCTATTCCCAGTTTTGCCTCCTACCCTATTACTAGGTTTGCATTTTAACTCATAAGAAAGTGCTGCATCAAGCCATGCATGTACTAGTAAGTTTTAACATATGTGAAGTAAAACATGGATGGTTGGGTAAAGAGGTATATCAGTATAAAGGGTTGTACATTAGCTTTGCATTTCTTTTTGTAGTTTGGGGCCCCTGCCTTATGTACACAAAAGATTTCTAGAGACCTGACTTCTAGCTGTACTAATTAGATACTAGACTTAAAACTTGTTCCTTCCTTGTCTTATCCCATGAACAACTGTAGTTCTGTCATTTCCTGTTTTTTGAGTGCTAAATGTTTAATACCTAATGTTCTTTTATTACAGCTATCTGGAGCATGAAGCTTTTTCTTTATTCATTCATTCAAATTCCTGTTTTTGGAACTGTATGGCCCCCACTCTAGGGGTCATCAGCAAGGTTTTGAGTCTTTAGGGCTAAGTATAAACATCAAAAAAGCCCAAGGTGGAAGCACTCCAAGAATTGCACTTTACTCAAAATGCTCTAGATTAGGTCAGGAGAAAACAAAACAGGTGTTCATTGTTTGGTGGGGGGGCTCCCAGCCTACCTGCACTGGCTGAGACCAGCAGGCTGGGAGCACTCCTGTACATCTCCCAGAAGGCTGCTGGAGAATGCTGAGCCCAGCCGAGCTGCCAGCCAGCCCTGATTAGCTAGCACGCCCGCTCTTCCCAGCACTGGCAGCTTGCGCTTGGGGTGGGGGGGAACAACCCCCTTGCTGCATGAACCGTTCCAGCTTACTGGAGTGGGTTGGGGGGGTGGGGGAGGAGCATATGGCAGGGAGGCTCCATACACTCCAGCCTCCTGATGGCTGCAGCTTGAAGTTGTGAACAGCTTTTTGCTGCACCAAGAACTAGAGGTGAGCGGGCAGGCGTGTGAGTGGGAGAACAGAGCCTCCCTGCCATGCAGTCCTCCCCCCCCCGCCCTGCCCCCAGCTGGTTGGCTTAGAACTTTGTAGGGGCTGGGGCTGTGTAGCGGGGGGGGGGCTCCATTCCCCTGC
>NW_017729031.1:77628343-77630494 GCF_001723915.1 Gavialis gangeticus
GTGGGCTCCATTCCCCTGCCCTCCTTCCCCTAGCTTCTGGTGCAGAAAAAAGCCACGTGCAGCTCCAAGTTGCAGCTGTCAGGAGGCTGGGGTGGGAGGGGGAATGGAACCCCCCTGCTGCACAGACCCAGCCCAGCCCCTATCCAAGACCTGAGCCAGCAAGCTGCAGGGGCCTGCACAGCAGGGGGAATCATTCCACTCCCCTCCACCCATCCATGCAGGAAGGAGATAAAGTCTTTTTTTGTCTTCTTCCTGTGAGAGTCCAGGGGTGGGGCTGGGCCAGCGTTCACCTGGAGCAGATGAGCGCCAACCAAGGCTAACAGGCTGCCCAGCTAGATGCCTCTGGGGTGCCAACAAAATCTGATCTACCTTGATTCATGATGGGATCTGGTACAGATGTCTGATAAAGTGTTCTAACCTACAGCGCTTTAGTCTAATACCACATCTTTCCAGGATTAACTGAGAGTGGTATCTGCCATTTTTAAACGACTCTATGTGCCATGAACTTCTGTTTCGTTAGAGTGGTAGATCACTTTCTGTATGCTTATTGCATAATAAGGGTCACGTCTGTACCTAACCTAGCTCCATAACACAGACTTACTGCTTGAGCTCATGAACACACCCATGCTACAGCAGTAATGAGCTTCTGTCCTTTATGTGGCACCAGTGGCTGTTACTGTCTGCTAACAGAAAAGGAATGAAGACACTTCTGAGTTTAGGGTTTAGATTCTTTTGTCTATCCCCAACTAAACTCTCTCTGTGTCCTATCCTGCTCCTGACCCATCTGCCTTTGCTTCTTTATAACCCTGGTTTCTGACTTTTTCCACCATGCTACTATTCACTCCTTCTGACTCTGAGCTCCTACCTCTCTGCCCATGCCTGGGTGCTGAGTTATCCTGTAAGCAGTGTTCCTTAAGCCTATCACTCCTTCAGCTGCTACCCTACACCTGCAATTAAGATCACAGTTATTTGCTGCTGAAAGAAAAGAATCAAGTCTGCTTCATTAGGCCTAACCAGCTTTACAGGCTGGCACAGAGAATAAAGTCCATTTTACCCTCTGCCCCATGTGAAAACTTGGCAGAAACACCCCTGTTGAATTCAGGGGCTAACCCTGTGTCTCAGCATTATAATAAGGGCATAGGGGATGTTATGGGGTGAGAATATGTAGCCTGGACACTCACACAATAGGACGATACATATAAAATTCTATATTGAAGAGTTTTGAAACATGCTGCCATTCCCTTTAAGGCTTAGACAGAATGAGAGCACTAAGGTAAAGGGTAAGATTATTCCAGCAAGATAGGGACCCATAGCATAGCCCAGAATTAAATTAAGCTGTATGACAAGTTGCATATATTTCTTAAACTCTTGACATTTATTTAACAACATTTGGGCTCTAGTTGGATTAAATCATGGAAAGCAGTGCCCTGTCAGAAAGGTAGCCCACTATTAACATTGAATAACTGCCTTCCTAAGTACCTTCGGTTACTTCTAAGATGATGGAAGTAGTTGCTTACCCTCCATTATACAATTATTCTTTTATGGTCCATAATCTGGCTTTAGGCTTTTTCCCAACCACAGCTATAGCGCTAAATTAATTTACTAAGGAAGTGAATTATGCAGTTGTCAGTAAGAAAACTGAGACCCTAATTTTTCTAGCTTTCAAATAGCTAGTCACACAACCACTGTAATATCTGGTACAATATGCTGGAAAAACTTCCTATTTGTCAGTCAGCTCAACAGTTTTTCTTGACTGTCTGTCTAAACTGTCTGTCCATCTCCGCAATAATGTACAGGTTCATATTACTTCCTAAGAGTTACGAAGGTTCAGAGAAAACACTCATCTTGGTGTCAGCAATGTGAGCTGCTTTTTTACCCAGCAGTTTATCAAAAATGAAGGATGGATCTGGAAGGTTCACATACAGCAGAGGAGATAAATGTGCACAGTATCCAATAGAATTTCAGATAAATTGATACAAGCAGGTCCAATACTATTCTCCTGGAATACAGTCTTGTGATTTTTAGGTATGAGCAGATCCAGAGTGGGTGCAGTGGCATGAAGTAGCAGCCTGGTACTTTTTTGAGTCCCCAAATCAGGTAAGAATTATTTCATAGATTTCATAGACATTAGGGCTGGAAAGGGCCTCAGAA
>NW_017729031.1:77630505-77632330 GCF_001723915.1 Gavialis gangeticus
TCTCCGTTATCCCTATGACATCATAATTATTTGCATTCCCCTTCTTCTTCATGCTCAGCAGTATATCCCTTCCCTTCCCCTCCTCCCCAACCCACTGTTGCCACTGTCTATGACTACCTTGCAGGTAGAGGAGGCTCAGAGCACTCGTCCACTCCAGCTGGGCTCCACAGGGAGCTGGGCTCAGCCAGGGACAGCAGCAGTGATAGGAAGATTCCTCCTCCCTGCCTGGTTGCCCCAGATGTTCCCTGTGAGCCCAAGAGCAAGCGTGGGAAAAGAGAACCTGCTTGCTGCCACAGCCACCATTACTGCTGTTTGCAGCCAAGCATGGTTTCACATTCAGCCCAGGTGAAGCAGGACCAGAGAAACTGTGGAGTCATTTTCCCCCCAGCCTGCCCCTGGGTCAGCTGGGGACATTTGCAGCAGTGGCCAGGGGAGGGGGGAAATAGAAGTGGAGGGGAGGGGACATGTTGCTGTGCATGTAGGGGAAGGGAGGGGGGAGGGAACATTGAAGGACTTCAATAAAGACCCCAGCTGCTCCTCTAGCAGCATAGTCTACCTGCCGCAGGGTGGGGAGGCTGGGAGAGGTACCCCTGCAACCCTGGTCACTGCTTCTGCACCCCCTTTTAAAAAATCATGGATCCACTCCTGCCTTTGGTCATAAGATAGGACTGGTCTGTTTGGGTCCAGATTCTATGGAAAAGAGCCTGCTCCATCCTCATAGAAATCAATAAGAGTTTTGTCATTAACTCAGGTGATGATACAGCAACCAGTCTGCTGGCTTTGTGCCATGAAAGGACTCTGCATTGGTGTGAACCTCCATGGACCAGATCTGCAGGGTCACTTTGTGCTGCTGGAGCAGCCAAAACACAGGACATTTTTCATTACTGTACTGGGAAAAATTAATAATGACACATTAAAGAAATGTAAGCAAGTGAGACTAGAATTCCTTCCATTCAAACTCTGGGGTGGAAAATGTAGGGAAACTTTCTATCCTGCTTTTCTGAGAGAGAATTTTTGTAATTTAATTTGTCATTTTAAAAACATCTTTCTTTTCTTTGATCTTTGATTTTTCATAAATTGCATATTTTTCATGATTGCCATATTCTCCCCCAAATATGCTAAGGAATAAGAAGCCCTCTGGTGTAGGTAAGAGTGCTACTATACTGACCAGTACAAAATATATTGCAGAGGAAGGAGGTTGGGAGTGGACCAGGAAGAAAGTGTACAGAATCAAAGTGGGAGGAAACAAGAAGCCAGGGTATTGGGCAAGGGAGAACAGGGACAAGGACAAACTTATTAATGTGTCAGGTATCAAACTGATACATGGAAGATACTGAATTTTAGCTGATTTTTTTAATGAAATCTTCATATTTTCCCAAGCAGGAAGCAACTTTGACCACCTGAAACCTGAGATCCTGCTCCTGCCTTTGTTTCAATGTAATTTGCATCATCACAGATCCTCACAGGAGATGAGAGACTCCATACCAGCTATGAACTGACTGCCCAGAGGAGTTTTACATCTATTAACTCCTCTGTGAAATCCAATGAAATATGAACTTTAATTTCTACCCAGGAGAACTTTTATAATCTTTTCTCCAATGCCTGATGAAGGTTGTTTGGGCCCGAAACCTTGCAATTAAAGAATTTTTTTTGCAAAAATCGTGTTGGTCTAATAAAAGATATCATCTCTACTACAAGTCCTGATAAAAGTATTAATATTGCTCATAAATCTAAAAGTTTGAGAATGTTCTTGTGATGATAATGATATCCCCCAATCCTCTCACTATCCTTTCCATTCAAAAAGTGAGGGAGCAGACTACTGCAT
>NW_017729031.1:77637330-77639258 GCF_001723915.1 Gavialis gangeticus
AAAGTATTAATATTGCTCATAAATCTAAAAGTTTGAGAATGTTCTTGTGATGATAATGATATCCCCCAATCCTCTCACTATCCTTTCCATTCAAAAAGTGAGGGAGCAGACTACTGCATAAGGAAAGATACAATACAGAAGGCAGTGGTGCTGCATAGGGGGTGCATGGGGGTGCACTTGCATCCCCTGAGAGCGCTGGTGCACCCCATGTCAGGCCACACTCCCTACTTAGGACATGGACAAGAGGGCAGGTGGGAGTGCCAGTGCCCCCCCTGCGAGCACTGGCCAGAATGAAGTGGTGGATGAAATGTCTCCGGCCGCTTTTAGGTGAGTGCGACAGAGGAGTAATGAGATGAACATTAGTCAACATAACGGTCAGTGGTCATAGAACCTCAGCATCCTCTTACCATTTTTGAATTTGTTGTGGGCATCATGGAAAAGAAGTTTTAAGAAGAAAATTAAAGGAAGATACTGTAGAAGCTTTCCAGATGCTCATGGGGATGCCCTCCCAAGCATGGGAGACAGAATGAGGAAAAGCAAGGAAGTGCTTATTCTGAAAATTGAACAAGTGAATGCCTTGCATCATGGGAAAGTCAGAGGCAAGAGTTAACCTCACTACTGAATTAGGGTTAATGTGAAGATAAGCAATGAAGGTCATTAAGGGTGAAGACAATAACTTGTTTGATGCAGAAGAAGGGGAAAATAATGAAAAGAGCCATAAAGAGGTTACATGACTAGCACAACACTCTAGGAAAATGATCCTTACAGCCACATGCTAGAATGAAAGCAACGAGCAAAATAGCATTTGTCTGGACCAGAAAAAGGTATTGCAATGATCAAAAAAATTGTATAATAAGAACCTGGACAAAAGTTTTAGCTGTGTGAATGGCTAGGGAAAAGACTGTATTTAGAAGTGTTCTGTAGAACAAACTGGCAAGACTTAGGCATAGCTTAGAGGTAAGGACCTAGAGAGATGATGCTTTGAGTGTAGGCTTAAGTGATAGATAGGATGGTTACGTTGTCCCCATGTGAGTGAGAAATAAAGTAATAAAGAGGGCTTATGGAGTAAAAGCTATGGTGAACTTGTGGTAACTGCTAGTCATGCTTGAGGATATGTCAAAGAGATGGGTTTCTATCTTCATTTTTTATTACTAGATGACAGTCAGTTCCTGAATACGTTTTTGGCTAGGGGAATTCTCAAGTGTGACTGAGCTATGAAAGTTTCATAGTCCTAATATGCAGTTCAAGCTGCCTGTCATCTGGCATAGCATCAAGAGAGATCATGAAGTGAGAGGAAGAGAGCACAAGGCAGCTAGGAGCACTTATATTTCCAGGGTGAAGAAGGGGATATAGAGGCCAGAATCAGCATCTGCTGATCTTGGAGAGATGGTGCATAGAAAACAAAAAGTCTTCTCTGCAAATCCAGGGGTGGAAGATGACAGCATGCTTGTGGCCCACCTTGCTATGTGGAAATCCAAAACAGGAAAATCCACAGCTAGTGTCATTCACAATGGTGACCGAATGCCCAACAGCCTCCCGATTGATGGAGCAACAACCATCTGCAAATCCAGAGGTTTTTACGTCTCTAAGGTACAGTGCATGAGAACACAGAGCTCATGTAGGTTTGCCCCAGCCAGAGCCTGGGGAGGGGAAAGTATGACAAATATGAAATCTAGATTAATACTAGAAAATACAAAAATTGAAAATAGCCCCAACATGCTGTAATTAACAGTGCGTTGGCACAGACTTGACTAATCAAGTCTCCCAGAGCATAGCAATTACCGCACCCCAGCACACGCCAGCATCTCACGTATCAGTGTCCCTGCCCTGAAAAATGGCGACAGAGGTGCTTTAACTAAAGCTCGTAGAATAAGGTAATTAAAGCATGCCCTCCCCACTACCCCATACACACACACATACTCCTGGAG
>NW_017729031.1:77639269-77646888 GCF_001723915.1 Gavialis gangeticus
GGATTAGGACCATGGGGTAGTAATCAGTGGGCTGGATCAAGGTTAGAGGGGGAAAGCAAAATGGGATCCAGGCGGCCACTAGGAGGGTGACTTGGCCACCCCATGACATGACCCACTACGTTCTCCTTATGACAGCAGTTTTATATCCCTGCAAAAACTCTTATATCTATGTTTGAGACAGTGATTCAAAGTAAAGGAAATGTCCTCAATGCAACCAAGAGCAGAATTTGAACTAAAAAATATATGCAGCAAAGTTTAGGGAAAAAAATAAGAGATTTGTATCAAAATGCTATGTGTTTTCATTGTATGCAAGAGGACTGTTTCAGGAGCTGTGAACACATAGTAAGAAGTTTGCCCAGTAAACCTCTGGTAGGTAACAAAATAAGAACACAAATAATTTCTTATCTGATTTGCTTAGATTTGTAGCTGCAACTGCACCTCACAAAACTTAAGCCAAAATCTGAATATCAAAATATGTTGATTCTGCTTTGAATGTAAAGATAAATGGTAATGTTTCTGGGATCAGAACTGACAGCTTTGTGGGAAGATAATGCATGAAGCAGAATAAAATCTGTCTTGGCTGTCCATACCAATGTCATCTCTGTAGGGCTGCTGATAGTATCTGCTTTTATCAGTTGACTAAGCAGATTTGACTTGGAAAATATACATGAAGATTAGATAAATGATATAGCAAGGTGCCAGTTTTAAAGTCACTTTTCTTTCCATAACTCTATGCTAAAGTGCATTTTCCCCCTGTAGGTTCCTTGGTGGGGGGGGCATGTAAAAAATGTGTAGCTACTTTTTTTGCCAGTGCAGTTCCTCTTGATTCCATATATTTTATTAATCAACACTTATTTGGAGTTCAAGAATCTCTGAAGTGGAATCACTGATGGAAAATTAATTGGATGGGGAAAGATTTAGGATTCTGTTTCAAGTAAATGTATTCTTGTGGGTGCATATCTTTGCTTTGTTGTATTAGTGAAAAAATACATTTAATGTTATTTACATATCAACATATTAAAAGGCATATTCATTTAACTGTGCCTCATGTATGATGAGGACTTACACATATTACATGTAATACACAGGCAGCTTCTGTTTTAGTTGCTTTTTAACTGGAGACGGTGACTTCCTTTCACTCATGGATAAGAAATATAAATTTGTGATTCTTCTGTCAAACCTTCCATGTATATGATATCATTCTTCTGCAGCTTCTGTTCTGCCTCAGACTTCACAGGAATGCTTCTTCCTGGTGTTGCAATGGGTAACTATAGCACATCTGTCTTGCTGCCTTTCTGTGGTCTGTTCAACAGCTGCATGAAGCCACTGTAGGAAATAATGTCTCATGGAATAGGAAAGAGTACCAGCAAAACAGGCAACACCTAAATGCTAACAATACTATGTTCCAACCATCTCAGCTATGGGAGTCACTAACACCTGGCTGAAGACTATAGCTAAAACTGAGCAGGAGAGAGGTAGAGGTGTTGATGGTGAATAAAGGTAAGTACTTCAGACAAGAATTTATTAAATCCATAACATCTCCCTCTGTCCTTGACAAGTGACCCTTCACTTGTCAAAACATCCTGCTGCTTTGAGGTCATTCTGGCCTCCCTGTCACTTCTAGACATCCAAACAGCTATAGGTGCTAAACATTCCTCATCTTCTTACAGATCTCTAAAAAACTCTGTCCTTTCTTATTAGATTCTGATTTGGTATTGTAATCCACATATGCCTGACCTCTACACTTGATTATTTCAATTCATTATAGATAGGAATTAAGCCATTTACTCTGAGAAAGCTTTAATTATATCAGCCTACTCACTCAGCAGCCAAAGCTGCCAAGAGCACATCACCTCTGTGCTCTGCTCTCTGGATAGCTTCCCTAGAGAATGCAGAATGAAATTCCAGGCTCAAGTTTTCCACATGATTGGCATTCACTACTCAGTCACAAACCACCACTACAGCTGTCATTGATTGGCACCATCACTGGCAACTCAGCAAAGAAACCAAGGACTGAATGAGCCTGGAGACTGAACTGGCCTCTGACACACAGATGGTCTCTCTGCCTCTTCTCACAAGCCAGCATTCTTTGCATAGTCAATCCACCCACCAAAGTCAGGAGGTCTGGGTGTACAGAGGATGCATTTAGCAGGCCCACATCTCTTTCCTCCCCAAAACACATTCAGCCAATGGAGGAACTGAATAAAAACAGCGGTTTAGTTATTTTCCAAATAATTATAATAGTAAATGATTTTACTGAAAGCAATGCCTATTTCACAAGAGTTCATGAGAGAGTGATCAAACAGATATTAGTGCTGCAAAAATGAAAGATACACCCTGTGCCCTCTTATACTGCTGTCCCAATGTAACCTATGTAATTCCCTTCTACAAAGTAGATGGGGTTGGATTTCAGGGGACTTGTATGCAGAATGAGCTTACTCTATATCAGGGCTGACCAACATTGTTGTGGCTGGGGGGCCGCACATCATGCAGGCCATACAGTGCACAATACACTCCCCTGGGCCCTCCTCATCATGCAGCAGTGGAAGTTGGGGCTGTAGGAGCCTGTGGGCCTGCAGCTGCCAGTTGGATAGTGCTGCCCAACTTAAAGTGCTGGGCTGAGATTTTAGAGGGATTGGAATCCTCCCAATGTCTCCCTGTTCCTTCAATTTACAGGAGATAGCCATAAAATCAGCTTCTTTGTACATATCCCTGGGACCTGGTCCTGTTACTTGGTATAATTCCCTAAACATAAATAGTCCATGCCTGGAAGTTTGAAATCTACACTTCAATGATTTGTGCAGTCACTACCCTACTTTTCCATTACTGCTATTATTGAGTGCCCAGAGACACACAGATTCATTCACCAAATACTCCCCAGAATTGGACAAAAGAAACTCTACAAAATTGCTGTAAGAATGGTGAGTGCACACCACAAATTTAAATTTGCACAAAAGTACATGGATGGTTCTTCTGATCCACAAAAAGCCAAAAGAAAATTAATATTTCCATTTTTTCTCTCCAGTCAATGTACTGCTATGTCAGATTCTGAGTCACATAACATTAGCATATATAGTCATGGAGTCCTCTTTAGCAGTTCCAATATTAATCCCGGCCAAGAAGATATTGCAAAGAATATATACATCCTAGCTACAAATACTAACAACATTCTGGTTTTAGCTTCACATTTCAGCTCTATTAAAGTCAAACATTTCAGCTCCATTAAAGTCAAACTGGGCAAAGGCGAGTATTGTTTGCAGGCACCGTAAATCATCTTCTTATTTAGGCCTCTGAAACTATAGGGACTTTATCCTTAACGGCAAACTCTACTCTGAACTTACCTGATCAGACTACCATTTGGCAAGACAGTAACCTCAACAGAAGAGCAAGGATTGTATGAGTCTGGAAACTGTTCCGAGCTATGACTTAGATACCATGCGACAAAGAATTTTCATTAACATCTTGGGGAACAAATAGAGAGTCTCTCTTTTCTACAGGAACTTAAACAATCAAGCATCTTGGAAATAATTATTCCATGGTAAAGAATTCCAGTGACATGGTAACAGTATAATAGAGTAATGCATGCAGATGGATTTGCTCTACAGTATTTAGTAGTAACGTGGAAAATTAAAGGATAGCCTAGGATTGGGTAGTTTCATATCCTCCTCCTGATTTCCAGAAACAAATGTACTAGAAAAGCTATTTCCATCCTTTTTGGCCAGATAACATCCAAAAATATTTGAAATACTGTAAAGCTTCTAACCCAATTTACAGACTATAGTGGCTTAGAAAGAGCATCTGAACTTTGGGCTATTTATCTCTGAGTTTGGAACCTTTGGAAATTCTTCTATTGCTTATTTGGAGACATGAACATCAGGGAGCCCTGATATTTTAACCTCAACTTGAAAAACAGTCTAAATCATTATATAAAATGAGTAAGAAGAATGTTATCATTTTAAACTGATACCTGAGCCAACTGGACATGCATTTTTTAAAAATGCCTGGCATTCTAGCAGCTAATAGACAGCAAAAACCCTATGCAGTTCCTTGAAAATGTAGCCATTAAAGCCAAATTCCCATCGGAGTGCTCAGGCAGTTCTACAAACGACTCCCATTAACACACACATAGGAGCTATATATGCAACTCACATTGTAATGAGAATTCTGCATGGTGAGAACTCTGAATTGGTGACCCAGGAACTGTGTTACTATGACACCAAGTTCCTCAAGAAAACTTATCAACCACCTGAGTGTAACTAATGAAGCTCTGCAGGAAACTGAGCTAATTTTTTTCTCTTTTGATTATAACATTGCAACACACAAAAGGGTTAAGGTAGTTTCATCTACTGAGCATTTGCCTCAGTTTCAATAACTCATGGTCAGTAACTGGCATCAGTAACTGGTACAATCTCGTGATATAGACAAGGAAAGCTAGGATTCATGCAAGCAGATCTTACCCTAGTTTTAAGCAGAAATAACTCACTGGTGAAAATCAGCAAACAGGGAAGGCTGAGTCTTGTTGCAGTTAAAACAGACTGAGGCAAGCCTGGGTGACAGATAAAAACACACCTGTAAGAAGGTGTCTTTTTCTTGATGGCTGACAGAGAAGAGAAAAGAGGGAAAGGGGTATAGGGAAGCAGTGAGATATAATGACAGCAAGCTCAAAGGAAGCTGGGGAGGTCCCATTTTAGATATTAAGAAAGCTAAAGATAACTGAGATGCTTTTGCTTGATACTTACTAGCATTAAATAATAAGAGGATGCATTCTTATAGAGTTGGTTGGTTTATCTCCTGAATGCTCTATAAATAACCTGGCAGAGTCAAAGTTTTCTCATTTAGCATTGTGCCTGGTATGATATATTAGATGTTATAGATCAAGGATAGTGTTAGCAACAGAACTGAACTCTGTTTAAATTCCTTCCTTTAAATTCATATATTAATAATTTCTCAGATCATTCTGTCAAGGCTAGAATGAGATTCAGTTGTAAAGCAAACAAAAGAACAGCAGCATGAGTGACAGCTTGACTAAGGCATTAGGCTCACCTTAAGCCAAAATCTACTGCAAGTGAAATACAATTGCCAATAATGATCTTGGTCATTAATGCTTAATTATGCATTTCAATATGTAGTTTCTTATTGTAGAGGAGTTCTTTACTAACAATTAGCTTGTCTCTCTCCTAATTTATATGCACCTGTTCCTAATTACAATAATATAATAATCAATACTGAAAAACACTTAACCCTTATATATATTATATAACTAGAATCAAAATATTGGTGGTGCAGTACTGACATCAGATATATGTCCTGCTATATCATGATACTTTTTTTCACCAAATGCCAGGGTCACCTACTAGTAGCACCCAGAAGCAATAGGTAGAATCAATAAACAAACACTTCTCTTTGTTTCCAGGGTAGCTTGGATTTGTTTTCTGTAAAAATACAAGCATCACTAATGGCAAATAACTTTAAAATCTTTTTTCCCCAAGCATTAATCGATTACTAGAATATCTGTGCCATTGTTATGTACCACACACAGTGTATGTAACAAAAATCTGTTTATGCAACGCTGCCATGGCATTAGAATGTAATTAAGATTATATTTCTGCCATGTGATACCCTGATTGTAGAAAGATTTGCTAAGGATGCTAATAGCAATGAACTTAGACTCAGAAATGTCAGGGAGACAATGGATTAGAAACCATTTATCAGTGTACTTCCTGACTAGTGTTTCAGCCTAAAATCACCTTCAATTTGAATATATAATACATCTTTAAATATAGTTACCAAAAATAACCTGTGCATTTGCTGATATGTTGTTGTTCAGATTCAGCATTCTAAGGGTTAGATACTATAGTATTTATTCACATGAGCAATCCCCACAGGAATAGCCGTGTTAACTTCAACAGTGTGAAGAAAGTGGGAGAATTCTTCCCTAAAATTATTGAGATCTGGCACCGATAATGGGGATACAGTGAGAGATATTTTTTATGTTGGTCTAGCTAATGTTCTTTTGGCACCTGCATTTGCCTTTTCCTGAGAAGTCTAGAGCGTCCCAAGGGATGACAAGGTCAAACGGTCACAAACTCCTCCATGACCATTTCAGGCTGGACATAAGGAAGAACTTCTTTACTGTCCAAGCCCCCAAGGTCTGGAATAGACTGCCGCCAGAGGTGGTTCAAGCACCTACTCTGAATGCATTAACAAGAAAAATTGGATTATCTTGCTGGGATCCTATGACCCCCGCTGACTTCCTGTCTCTGGGGCAGGGGGGCTGGACTCGATGATCTTCCAAGGTCCCTTCTAGCCCTAATGTCTATGAAATCTATGAAATCTTTATTAATTACAAATAGTCCATCAGGATTTTCATCAAAACACAAGTTAACTTAACACAACCACAAAATTTAAGAATATGACATAAGGCAATTGAACTTCAGGTCTACAGGAGAATGCTCATTACCTACAGGAAGACATGGACATGGAGATCTAGAGACTTGATTATTTCCCCCAGCATGAGAGAGTCAAGTGGCACTGGGTTGTCTCTAGGGCTGTGAGAAGCTCTGGGTACTGATTCGATTCAGAGGAGATTCGGCCCAATTCAGCAGCCAAATCTCCGAATCTAATTGGGAGACCAATACAAAGGATTAGATTGATTCAAAGCCTCCAAATCAATTCAGAAAAGATTCGGAGAATGATTCAGATATTTGGCAATTCAGGCAGTCCCTGCTCACTGCCGTAGGTAGCTGAACCCAGGCTCCATGCAGGTAAGTAGGGAGCAGGGGGAGGGGGTTGGAGGAGGGGGGAGGGGACCATGGGGAGACTTCTGCCAAGTCCCATCCCTTGCCTACTTCCCCAACCCTCCTGAGCATCTCCCAACTCCTGTCTGCTCTCCCAACCCCATCAATGGCTGCCCCACCCAGCCCCAGTGTCCCAGCTCTTTAAAAAAAAAATAAAACAAACCCCCACACTCACCAGCTCCTGCCAGGTGGGGGGTGATCCCCACTGCCCTGTGCTGCATGGGGGATCCACCACAAGCCCCCCCACATGGCTGCCCTGTCCAGCCCCAGCGTTCCAGCTTTAAAAAAAAAAAAGAAAAAAGAGCCCCACACTCACCAGGTGCTGCAGAGCACCCCTATACAGTGTGGGGCAGTTGGTTGCAGCAGAGATCACCCCCCTCCCCCCCCCCCCCCCTCCCTCCCCCCCGCCCGCCCCGCCCCCCCCCCCCCCCCCCCCCCCCCCCCCCCCCCCCCCCCCCCCCCCCCCCCCCCCCCCCCCCCCCCCCCCCCCCCCCCCAGCCTGGCAAGTGCAGGGCTTTTTTTCTTTTTTCTTTTTTAAAGCCAAGACACTGGAGCTGGGCAGGGCAGCCATTGATAGGGCTGGGAGAGCAGGCAGGAGATCGGGCCTGTTTGATTTGGAGATTCAGCCAATTAGGCAGCAGCTGAATCAATTCAGGACAGTGATTCAAATCCCCCGAAACAGCCAAATCTGAATCCAAAGCAAATACTTGCCGCTTTACACTGGCCTAGTTGTCACCATCATTTCAGGCTCTGGAGGTCAGTAGATATGTGAAGAAAATTGGACATCTTCAGGTTACTCCTGCAGGTGGCCAGCTCCTGGCT
>NW_017729031.1:77651888-77665792 GCF_001723915.1 Gavialis gangeticus
AATTGGACATCTTCAGGTTACTCCTGCAGGTGGCCAGCTCCTGGCTGCCAGAAAAGTGCCTTATGGCTGTGAAAGGCCACTAGGCCTGAGGAAGGTAAAAGTGACTTAAATCACACTTGCAGACACCATGGGCTTTTTCAACGTACTGGTGGGGGTGCTTTAACTAAAGCTTGCATCAGAGCAGCCTCCCACACATCTACAGGACCGGGTTCTGGGCTGTATCAGAATCAGACCCGTAGTTTCACAATTCAGACAATTCAGACAACTCAGACTGGTGTCTCTAATTCAATGTGAAACTGCATTCTCTGTCTAGTTCTGGATATCCTCTTCATGTCACCATCCCATTCAGGTATGGGTTTCACAGAACTTAACAGGAAAAAGCTACCTCAACCAAATATCAAAGGAGAGTCCAGAGAAGAGACACTTGTATGATTAGAGGCCTAAAGAGCAAGCCTTGCGAGGAAAGGCTGACAGATATAGGACTGTTCAGCCTAGAAAAGAGAAGACTTCAGGAGGATTTGGTGGCAGCTTACAAATATATCAGGGGTCAGCGTCAAGGGCTAGGCAAATAACTATTCACCAGAGTGCCCTAGGGGGAAACCAGGAGCAACAGTCATAAACTCCTAGAACAGTGGTCACCAACCAGCGGATCTTGATCCACTGGTAGATCTCAGAGCCTCTTAGAGTCAATCTAAGGCTGGGGTCAGGGGGCTGAATGCCCACATCCATGCATGCACCCCAGCCCAGCAGGTCAGTCTGTGGGGGAGGGAAGGGGCAGTGGTTAGATCAAGGCCCCTGCAGTGAGGGAGAGTGCTGCAGAGGCAGGAGCAGGGCCCCCAGCCAGGTGAGACTTACCTGTTGGGATGGTGCACCCGCAAATAAATTTTTCTGCCTCTGCCTCGATCTGCTCCGCCCTGTCCTTCTCTTCCCTCAGACTGACCTGCTGGATGTGGGGGGGAAGAAGGAGGGCCGTGAATGGTAGATCTTGGATTGCTTTTAAATGCCAAATGTGATCTACTTAAAAAGGTTGGAGACCAATGTCCTAGAAGAAGGTTTCAGACTGGATATAAGGAAAAACTTCATGGTTCATGTGAGCAGACTCTGGAATAGACTCCCAGTGGGGGTGGTGCAAGCACCTACCCTAGAGATCTTCAAAAGGACTCACACCTTGCTGGGTTTTTTTGACCCCAGCAGTCTTTCCTGCCCAGAGCAGGGGGGGCTGGATGCAATGATCTCGCAAGGTCTCTTCCAGCCCCAAATTTCTGTGAATCTGTGACTCATGAAAATTATAGGTGACATAAATAAAATATGAGTATGTTATATACCACACCATACCTGGAGTGATAAAATATATCATACCATACCTGCTGTGAAACCAAGGGCTGTCAGAATAACTACCGGCCCACAGAACATTAAAAAGTCCTATCTACTCTGTCCTTTGTTCTCTGTCTCTTACCCTTCCCACTCTTTCCAACACCAGCGACATTGAAGCAGTGGCTGCTCTGTGAGTAAGATTTTTTTCTTACTTAAAATAAATGAATTTAAAAGATTCAAAAGCCCCCTATCTCCAACACACTACTACTGTCTGCTCTTAGCAGGTACTTCAGTGTGTACAGTAAAGAGAGGAATGACAGATTGGCGGTAGCACTACAGGACAAGTCTGGTGACAGAAATTAAATATTACCCGCACACACCTAGAAACAAAGTGGACCCAAGATACTCTAATGAATATAAATTCCAAGAACCATCCTATTTCTCTTTAAAACCCTTATGAAAGCACATTGCAGTTACCAGTTAAGGCAAATAACCATACTTGTAACAACACTCACTGTATGTGAGACTAAAGCTTTAATGTAATTTGGATACATTTTAACCATCCAGCTTAGAGCTGTACCCCATACTAGATATTCTCATGTGATCCAGAATTATACCATACATTTCAAGTGTTCAGCCCATGAAGTCCATTTGGGAGTTAAAATTTAAAAATTGCCTTTTTCTTGAGAAGCCTATATTGTTAACACAAATACCTGAATCTGAAGGGCATAACTGAGCGCAGTAGCAAGTAGACCAAAAGAAACAGACAAAATCCAAACAGTCCTCAACTTTGGAGGGGTCTGGCTATGTTAGGATTTCAGTGCTATAGCTCATAAACATCCCAAGTAAACCTGAACAAACCAGAGTATACTGCAAACTAGACTTGACAGTAACGCAATGTCCAGTGATGTCAATGGACTTGTACTGATTTACGTTGTTGGGTTTGACAGTAGAACCAGCTCCCTGATGGTTAATTAACTATATTGTGTTGAAACACGCAAATAATAACCTGTTTCTTTAAACGTAATGCTGAATTTCATGATCATTATTTATTTTTAATTTTCATTCAGGTGAAATGCCCTCTGGGAAAGCAGTATGTCCACACAGGCAATCTCAGCAGCTGCAACACTTCATACTGCATACAATTACATTTTCCATATATTCTGGAGAAATTATGATTTATCACCACAACAAAATATTTGAGATCTTATCAAAACAATTAGTAGATGTAGTCACAGAATGTGCTTAATTCTCTGGTATGAGCATGGCCAGTCTGGTTTTCTGGGGGTTATTTTTCTTCCTTGAGAATATAGTGCTCACGAAGGGAAAGAGACTAATAAAGTAGCTAGAGCTTTCTGCTGCACAACTATTCCCTGCTCTGCACTGCATTTAGCAATGACCTGTAAATATCTCTGCCATTCCAGTTCTGGCCCTCTCCTGGGTAAAATGGCAATCAGAATGACTTGTGTAGTGTCTTGAGATGTGCACAACTTAAGTATCAGTTCACTTCTCTCTCTGTATAGAAACCCAGGTTAGTGATGAAATACAAGACTTTTGTCTGGTTTTGGATCAATCATCAAGAGTTCACTGCCATAAAGCAACTAGAGTTGTTCATTAATCTTCTGCACCAATAGTTTTATCTTTCATGAAGTAAAATTGATTTCCTTATCTCACCTGTGAAGCTCTGGAATGGGTGTCTCTCTTGATTCATTGCCCAGGGTGTAAAGTAATGAAGAGACTATGAAAGCATCAGATTTTAAAGCAAAATAAAAAAACCACAAACCAGCAGGCTTAGGTACAGCAATTTAGCTTGACATTTACACCCATGTGGATGGTACGTGGCAGAGCAATTTGCTGTTCACTGTACAATGATGAAGTTGCTCTTAACTAACAAGCATAAGGTAACTACACAAGGCAAAATGGAGCCAAACCTTGATTCTCTTATTGAATTTAGCTCAGCAATAGAAGCAAATTAGCCTTGCATAAGCTACATGGTTTCACATGTCTGATCAATTCAGTCTGGGAGTGCTTGCATAAATCTTCACCCAACTGCCTGTATATGAATACTCATATCAGAAGCCCAAACAAGCTCTGGGTATATTTTCCCTGAAGAATTAGCCCAGACCCTAATCTGGGTATTGCCCATAACCTCTCTTCCATATACACCAAAAAAAAACCTCTGATCCAGGAATGAAAGTGCTTTAAACCTGATCTGCAGACATTGTTAGTTGAGCCCCAAAGAGTTTCAGTTGTGGGAATATACCTACACTGTTGCATGACATCCACTATCCCTTTGGGAAAGCTGTACTGAATATAGTATTCAACAAAGGACTAGATATACACAGGCCAAATGTTCAAGATCAAGGAGAACTACGATGTCCCTTCCTCACGAGGTGTTTCTGAACAGAATTCCTATTTCCCAGCATGAGACTCAAGATCTATGAGGAACTGGGGGATCTGACTATTCTCCCAACTTGTTGTACCTATCCTGGAATTCAAGGAGCTCCTGCCACCTTAGCTTAATCTGAGCCCCTATCTCTGCCCCTCTTGTGAATCAGGATCTGGGAATAGGGGAAGAGTACCTGATGAATGTGCCCTCTCTGCCTGTTGGGGAATAAATAGTCAGAGGTAGATGGGGGAAGGTAAGCATGGAGTGGCTCTCTGGGCCAGGAGTGTGATACAGAAGCCTACCCAAAGCAATGGCAGAGGATACAGATTAGGTATAGTGGTTTGCTAGGTGTACAGCTCAGACTATGTAACAAAGGAAGCTGCTGTCTGTGATACATACACAAAGCAGCAGAGTGCACCAGACAGCAAGGAGTTACTTTTATGTGCTAATGCTTTCTAAAGAGCTTCTAATGGGTAGGAGACAGGAGGATGTACAGGTGACAGTCTATCTGTTACAGTGACTGATGGAATAAAGAATAGAAAAGAAGAGATGCATCAGGCTTCTTTCTTATTCTTATCATTTTTGTATCTGGCAGGTAGTAGAACTCTTAAGATTTTGGGATCTAGACCATTTGCCCTGTGACCAGGTACACAGTGTAGATGATCCACTACCCAATATGCCTCTCCCAGCACTGCCTCCCTCCTTCCTTTCTCTCCCTCCTCCCTCCCACTTTTTGTATTCAAATCATTCATTCCACTTCATACACTACTCTATACTAGTCCTTTCACAGCATCTGGTGAAGTGAGCTCAAGTTCACAAAAGCTTATGCTCTCTCTATATTTTATTTAATTAGTCTATAAGGTATGTAATTGTCCTGCCTTCTTCCTAACTTTAGACCAACAAGGTTAACTACCTCTGTTGTTCTAGCTAATCAAGTCTGTTCCACACACAGGCTGACACACACTGCACCGCATCATGTGCAGTTGTATAAGTGGTGAAATGTGTGTCAGTACAGAGAAAATGGCACCACTGCACTTTTGAACTCAAGCACCTTCTATGTGTTTTAGTTCAAAAGCTCACCGCCGCAATTTTCTCAGCACTGACATCCATTTCACCACTTATACAACTGCAAGCATAAGCACCTGACACTGTGGCACTTGCATGTGTAAAAATGCCCATAGTTCCCATTGTACTATAACAAAGCAATGGGAGTGGAGAGTGGAGGGGAGGACTGAGGAATTATCTGCCTTTACTTTTGCCTAATCACAGGGGTATCTCAACTGCAACCTATAAACCTAACCACAGCTGCACCAGTGATCACTAACTCCAGTGAAAAGCATTTCTTTTTCATTTAAGAACGGACATTCAATTATTAGAAGATTTTTAACCTCCAAATCTGCATCAGCCTTTGCTTATGCTCTACAGTAAGCAACAGTAATTGTTCTGCCTTCCCCCATTACTTTCCTAAACTAACAAAAAAGCACTAAGAGAGTGGCAGACAGCACTCTTGTCTATTGATGACATTGGGAGTATGAAAGAAGATGAGGAACTTAACTATAAATCATACAAGAAGTCTTTTAAAACATTTTTTCTTCCACAAAAATTTGGGACTAGCAGCGGGCACCTTTAGTAAATTTAACTTTTCTTCCTCTGATGCGTATGAAGCTCTGGGTGACAGTTCTCTGTGCAATTTAGCTTTCAAATAAAATTTTAAAAGACCCTCCAATTGAGACATACCTATCACAGACTGCAAATACGTCTTTATAAGCTTAAGTTTCAAAAAACCTATACGGTATGTTCTCTACTTGCAACAAGTACAGGCAAGGTTAATAGAATACAAAGTGCAATAGATACATTTGGAAACAGGGACAAAAGTTTATTTTTGTACTGAAACTCCAGTGTGGCTTTTGGTTAGGTTCCAAGGTTCAGTCACCTGCCAGGAGTCTCAGGACGTTTATATTAGAAGATATCTCTTCACCACGTTGTCTGTACATCTCATACTTCTAAAAAATGAATTGCTGTTGTAATTTTTTGCAGGTAATCATCAGTGTTTTGGAGATACCCCTGAAGGGAAAAAAAAAAAAAAGATCACCTTATGGTGTTCCTCAATTTGTAAAAAATCTTTCTTCAAGTGACTGTATCACAATATCTAAAACATACCGGAAATAAGTTCCTTTCTAGATTAGTTAGTGGTTAAGCTCCAGCCTCATTATCAAACATTTCTAACTTCACACTTTAAGTCCGGGGTGCTCAACCCCCAGCCCATGGGCCAGATTTGTCCCCTGGTGCTCTGTCATCTGGCAAGTGGGGCTCCCCACAGGTCTATGGGGAGCCCCACGGGCTGTGGCCCTGCACATGCTAAATTGGTCACACAAGGAGGCACAGGACCTGATCCTGGTAAATAGGGCCAGACAGAACCAGCATGGGGTCTGGGGCCCTATAGACCAGACCCATGTCACTCACACGGGCAGTGGGGCCAAGAGGTTGAGCACCACTTCTCTGACTTGGTTTTCTTGTGGGAAGCTAGATTCAATTTTCAGCTCATCAACTAGTTCCTTAGCATCAGTCAGGATGCTTAAAATTCCTTACCAGCATGGTAGTTTACAAGGAAATCTGTTCAGTGTTTTAACTGGGTGCGTCTACATGAGACAGTTTACTGCCCAGTAGACTAATCTACTGCACAGTAAAGCATCACCATGTAACCATGCACAGTAGCTCCTGTGGAGTAAATTAGTCTACTGCACAGTTAGCTAGTACCTGTAAATACAGGTACTAGATTAACTGCATAGTTACTGAGCAGTAGCACTCATGTAGATGCTGACTGGGAGCAAATTTGTTCCTGGGCAGCCACACCAGCAGGGGACCAAGTCCTGGCACTGCTCAGCTCCTGGCTCCCCCCAGAGACCAGAAGCTGAGCAGTGCCAGAACTGGGGACCTCTCTGATTCTCCACTTAACCAGCAGCTTGCTGGCAGCTGTCCCACCAGTAGAGCAGTTGCCAGGGAGCTCCCAGTTAGGCAGGAAAGCCCAGCCCAGCAAGGGGCTGGCCCAGAGCTGTTGTGCTGGGGTGGGGGGCATCTGCCCACCCAGTGGGACAGCTCTGGGCCAGCCCATTGCTGAATGGGGAAGAACAGAAATGGCTGACAGCCACAGGTCCAGATGTGCACAGGGTGGGAGAGCTCTGCTGACTGCTGTGGCAGCTGTCTCCTAGCCCTGAGCATTTCAGGACCCCTCCTGACATGCATGAAGCCAAGAGACAGATTGCACTACAACTGGCACAGCTCCCTTGGCCCCATGGGCATTGGGACTGGTCCTGTGCCCCCTGCCAGCCCCCAAGCTAGCACCCCAGGGGAGCCTGGAGCTCCTCCTGGCTATTGCAGCGGGGGCAGAGCAGGGCATGAGCCGCCCATACCAGGCTGCTCCTGGTGAGAGCATATTCGCTTCCAGCAGGATGCACATGTAGTCATGCTCCCATAAAGGCTAACTTTTCAGTATTTTATTGCTCAATAAGCCTATTGCACATTAATACCATGTGTAAACGTGTCCACTGATGCACACTTTGTTTAATATCCACTTAAACTTCCTGAAGCATTTAACTTGCAGTCTTGACTTTATAAGGACTTTAGAATACCTATATTACTCAAAACTATGCATATTTTGTGAGCCAACAAGTTGGTATTGGTATCCTGTAAGATCACTTTAGGTTCGAGTCACTAGCACTTGGACTTGAAGTACCAGACACTTCCAAACCTTGGTACCAAAATCTGTAGATCAAATTTCCTATATTATTCCACTCAAAGGCTTTGAAAACAATTTTTTATAGTTTTGAGCACCATAAGGGTCCAGATCATTATAGTAAGGTTCCAAAAATATGAAATACTTTGAACCTTATAAAAAAAACCTGAAGTTTCAATTGGCATGAAATTCAATGAATATGCATTTCCTTTCTCCGAGGAACCTGCTGTCTTCCCCATTTCCTCTCTAAGTGAAAAAAAACATTGTTCCCATTTTGTAATAGCCACAAAGCCACTAGTGGAAGAGAGCTTACCAAAAAAATTTCCTTTACTCATCCAGAACTTGAAATCCTAAAAAGAAGAAAATAGTACTTTAACAACAAAAACATCAAGCAAAGAAATATAGAAAAGGGAGCTTCAGATCCATCTTAAGCTTTACTCAATCCACAGTTCAAAATTTCCATGCAAAATTTGTTCAAAGATATTAAGAAAGATTTAGCAAAGTCCCTATGTCCTCCTTAAGTAGTCACCAGTGACCCATCCAACCAAAGAGAGCTCCTGAACTCTTCCAAAGAGATGAAGTGGTAGTGAACTTACTGATAAAAGAGCTGACTCCTAGCCAGGACCTGAATTAGCACATTGATTCTCAAGCAGGGTACCGTGGCACCCTGGGGTGCCTTGACATCTTTTCAAGGGTGCCACACAGTGTTAGTACTCTTAGGACATATCTACACAAGATGCATTAATGCACATTAGCCTAATTTAATACGCATTACAGGTGCATGTCTACACATGAGCACCCTTAATGCACATTAAAAATGGTGAATTTAGATATCAAATTTAAGCATGATTAGTTAAAGCACATTAACATATGTAGACATGAGCTGGCACTAATTTTAGTGCCAGGACTTCCTGGCCATTAGGGGGCCAACCTGAGCCCAGCCCCAAGGCTCCTAGCTGGCCACCTCTCCTCCCCCAGGGCTGGGCTGCTCTCTGGCAGCCCCGGGCTATAGGCTATAAAAGTCAGCAGCCATTTTGTTCCCTGAGACACACACACCAGGAGCCTGGACAAGGTTGCTGTTCTGTGCAGGAGCCCAGCAGGCCCCATGTGCCCCACTGTATAGGCCACAGGCTATCTCTGCCTGGCTTATCCCCCTCCAGATCTACTGCTTGGCCACAGGTGAGTTCTGCAAAGGGCTGAAGATTGCTGCGCCCCTAATCCAGCCTGAGATCTCCCCAGGGCTTCTGTCCCTGCTGCTGCTCAACCCCAGCTGCCTTCTGTGCTTGCAGATCCTGTAGTGAAGTGCCTCTGATGTATGTATCCCAGGCCCTGGCTGTGCCTTTGCACTGGGCACTCTGGCAGCCATTCAGGGCCTGCCATGCAGGGACAGCCACATGGGAGCCCAGAGGCAGCACAGGATGAGAATGTTGCTGTCCTCCTTCCCATTGAGTCCCAGCCCTGCTTGCATTTGCCAACTACAAGGGTCCCCATCTGGACCTGGGAGGAGGTGCACGACTTCCTGGCACTCTGGGGCCATACCAATGTCCAGATGCGGTTTGCATGGGGCGGGCACTCAAATGCCCATGTTTATGAAGTTCTGTTGGGCAGGAGGTGGGAGTGAGGGCACTCTTGGTCAGCACAGCAGTGCCACATAAAGGTCAAGGTCTTGCAGGTACAGTGGATGGCCATGATTGACTTCAGTTGTCAGTCCAGTCATGCCCAAAAATCTATACCCTTTATGCAGGAGCTGACCCATATTTTGGTGCCCCATAAGCCAGGCCACACCCCTGCAAGTGCCACCAGCAGAGGCAGCCTGCCTGAGCTCCTGCCGCACCCTGAAGCCTCCAGTGACACGTCACAGGTGATAGGGTCTTCAGGCCTTCAGCACCCTGCCCCACCCTCTTCCCAAGGGGCTGCATCCACTGGCAGCTTGGGGAGCCCTGGCCAGTTGCTGCCTCATTCTCTGTGCAGCCCCAGACCCTGACATGAGGGGCAGCCAACACTAGGGTTGTGAGAAATTTCATCAGGTGTTTCATTTCAAAGCTGTTTCAACCTTTTTTGAGCTCAAAAGAGCAAAATCAAAATGAAACAAAAGGCTTCGAAACAGCTTTGAAACAGAACAAGGGCACTCAAAATATTTTGAAATTTTTGAAACATTTTGAATTTCAAAGCCAGGCTTACTTGGCTTCAGTGCTGGTCCCAGGCGCCAGAGGCAGCCTCCTTTCATCCGGTGTGCAGATCCGGAAGGAGACCAGCACAGCCCAACAGCCCTCCGGGAGTGCAAGCCCCTGGATCTGCGTGGTGGGTGAGAGTAGGCTCAGGCTGATGCTGCTGCCTGGGACAGGAGGCAGCAGCAATCTTCTCCGGTGCTTGGGCGCAGCAGCACCCAGTGCCAGTTCCAGGTGGAAGAGGCAGCCTCCTCTCATCTGAGGCACAGATCTGGGGGCTTGCACCCCTGGCAGAGCTACTAGGCTGTGTTGGACTCCTCCCAGGGGTGTGAGCCCCTGGATCTGTGCACTGGATAAGAGGAGTCCCAAGTGGCAGCAGCAATCTTTTCTGGTGCTGGGCATGGGCTGTGCTCAGCGCTAGTCCCAGGCAGCAGCAGCAGCAGCCTTCTCTCATCCAGTGTGCAGATCCAGGGGCCTGCACCCTCAGGAGGAGTCCCGCACAGCCCCACAGCCCACTTGGGGGTGTGGGCCCCTGGATCTCTGCATCAGATGAGAGGTGGCTGCTGCTGCCAGCAAGTGTCAGGAGTTGTGCTTTGAAGAGTTTGAGGTGCAGCTTCCCAGAAATCTTCAAACCAATCTCCTTGAACCTTAGCAGGCTTCATGCCCTCAGAAGGGGCTACCAACCCTGCAATTTTCATCCAAATCAGGCAAGAAATGACAAAGTTTTAGGCATTGTCATGATTCCCCATTATAGCCTATGGGCAAAACGTTGAAACACATTGAAACAGTGAAACAGTTTCAATGAAACAAAATGGGACAGTGCTTCTTAATGAAACAAACAATTAAATGAAACATTGTCCCTTCAAAATGGTGAAACAGACGTTGAAAAGAAACTATGGTGTTTCACACAGCCCTAGCCAACACCATCACCACTGGCCAACAGCAGCACCAGTTCCTCCCCATTGGTCCCTGGTGAGGCACCAGTGTACCACACACCATGGGCTGTGAACACTGGGTGCAGTCAGTTGCCCTCACCAAAGGGGGGGTGTGCACCAGCCCAAGACACCTGGTAAGTCCCACACTGGTGGTGGGCCCTCCTAGTGCCCAGCCCCTGCCCCCACTCCCTGCCTGGCACACGTGTGCTCCCCTAGCTCCAGGTCCCTCCCCACCCCAAAGCATGCAGATAGATGGGACACAGTTCAAAATTTTATTGACCAGCCCATGTCCATGCAGCTGGGCAGGCACAGGCCTCTCACATGCTGTGGAAGGCATTGATGCTCACGGCGATGTCCTCCTCAACAATGAGGGGCAGGGATGTGTAGAACTGCCACAGGTAGCCTTCAAGGGAGCAGCAGAGGTTGCAGGGCAGCCCAGATATGCCCCCTGCACCATCATAGCTCAGGGTCCCAAACCAAGAGCACAGGTGTGCCCAGGGCACCAGGAGGATCAGCAGCAGCAGGGCATAGTGGATCGGGCACCCCTCCACCTGCACAAATAGCTCATCATGCATCACCCAAGACATGCACAACAGGGGAACACTCAGGGTATAGTGGTGGCACAGGGGGTTGGCCCTCAGGCACCTCCCCAAAGAGGCCCCCAGGAGGGAAGGCTGATGTGTGGCAAGCCCCTTGCTTCAATTGTCCAGGAGTCCCACATGCCCTGAGCCCAGGTGCCATAGGCTGGGAAATAGTACAACAGAGTAGTTGACCTGCAGAAAGAGAAGGACCAGTGGGCCTAAGTGGAGGCCCTGGATTTGGGAGCACCTGGAGCAGCTCTGGAAGCAAGAGGGCACCAACTGCCAGGCCAGAAACTGTCCTGGCTCTGGCAGCTACATACATGTCCCCCATGGCCTGGCCCCAGCCCAGAGCCCCTCAGAGCCCCTGGGTCCCACCTGCCACCACACAACAGACCCCTGTCTGATCCTAGGAGGAGGTCTTCAGGTGCCTCTTTTCCGCCTGGCCCCCACACTGGACCTGCTGCCACCCACCTAGGCACAGACCCACCACTGCACCATATGGCCAGAGACCCAACCGCACATGAGGCTGCCACCTGCTGGGTTGCCACTGCCCCTGGACCTGTGAGGGAACATCTAGAGGCTGAGGTGCTAGGCACCTGCCCCAGGGCTCTGCCCCCTAGCTCCCCTCATGGCACCCCACTCTGAGCTTGAACACCCAAAATACTGTAAAAAGTTTTCAATATGTATATAGTTCCCCACTTGCACATAGTTTGTCACTTGTAAGTATGTTTTTTATTGTTGGTGGGTAGGGAGGGTGGTGGAGGCAGTCACTGTTTGTTGAGGGGAAAGAGGAGAGGGATGGGTGGGGGTTGTGAGAGTTAAAAAGTGTATTTGCTTCAACTGCAAGCATGTCTGGAGAGTGGTGCTCAGAGTGGGCAGGGGAGTAGGGGGTCCGTGGGCAGTGGAGGATGTGGGCTGGAAAGGGGAGTGCAGGAGAAGGGGGTCAGGCAGTGCTTCCCACACCCAGTGCCCAGGCTCCACTGGCAGGTGTGCAGCTGTCCTCAGCCTGGGAGGAGGGGGGACAACATCATGGGCAGCAGGAACATGGCACTGGTTGTCACTGGCAGAAGCCAGGCTGGAGCAGCAGGGTGCTGGGTGTTGCTGGCAGGGGCAGGGGCTGGAGCAGCCATGGCATGGGGAGGCAGGGTGGGCAAGGAGGGCACTGGTGCATGCTGCCCTTGCAGTAGGCACACAGCTCCTGGGAAGGGGCTGGCCAGGGATCAGAGTTTCCAAGATGCCTGCCAAGTGCTGGCAGCCCTGTGGCCGGAGGCTGGAACTCCCCTGAGTGGACACAGGGGCACATGGCAGCACTGGAGGGACTTTAGTTCCAGGTCTTAGCACATGTATATACCTGCCAAAAATCACTTAATGTGTATTAGCTTAATACACATTAAATTTAGTTACACTTATTTGCTCATGTAGATGTGCCCATAGGTGCACAGACATGATTTACAAGCTAAAGTCAGATATTTCAAATAGGAATTTATATTTTTTAAAACATTCTGACCTGTTTTGAGCTTTCTGACATCTTTGTTACAGTAGAATTTGTCTATTATTTTTCTGTAATCAAAAAACAAGTAAAAACTAAGAGCTGGCATTTTCTGAGGGGTACCTTGAGTCTAAAAAAGTTGAGAACCATTAGCTTAGCAGAATACCCAGGAGTAAACTTGTACATGTAGCTAGTCCTTTTTGAATGACTAATTCTTTTTCGAATTCTCACAATTTATTCGAAAGTTTGGTTAGAATTTCTGTAGAGTTTTATAAGTTAGCCATCTCAGTCTTCAGATAATAGTGCAAGTCAGTATATGTAGTTTTTCTCAAATCATGTATGTATTGAGCTGCCCAGAGCAGTGATGAGCTGGTTGTGAATTGCAGGAACATCCTGTGTTAGAATATAACAACCAAATTGCAAAAGTGAATATATGCTTATCTGTGACTTATTTGGAGCTAAATTTCTTTTGCAGTTACCACAGTCCAAACTGACTATCATATCAGTGTAACTGTGAGCAGTTTTGGGCCCCCAGAGGCCACTCAGTAATATGTAATAAATGAGGCAGGGGCCCATGCAAGAAACAGTGAAAATAAAAAGGAATGAATAGCTCTGCTCTTCACTATTCTTTATCCAACATCCCCTGAGGGTGAAATTTACTCTTTTGCAAAGGAGCAATCTAAAGCCAGTACGGCATTTAAGACTCACTTCACATGTGCTGTACTTTTGATAAGGTAAGTGTATAACCCATGCACCATTTAAATGGCTCATGGGTTATATATTTATCACTTGAACAGGGCAGAGATCTTGTCAAAAATACAGCATATGTTCACAACTCACAACACATTCAAGTAAGTGAACAGTAGTAAACTGCCCAAGAACTTTAACTTTGGAGTGTCTTGACTTTAAGTGCTTCCTGTTCTAACCTTATGTACCCTTGACACAAATTTTGTTAATGGAATTGCATGTTAAATAATATTAACATAGGACTGAATAAGGAAGTCTTTATTCTACAAATGTCCACATTAAAAATTAAGGTAAACCCAATGATCAGTGTAAAGTAACTTCCAGTGCTATACGAAGAAGTCAATGAGCTGCAGCAATTGTCTAAAAACCTTATTAGTTCAATAGACCACATTTATGAAGACACTAATAATCATAATATAAATAAGGCAGTCAGAACAATGTAAAATAACCCATCATATAACATTCAGTATGTCATTTTTATTACTAGAGTGTTGCAGTTACTGGGGTTTAATAGAGCAATATAAGACGTACAGAAAGTAACCAAGATA
>NW_017729031.1:77670792-77687378 GCF_001723915.1 Gavialis gangeticus
AGACGTACAGAAAGTAACCAAGATAAAAAAGCACAGTTGATTGGAATGGTATTGTGGGACATGATGACCCAGATTCATTCATTTGAACAATTACAGGCACACAGTGAAAATTCTACTTGTCTTATTCACATGAATAATTGTTTGAATTCATCTCTGGTGTAAGTGCATTTGACTCTCACGCCTTTGTGATTAAACAGGATTTGATTAGTAAATATATCCTAAAGGCATATCTATACTTGAAACTTGCTGTAGAGTTTGCATATCCATAACAGCTCTTCCACAAGCAGAACATTCACATCACATTGGTATCCCACAGCAAAGCAGATTTTGCTTTGTATCACTGTGGCCACACTGCAAAGCTACATTTCAAAGTAAGCTTTCTGAAGTCTGGTCAGAGGTAAAATAAGGGATTGCTGCACTCGCTGAATTCTGGAATTTTTCACTCTGCAGTGACCCTGGGGGAAATAAACTTCTTCAAGTCCTGCAGGGTGCCTTTGCTTTTTGAAATGGTCTTGTAGACTGAGTTGATCAGAGGTAGTTGCAGAGGTCAATTCAGTGGAAGAGACAGGAAGAAGCCTGAGAACAGGGATATGGAGTGGGACTGAGCACGCTGAAGTGGTGGTCATGTGTTTGTAACATTAAAGGGGAAAAGAGGCAGTGCTGTGTATAGGTACTCCTCACTTAATATTGTCCCAGTTAAATTTGTTTCATTTTTATGTTGCTGATCTATTAGTGAACATACTCATTTAAAGTCACCCAATGTTCGGTTCTAATGTTGTTTGGCTGCCGCTTGCTAGTAGGTAACTACTGTGACATAACTGCATTCGCTTAACATCATTTCACTTAAAGTTGCATTTTTCAAGAATGTAACTATGATGTTAAGCGAGAAGTAACTGTACACTATATGTTGCAGCCAACATTTTAAGCTCTTGGAAGATAATTCTAAAGCTTTATCCACCTCATGGGTGAAATCCTGGATTTCAGGTTCAGAGTCCAGCAGGAGCAATGGTGGAGTGGCCTATCTCTTGCCCAGCAATTAAGTCTGCCCTGAATGCCAAATCAATCCTAACTGCACACATTCTGGCCTTTGTCTGTAACTTTTGCTTTTCCTGTAATTCCTCATTTTCTCACTTCCCTTCCCCAAACCTATGAGGCTACAGCAAGATCGACTTCTCCCCCTTCCCGAGTTAAATGTTATCAGGGCTAGCAGGGAAAGGAACAAAATAATTAACCTGCTGCTCTCAGGAAGGCGAGGAGGAGGCATTCGAGACTTCCTGAATTGCTAAATCTTTTCTTTGACATCCTTCTCACTCTCCTTCTCTGGAAATGTTATTGGAATTCTAAAGGAGTGGAGCAAAGAACTCTGCAAAGAGTAGCCATGATTGGCAATCTGAAGGGGTTCTTGCCTGGCAGTACTAAATGTGCTAAATGTGCATCTTCAGTGCACCTTCTCACTGCCCTGAAATTTCTTTACCCAGATCTGTGACCTCCTCTGGCCCAGTGCACTTAAAGCTGTCTCCCTTGTTCTGCATTTTGTTGTGAAATCCATTTATAGATCTGTAGTAAACAATTGCTATTCAATAGCCTGGACACATTCCTTCTTGACAGTGCACTGGAATCCAGGAACTCGATATGGAATCACACTGAAACACAAGATGTGACTGCGTAATAGTGAAGAGTTTGACATGGGTAACTCCTTGTGATCTAGAATCACAAAGGACAGCATGTGGGTGCATGTCAGCATTTGAATGAGGAGCTAATATCTGATCAAAATGACTCCAGAGCAGTAGATAGTTCTTGGAAAGGCCAACGCTGATAACTAGCAAACTAATGTGGGATACAAGTGAAAAGATTTGCCAGATGTAGAACAGTTGTTTTGAGATAGGATGCATCCACAACCTAAACATTGATGCTCATAAAACAGTTCTTTTCATATCTTGGTAAATCTGCCTCTAACATTACCACAGTAATGTATAGTAGAACCCCAGATGGTTTGCAACCAAAAAAGAAACCAAACTGTTTCTGGGACCAGGTCACTTTACCACAAAAGAACTCAAGACAAACATCAACAAATTTCAAGTGTAGATAAACTCCAATATCACCACTCTGCATCCTTGCTCTATGAATCACAGTGGGTGTGCCTCCCTGTGCAAATGCTCTGGGTGGGTTTACTCTAGAGTAATTTACTCTAGACTAAATCCACCCTGGGCAGGCATCTATACATACGAGGAAGCGGGAACAGATTTGCTGCTCATGGCAGCAAATCTGCTCCCACCCACCCCCCACTACCAGCCCCCTGCAGGAGCTAGGGGGAGCTCTAGGCTCCCCCTGGGTGCTATCCTAGGGGCTGGCAGGGCCCATGGGGTCAGGAGACAGCTTTATTCAATTTTACCCATGGGGTAAAATTCTGTTTTCTCCACGTAACTGCATTTAATCCTACAACTCTACTGATAAATTTAACGGCCCAGCACTTTTTTTTTCCTCTGAGGTTGCACACCCACAACTCCATTCGCAGTCAGTGAGAGCTTTGGGTGTTTAGCACCTTATAAAATCTGGTCTCCATCTTTTACGGCAGTGCTCTATAAAAGATTGATGTCTGTCTATGCAAATAGAGAATAGATAAAGGGCTAGTAGTTGGTACACAAGTGTGTTCAGCTTTGCTTCTGGAGTTTTGAAAATCAAGGAACCTACTGCTCATTGTGCACTATAAATAGCTTCTTTGCACACATCCCTGAAAACCACCATTTTCATATTACCCTCCAGAAGTGACTCCAAGAGCTGATCCCCTTCAAACTCTGTAGAAATAGATGAGGAGTCAGTTTGCATCAGGCTTGACTTCTGTCTAATAAATGCTGCCAATTTGTCTGAATCAAAACAGATTTAAGAGTGCCCTTGAAAGACCATCTAATGGTTTCAGAGGAATAAAAAGAACAATTCATAGAATCATAGAAAAATAGGGCTAATAAGGACCTCTGGAGGTCATCTAATTCAAAACCCTGCCTGAGGCAGGATCATCCCTATCTAAACCCTTGTGTAATTAAGGAATATCCAACTGACAGCCCATAAGAGGTCAGTTCATGGCCTTCTGGCCCTACCCTCACTCTCCACATTGCTCAGGCTGCAGCAGTAGCATCCAGAAACTCTAGGCTCCCCTTCTCTAGATTTGTGTCCTTCCCCATGTACTCTGACAGTTGGTAAGGTACAGCTTGCACCCTGGTAAGCTGGGAAGAGGACTGGGGGTATACTTGTGGCACTGCGCAGGAGGAGATGCATGCATACAGCACGGTGCAGAGCAGCACAGTGGCCAGCCTCAATGAGTAGAGTAATAACTACAGTGGAGAAGAAAGAGGGGTGTCCATGTGCATGACATGGCAGAGCGTATCAAGGAGGGTGGAGAGGGAGAGAAGCAGCATCCATGGTGCAGCACAGTAGAGGGAAGAAGGGGAGGAAAAAGAAGGAAAAAGGGGGAATCTGTGTCCACAGCATGGAGTGTAGTTGCAGGGGAGGAGGATAGAGGAGCATCTCTGCATGCAGTGCAGATGAACACAGCAAGGAGTGGGGTGTTGTGCCCATATGCATGGCTCAGACAGTGTAGCCTGGGGGGCATGTGGCTCATGCTGGTGCAGTCCCCCGCTGGTCACAAGTTGGACAGCCCTCGTCTAACCTATTACTAAAACTACACAATCAACCCTGTCACATAACTGCAAGGCATAATGCCTTGACCTGCCACAAGTAAAGCACGGGGACTATTGCGGTCAGTGTCCTGCTGTTGTATGTGTTGTTAAAATGAACTCATTTTCTACATTCAGTGATTTCTGCTTTATAAGCAGCAACTAACACTATCGAGCCTGGGAGCAAGGAACTTGAAGACATTTCTTACAACAGTAAAAAATAGTTTCTGTTTGTGAACTGATTCTTCGCCAGGGTGAGACTTGTCAACCCAGGCAGGAGGGAGTATGGTTTAGTCTCCCCCACAGCCGATCAGTGCAGTCCCCAAAACAGAATGTGTTGGCTTGGGAAAGCCGAATGACTTGGGAAGTGGAAGATGATCTGCTGAGAAGCTTCTGAAGGCAAGACTTAGTAGCGTTCCTCTGCCTTAACACATGAAGGAGGAGAGGTATAAAAAGGCCTGTTCTCACCATAGAATAAATTTATCCAAGGGGCAAAATGACAAAAAATATCCTGGTAATTTACGCCTCCTTACACCAGTGTGCATGGGGAGAGGAAACAATTTAGTTTAGGGCTAATTTTCCAACATCTCTTTATAATGCTATCTTTTTTTTACCCAGGCTCACAGATAGGGTTACTGTTGTTAAGCAGGAAGAAAAAAAATAGCTTTAAATAGTTTTACCAGTTCAAACAATTTTCTTTTGTGAATATCAGGACTTGAGTGAAAAAGCATTATAAGCTGTAGTCTAAGATTCATCAAGGATTCAGGAAATCAAAAGATTTATAGGCTGTATTTTAATGAATTTTCAGGCTGTTCATTTCCTTCCTTTTTTCCTGTTATCCCATATAATTGTCCTTTTGATTGCTTTTAAAGATTTGATTCATAACATATATTTTCACAATCTTTTCCAGTCATAGTTCTCTCTATAATTTCTACTCAAGGTACTAATTTGTTAAATAATACCTGCAAACTATTCTTTTTAATAAAGTGTTTCCTTCATCCTTTGAAATCATTTCTCTTTCAGTATGAACTTCATTGTGTCAGTTAATACTGATTAGTTGCTGCACGCTCTGGCAAAATATAAAATGAAAAAGAAAATCTTCCTTCTGTTAATAATAGCTTAGATTACTAAGGAGAACCAAAGAATTTTTAAAACTGAATTTACTTTTTACCCTTCACCTCACTTGGCTTCATAAGGGTAAAGTTACATGTTTGTTACACTCAGACCATACTAAATCGGTGTTTAAGTTAGAACATGACGTGAGCAATCACACATTAGGGGTTAATAGTATTTTTCTTGTCTGCTTTGACTTGCTACTAGAGGGCTGGCAAGCAGGAGTGTAGGTATGAGCCAGGACACCTGGGCTCTAGCCCTTCTGGGTGGGGCTGGGGCTGGAAGCAGAGATGCTGGAGGACTGCAAATTGCTCATTTTATCTCCATCGATCAGACTGAAGGTATCTTAACATGAGATAGGTAGCACAGCCCAGATTTAACCCTCACCTGAAATGCCATAACTTTGACATGCTCAGAGGGCACTTAGCATGCATTAAGCAGCTTTAATATATGGATGTTTGCATTTTAAATGCCCTTAGTATAGTCTAAGAGTAATGTACAACTTCACCTTTATTGAGTTTCACTTCCTGATCTTCATACAATAATACTAGTAGTGTAATGATGGGAGGGCATGAACCTAGGCACTGCCTAAGGGAAGGGAACCTGAATGTAGCTGGGGGGGAGTGCCTCATCTTCCCATCCTGTTTCTCCCCTCCTCCCAAACCCTGAACCTTTCCTGCAGTGGCTTAAAGAGGTGGTGATGTCTCCTGTCAGCAGCAGTGTATCTCCAGCTGCTACAACATGTGCCACAACTGCCTGTAGTGTACTGGCTTGTTATGCTTCTGAGTAGCACAATATTGTGTTTTTGTTTCCAAACCTGTAGATGGGAAAAATTTTAAATCGAAAAGTTCTTCTTCTGCTATGTCACTATTTAAGCAGCTTGGATTCAGTCATTCCACATTTTCAATGCAAGACATTAAGCCTTATTGAGTTTAGATGCACTGATATTATTGCATTATAATGATACTGGGTGCATCTACATGAGACACTTTACTTGAGATTAAGGAAAATTACTGCACAGTAAGTGTCACCATCTACATGTGCAGATGCTTACTCCACAGTAATTTGCTTTAAACACAAGTAAATTTGCTGTAAATACAAGTAAAAACATTTTTTTCTTCTTGTAAATACAATTTACTGGGGAGTAATTACTGTGCTGTATGGCACGTATAAATGGCCAACTGGTAGCAAATGTGCTCCTTGTCAGCTGGGCAGAATGGGACAGGAGATTGTTCACTGGCCCCAGGAGACACTCGCTGCCAGGAACGGCACCACCACTGGAGCGCAGGCGGAAACAGTGTTCCCCTGCCCCAGTAGCAGGGAGCTCCCAGCCTCTGCTCTGCAATCACCAAGTCTGGGCTGGGGGATCCCTGATGCTGGGGCAGGGGGTCATTGTCTCTGCCTGGGCTGTGGGGGTGGAGCCTGCCCTGGCAGCAGGTGGCTCCCAAGGGCAGGGAGGATCCTTACCCAGTGTAAACTAATTTATCTCTAGTCACTTCCATGGAACAATGCTGATTTATGTCTGCTCAGGACTTGAACTGATTTTATTCAGTGTACAATTTTCTGGACAGATAAGTCTTGAAATTAACATTTTATTACTCTTGAATTCTGAATGTGCAGTTTTCTTCTTTTGATTAAACACATTCCAAAGTGTTTTTAAACTCTAGACCTATTAGCCAAAAGGAAAGATTGACCACTATGTATTTGCCTCTAAGACATATTTAAAGTAGAACTTTTCATTTAGAAAATTACTTTATTTAATATTACAAAAGTAAGCTAAAATATATTGAAACAAAATGTTTCATGTTACCCCCATAAATTATTTTCTTCTCAATATATCGTTTTACAAAATATTCTAAAATGTTGACTTTTCATCCCAATTCATGAAAAAAAAACATTGAAATCTTGAAAATTGTTACAGGATGCAAAAATTTGATTTCTGATTAGCCATTCTTATGACTCCCTAGCTTTATAACAAACTGTCCTCATGGGGATTACACATTGCGCAAGTTGTTAACAAAATAAATATGTGCAATTAAAAAGGGCTGCACATTGTATGAGTGATAGAAATGTGTGTACACTTCTTTTAGAGTCTGATCCAAACCTAATCAAGTCAAAATAATGATTGCCAGAGATTTCTGTGGGCTTTGTGTTAGGCATTTTGAATTAGACTTAATGGGTCATTGGGATGGACATGTAGTGTTTCCTAATTTTCTGCCTAAGTGTCATGAATTTTAACTAGAGATAACATTGCTAACATCACTCTTCTACACAAGTTCTATTCACTGATTACGGACTAATGGGTTTGAGGGAGAGGGGTATTGGATTTTTGTTTTGTTTTGTTTGTATGCATCCTTCTTAATAGCCATTAACTGATTGGAAGATAAGAAGTCCAAATGTTCTGATATAAGAAAGTACTGTTCCATTTTAATCAGGTTGTTCAAATTATTATACACAGTTGTATTTCTCAAAGTTTCAAGTAAAAGAAGATTGGAAACCTCCTAAGCACTGTTCTTACTTATTATGTTAATAACAAAATACATAAAAATTATGCTTCAGAAGAAAGTATCATAAATATGAAAAAGTTAGGTATTAGAATAACTAAGACACAAAATTTCATGTAACCTACTGCCAATATTATCAGCATTATGTTAAATGATTCCACCCTCCATTTGCTTCATTGAGTCTTAATAATGTTTGCCTTTCTTCCTCAAATTAAATCATGTTAGCATGACAAACACTAGAAAAGAAATCTGCTGGATGATTTATGCGAATGATTTATGGGCAGCTTGTTACAATGGCTTTAAATAATACCTCATTCTGGCACCTTGGGCATGACCTTCATTAGTCAGAGAATTTCAACAGTTATTCAAGAAAGATGAACTTCAAAACGTCTAATGTAAAGAAGAATCAGAATAGAGGCCTAGTAAGAGAAGCAGTCAGGACAAGGAGACTGAAATATACATTTAGAAAAAAGATATTTTAAAACCAATTTCCAAAACAAAATTAGAGTAATTACCTACACCCAAATTCTTGATGCTGCACACAAACTGAGGAAATAGACTATGACTTGCAAAATTCAAATGAAGCCCTGAGTGGCATCAGGAAGGAGAACTCATTAGAAGTCACAGTAACAACATGACTATTATGTGCAATCTATTGAATAGCTCTCATTTAATAGCTGGAGCCCGAAACCATTTAATTAACTTTAACAAACAAAGGACGCTGTTCTCTCGGGGCTTGGTCCTGAAACTCATGAAGTTTTGGGTGTAAGATCAGATCTTTAGACATAACGACACAGACTATGATCTGTCAGGAAGGGTTTCCATGGACTGATCTGTATAACCTTCAAACTCAGCATAGTCTTTTATCATCTCTGACTGAAGTCAATGAGAACCTTTGCCTTGGTTTTAATGGGACATAGTTTGTGCCCTTATTGTTAATTACTTGGCTATATGTGATTTCCACAGTTTCTTGCTGCTTTTTTTGGTTGCTTTCTTACCTTCAAAGAAAAATATTTTTTAAATCTCTCTGACTCAAGTACAAGTTGCACCTTATTGCATGCATTGTTACAATTATTTATTATCTGTTTCACAATAGCACCCGGTACGCCTCAGCATAGACTCGGGTACATTGTCCAAGATGCTATTTGGTTCATGAGAAATTAAATAGTAGCAAATGTGTGGAAGATAAAAGGAGCTGCCCTGTGGTTGTATTTAAATTCTTCTGTTTGCAGGTGTTCAACTCCACACCAATTTTCTGTGCATCCATTAGGATCTACTTATATATCATATAAGCAGAAATACTAAGAATCCTATGTACTGAAAATCCTGTATTAATCTGCCATGGCAAAGATAAGATGGCACTTTAAACATTATTTCCTGAATAGGGTTTTGTCTATAAACCACACTGAAGTATATTGCCACTGTATCAGCAAAATCCTACCTTTGTCTTTATTCTTTATTATCAAATGGAGAGCAAAGGACAATAAAACAGAGGGATAAAAGTCAAACTGTCAGGTAAATAATCAGTATATATAGACAGGAACTGACAAGATTGTGAAAATTATGCCTGCAGACTGTAAACCCTGTTCAATAAGTTACATTAAGTATCACAACTGAATACCTGTTTATGCTCATATATTCCCAATAAACCATGTGGAAAATGACCTTCTAATCTGGACTAACCAGTGCCTTTTGGAGAACTAACCCCCCACCCTTCCTAGCCCCCAACACATGCTAAACTATTCCAAAGTAATTCATGTAATCAGTTATCTGCAGTTTTCACCACCTAATGGATACTGTAGACACTTAAGGGATAACTAAACTTTAATAGCTGTATTATGTTGCATCACATTGGCCTGCAATGGAAGCAGTGGGACACAATAAAACCTCTAAAATGTAAAAGACAGCACACATTATTTTTGAAACTGAAATGTAACTTTGAAGGTGAGTATCTAAGACTAGGGAACCCTCTATTCTCTTAAAAATAGTCACTTCTAGTGTCATAGACTCATTAGTATTTTAAAATAAAATAAGGACTGAACTTGCTATAACACAGATAATCTTTTGTTAGCAGATATGTTAATTACAAGAATGGGGGTATTTCCCAGGCTTTCCAGAATCAGGCTATTTCCCCGTTTCTTAATGGAAATGGATTAGAGTAAAAATCTGGGAGTAACATCTGATATTATAAATGGGCAGAATTAAAGGTGTCCAATTTATACAATAATGATTGAAGTGTCAGAAGAATCATTCTTAGAAAAAGTTCTTTAGAGAACTAGACCAAACCCACAAAAGTCAATGGAAGTCTTTGGATTGGGGCTTAATTTCAAAAGGGCAAAAATAGTCATATCACATAGTTTCTGGTTCACAGAAGATACACAGATTCACAAGTTTAGGGCTAGAAGGGACCTTGTGAGATCATCTGGTCCAGCCCCCTTGCTCTGTGCAGGAAAGACTGCTGGGGTCAAATAACCTCAGCAACATGTGCATCCAGTCTCTTTTTGGAGATCTCCTGGGTAGGTGCCTGCACCACCTCCGCTGGGAGTCTATTCCAGAGTCTGGTCACACAAACCATGAAGAAGTTTTTCCTTATATCCAGTCTGAAACCTTCCTCAAAGAGTTTATGACCACTGCTCCTGGTTTTCCCCTGGGGTGCTTTGGTGAATAGTTGTTCGCCTGGCCTCTGATGGTCTGCCCTGATGTATCTGTAAGCTGCCACCAAATCCCCCTGAAAATCTCATTTCTAGGCTGAACAGTCTTTCCTCGTATGGCTTGCTTTTCAGGCCTCTAATCACATGGGTATCTCTTCTCTGGACTCTCTTAAGCTTCTCCACATCCTTCTTGAAGTGTGGCACCCAGAACTGGATGCAGTACTCCAGCTGCAGCCTCACCAAGGCTGAGTAGAATGGAAGAGTATCTTCCTTAGTTTTGCTTGAGATGTATCGGTTGATGCATGCTAGCGTAGTGTTTGCTCTGCTAACTATAGCATCACACCGGTGGCTCATACTCATTTTATGGTCAATTATGAGCCCCAAGTCCCTTTCAGATGTGGTGCCAATTAGTGTATCACCACCGAACCTGTAAGTTTATTGTAGATTTTCCTCCCCAGATGGAGCACTTTACCCTTCTTAGTGTTGAACAGCATCCGGTTCTGGTACTCCCATTTAACTGATCTGTCTAGGTCCACCTGGATCATCAACCTACCCTGATGTGTGCCCACACTTCCCCAAAGCTTAGTGTCATCAGTGAACTTTGCCAGTGTGTTTTTTACTCCCACATCCAGATCATTGATGTAGATGTTGAAAAGCACCTGTCCAAGTACCAAACCCTGGGGGACCCCACTGGCTACCTTCCACCACATCAACACAGGTCTGTCTATTACTACTCTCTGGGTCTAACCTTGTAGCCAGTTTACCACCCATCTCACCATTGAATTGTTGAGCCCATAGTCCCCTAGTTTTGCCTTGAGAGCCTCAAGGAACACCAAGTCAAAGGCCTTCCTAAAGTCCAAGTAAATGACGTCAACCTCATCCAGATAATGAATAACCTGGTCATAGAAGAAGATAAAGTTAGTCAGATATGACCTACCCGCAACAAAACCATGCTGTTGTTCAGAATTTTGCCTTCTGCTAGATTATTGTATGTGGACTCCTTGAAATTTTTTTCAAGGTTTTTTCCCGGGATTGACGTCAGGCTGATCAGCCTGTAGTTCCCTGGGTCTTCTTTCATCCCCTTCCTGAAAATCGGTACAACATTGGCCCCCTTCCAGACTTCCAGGCTTTTGGGACCTCTCCAGAGTGCCACAGATTCTCAAAGAGGTTCACCAGCAGTCCTGCGAAATGAAATGAAAACGGTTCTTCAAATTGCTATAATCTAGTAGGGAATCTACTCAACCATCCTTACAAAATGATCCATGTTCACACTTCCAAGCCCCTTAGATACTTATTCCCTTATTATGATCTGCTCAACAGAAGCAAGTTTTAACTAACTGTTCCTAGGCAGAACTGTTCTTCATCTACTGATATCACCAAGATAAAAGGAAATAAACACATCAAACCTAAAAAAGTTCTAGACTTTTCAGGCAATCTTTTTCCATCCACATTTCTCATTTGAACCACATGAAATAACATTTTGGTGGGAAATTTCGTATGGATTTTTGACCAGCTCTGAAATGATGCTAGTTTCTGCACCTTAGGAAGGATAAAAGCTTTTTCTCAAGCTTTTAAACAGGGATATCGAGGACTAAAAATTACAGGATGCTGGTGAGCATTCTCCTTTGGATTTTCAAAGAGTTTGGCCTTTAAAAAATTCCAGAGGATATAGCTGCATTGTTCTGAACTTTTATACAGAAAAAACAAATGCCAAACTGCATTGCTAAATTTTGGTCTTGACTACACAATCTAACCCATGCTGTTAACCTAGTGTCCACCATGCAGTATCTCAGTAAAGTCATTAGAGCCTCATACTGGGATAAAGTTACAATATCACGGCCTAATAGAATCTCTGACTGTAAAAAATAATCTGTTAAAAAGGTTGGGTTAGAAAATTACCCAAAGTCTAAAAATCAGGGATGTGTGAGGGAAGAAGAAAAGTGGGAACAGTAAGAAGGAAAATAACCTGAATCTCACAAGCGAAGTATGTGAGTTGAAAAGTATTCACTTAATATATTTCCAGCTAGTGCAATAATGGCTATTTTTCAAATTAACTTAGAAATTCTGTAACATTCTTAAGATAACTTTCTTTGGTTGTTTGTATTAAAGAAAAAAGCAAAAAACAAAAACCTGAGTCATATAGGCCAGGCACAGACATTGCACTTTTACCTGTAAAAGTGATCAGATTCCAGTTTATACCTGTAACAGAACAGAAGTTTGGCACACAAAATCAGACCATACCTGTTATAGAACAGAAGTTCAGCACAAATCAGCTGGTTCAAAAATGGTGATACCTGGTCTAAGATTTACCCCCACCACCAAAGGGTGAATGTGTGTTCTGTTCACTACCGATCTAAACTATGCTGCTTACAGAAAACCATGTAACGTAAGTTGATTCCATGTACCTAGCCACACTATCCATAATGGTCACCATTTAAAACTAGTGTTGCATGTGGGGGGAAAAAGAAACATCTGCAAAGATTTTAAGCATGGAATGAGAAATGTAGCAAATCACTCTCAAACACAGTTTAATTCTTGACAACTTGCTGGAACATACTGACTATGATCTTTTTGCCCACATTAAAGAACAGTCTGAAATCACCACTTCCAATTAATGAGAGACTCAGATACTTCAGAGAGGTCAGGAGTCAAACAGGATAAAATAAGTATAGGAAAAATATGGATTAGAGAAAGATATAATTAAGTCACTTTATGCTTTCATCCTGTACAATTATTGGACTCTCTACATTGTAAAATGTAATGGCCTGTGATATACAGGGAGTCAGAATAGATGACCTAATATACCCTTCTGGCCTTAAAATTTTTTAATAGTTTAACCAAAATTGGGACCCAAATGATGATACACAAAAGCCACAGGAATTTAGGCATAATAACAAAAATGTGACAGAATTTCCTTGCACAAGTAATTATGTACAGTATCAGACTCCATAACTATATTCAGAGTGAATGTCATCTTCTCTTCTCCACCAGTTGATTTCCTTTCCTTCTCCTGTTCCTGGTAACCTATTTCATCTTCTATGGGTGCATACAAGAGTTACATATAGACAGAACTAAGAGTAGGTCAATCTAAATGTCAAATCAAACTGGCATTCGGGGAGGTTAAATCAGGCAAAAAATGGCAGGCCAGGCCTTCTCAGGTAAACTAACTTTGATCAGGAATAAGATAGCCCAACCTATTGAATGTCCAAATGCTCTCAGAGCACAGCCCTGGGGCTGGGAAAGCCCAGCTGTTTGCTGCAGCCCAAGCCCCAGAGCTATGCTTATCCTAACTCCTTCCCCATGCTGACTAATTTTAGCCCCCAACCCTGCCACACTTGGACAGACAACACTCCCCCCCTCCCCTCCTCCCACGCATAACCCACCAGCCCCCTCCTAATCCTGCCAAGCCCCTTGTAGACTTGCTACCTTCCCCCACCTCCCCCTCCACCATCGCACCCACCCCTTGGGCCACTCTGAATTACTTACTCTGGTTTCCCCATGCAGCTCCAAGGACCAGCAAACACCTCTTCACACAACTCCCAGTCTATGTTCACATGCCTAAAATTAGAGCTAACATGGCATGTTGTAGCATGATGCTACCTTGTGCTATATAGACATACCCCAAGACAGAGCATTTTTTGCTAAGTATTCTTTATCACAATTTAACATGCTCTTGCTTAGAACATTAGTATCTTAGAGCAGTCATGAAATAGCCTCCATTTGTTCCTCATTAGTTATTTTCAAGAGGCATCCCTGTTGGTTTCTTTTTAATTTTTCAGCAACTATTGAAGTTACGCCACTAGCAAATTGCCACTATTTCTACTGGAGATTCTTGTACAAACTTAATACAACACATCGTATCTGCTCTTTCCCCTCCACAAAACAAGGATGCTTCATATATTAGTAGTGTTAGCTCATTACACTTTCATACCATGCCCCAGGCCCTTGTATGAATTTTGGATATTCTCCTTCTGTCCAAGCAAGATACAACATGTTTGGTCATAGGCTAAATGAAGTCAGATTAAAGAATCTTATTTGCTTTGTTCGGTTTTGGATCAGGTGCCATAGGAATGTAGCTGTGTAATATGCCACAGTATACAATCACATTGTAGGTGAGCTGATTTTAATGAAAGGTATTAAAGTTTAGATTTTTTTACCCACTAGAAAAATATAGAGACTCTTGCCCAGAGATTCAGTAATGCTACAGGTGTAAGCCCTCCATTTCTATAGAGCTGAACCAGAGATCAAGTGTGGTATGCTTCCAGCCAGCTTGCTTGTTTATTCTGCATTAAAATAATTGTTTACAGATGTAACAACCTTGAAGTATTAACAACAGCTCAATGACTCATTGTGCAGTGCTGACCATTAAAAATATTAAACAAGCATCTAATCCAAAAAATTCTACCTTTAAAAATTACTTCAGTCAAAATTATTTATAAATCATTAAATACATTATTTTTACTGAAGTAATTTCTAAAGCTAAAATTGAATTGAAATCTTCAACTTATTACTTACAACAACTTAATTAAGTAGTTAGGTAATTAATAATACATTTGCTTCTTGTGTAACATTTTCTTTCTCAGAACAAGTAAAGTGCATGGGTATTAAGCAAGACCTTGTTTCATAGCAGTCACAAATTTTATAGTGCATGAGAAACTGTTCCATCTTTAATTTAAACTTCAGTGACATCCTAACTTTTCACATGAGTCTTCTCAAGATCAGCACTTTTCTTTGCATGCCCCTATGAAATTACAGAGAAAGACATTTTATCTTGTAAATGAGCATTTGTACATCTTAAAGCAAGCGGCTGAGAAGTATACCTTGTTCATTAGCACAATTACTGACCTAGCCATAATTAAATGAACGTTGTCTTTAAACTAATATGCTGTAAACAGCAATGTATAAGGGCACCTAAACAGCAATTTAAATGCATCCATATTGGTGGAATAAGCATTAAAAAAAGACTTGGTTCATATTAGAAATAATTTTTGCCTGACTCAGCATCTCTATATTATCTCCTATACTTATTTACTCTTCTTATCATTACTGCAGTTGCTTTTCTGTATCTTTTTTCTAATGATAACATCAGTTTCACTCAACCAGGAATTCAAACTTTTCAGAAATGAATGCCAAGTTGACACTATTTTTGTGGGAAGTGCTAGAGAGTGGTGCTATGTCACTGTAGCGATGCACTACGGAGGCATAGCATTGCTGGGCACAAACCGTGACACTGATACTGCGTCACCATAGCAATGAACTACAGCACTATAACATGTCACTATGGCAATGTAGCTGCTAAAAATAACAGTGCACTGCTGGAACGGCACAAGACCAGCTGTTATTGCACCATCATTTAGTATTTCCTAAAGCAAGTACTAAATGATGGCTCAATAACAACTGTTCTGTGAGGAGTATGTGTAGACACGCCCACTGAGGAGAAATCTTCTTCTATCCTGGGCATGCAAAACTTAAAATAAAATGCCATAAAACATGGAAGGGCATTTTCATGTTTCTTGCAAAGGTACTTTTTTGAGTATCTTTGAAATCAAAGGATGAGAAACAAGGTGATACCATCGCAAACAATCCAGTGCAGATAAGGAAACCAGGTTTTCCAGAACTCTTTATAATGTTCACTACAAGTTCTAACTTTTCAGAAAAGAGATCTACTAGAGGCCAATGGGGTAATAATATTTCCTAATCTAGTGTACCAAGTAATGCCACTTTTAATTCTCTAAACCATCAGAATTTATGAATACCATGAAGAATGCAATTATTTTTTGAAAAATGTTTTATTTGATCTGTCATTTAATGTAGTATAGGAGTGGTGGTTGGTCTGTATTTGGGGGGGGGAGGCAGGTTTATGCCTCTTCCTCTAATATAAGTGGGATGTTATCAATGAAGAGAGCTTGTAAGAAAGCAGCCTCAAATTCTTCTCAGCTACAATAGTCATAGGACTCGGAACAGACCAGAGTAGGGGTAGCACTTAACAGAAAAGATGTGCTAATTTGGTATGTCTTCTCAGCACCCTTTTCTAGAAAAGTTTCAATGCCAGAGGTAGCCTCATAGAAAAATCAGACAGGGCCAGAGCAAGAACACTACCTGCCTTTCTTCTGATATATCACACCTGTGGCTCAGAAAGAATGATTATTATATAGAGGCATACAATTGCATACCTCTTCATCAACTTCACGAAGGGCACTTGATCTAAAACATGTGATCATAGATCAGGTCCTACTTGTGCAGATATTCGCTGGTGCCAGGAGCCACACTGAAAATGTGAGCTAAGTAAGTTGGAATTGGGGGGAAGGGCAGGCAGGATCAGGGAGCTAGGTTCACAGGTGTGTGCCTGCTCCTTTAAGGGCAGAAAGTGCCTAGAGAGAGGGCCCTAGGAGATAGGCAGAACCCCTGCAGGTGCAGGTTGCTGTGGCAGCTAGCTAATGAGGGCATTAGCCTGCACCTGCACCTGGTCAGCTGACTGGAAGGAGGCAGGGCCCTGGGCATATATAAGCTCTAGGGCTGAGACTGGAGGGGGTTAGTGCTCTGGAAGCAGCCAGAAAGAAGGAGCTCTTGCAGAAGCTCTATTCAGAGATGCTGTAGCAAAAATAGTTACTTTTTTCTATGTTTCTTTGTTCCTTGTTTTAGTATTA
>NW_017729031.1:77687389-77718240 GCF_001723915.1 Gavialis gangeticus
CCTCCAGGGGATAAAATCAGCAATTTATGCAACAATGCTTGTTTGCCATTCCATTGCTGGTAAGACTGAGGGGCTCTAAGAGCTCCTAAAGTATCTGGGACTTGGGGGCATATGTTGTTGAGGCAGAAGTCTGCCGCTTAAAGGGGCAGAGTGTGACCTCCATAGCTTCATAGTTGGTAGGGTCGGAAGGGACCTAAGCAGATCGTCAAGTCCGACCCCCTGCAATGGGCAGGAATGAATGCTGGGATCAAATGACCCCAACTAGGTGATTATCTAGCCTCCTTCTGAAGACCCCCAAGGTAGGAGTGAGTACCACTTCCCTTGGAAGTTGGTTATAGATCCTAGCCGCCCTGACTGTGAAGTAGTGCTTCCTGATGTCTAGCCTGAACCTACTCTCAAGTAACCTGTGGCCATTATTCCTAGTTACTCCTGGTAGTGCTCGGGGGAACAGGGCTTCTCCCATTCCCCGCTGGTCCCCCCCCTCTTGTGGAGGCTGAATAGGTTCAGGTCCCATAGCCTCTCCGTGTACGGCCTGACCTGCTGCCCCCTGACCATGAGAGTGGCCCTCCTCTGGACCTTCTCAATTCTGGCCACATCCCTCCTGAAATGCGGCACCCAGAACTGGACGCAGTACTCCAACTGTGCCCTGACCAATGTCGCACAGATAGGGAGGATCACCTCCTTGGTCCTGCTCATGATGCATCTGTGGATGCATGACAAGGTGCGGTTAGCCTTACTGACTGCATCCTCACAGTATGACTCCAAGATCCCTTTCTGCCTCTGTGCTGATGAGAGAGGAGTTCCCCAGCCTACAGGCATACTGCTGGTTCTTTCTCCCTAGGTGCAGTACCCTGCACTTGTCAGTATTGAATCCCATCCTATTCTCATCCGCCCATCCCTGTAACCTCTCCAAATCTAGTTGTAGCCTGTCCCTCCCTTCTAGCATGCCCACCTCTCCCCACATCTTAGTGTCATCCATGAATTTGAACAGGGTGTTTTTCAACCCCTTGTCCAAGTCACTGATGAAGATGTTGAACAGTGCGGGCCCAAGGACTGAGCCCTGGGGAATCCCACTGCCCACATCCTTCCAGGTCGAAAATGGCCCATTCACTACCACTCTCTGGGCCAATTTGTGACCCATCTGACTGTGTAGGCATCAGTGTAAGAGTTGCCTAGTTTTTTAATGAGAATGGGGTGAGAAACTGTGTCAAAGGCCTTCCTAAAGTCCAAAAAGACTATGTCTACCACAACACCTGCATCCAAGGATTTTGTGACCTTATTGTAAAAGGCAACCAGGTCGGTCTAAAAGGACATGCCCCTAATGAACCCCATGTTGGTTGCCCCTGAGCAAAATCTCCCCCGCTGGTCCCTCACAGATATGCTCCTGGATAATTTTCTCAAAGACCTTCCCCAGGACCAAAGTAAGACTAACGGGCCTATAGTTGCCTGGGTCCTCCCTCCTCCCTTTTTTGAAAATGGGGACCACATTGGACTTCTTCCAGTCTTCTGGCACCTGGTCAGAGCACCACAAGTGCTCATAAAGCTGTGCCAGGGGCCCCCTGCCAATTCCCTCAGCATCCTGGGGTGGAGAGCATCTGGACCTGCTGATTTAAACATGTCCAGCCCCACCAGAAGTTCCCTAACTAGGTTCTCCCTGACCCTAGGCCTGGTGGTGCCTCTCCTGTGTCTATCCAGAGTCCTGGTGGGGAAGATGTCCTGCTCAGAAAAATAGAGGCAAAGAATTTGTTAAAGAGGTCAGCTTTTTCATCTGGTGCAACCACCAGATTGCCAAGTGTGTTCTGTAGGAGCCCCACATTACCCAGTGCCTTCTTTTTACTCGCTATTTATTTAAAAAAGGATTTCTTGTTATCTTTGATCCTTTTCACTAGTCCTAGTTCCATCTCTGCCTTAGCCTTCCTAACAGCCCCCCTACAGTCTCAAGCAATGGAGGTATAATCCTCCTTGGTGATAGCCCCTTTCTACCACCAGATGTACACCTCCTTTTTAGCTTTCAGATGTTCCTGGATGCGTTTGGCAAGCCATGGGGACTTTTGAGCACTCTTGCCCCTTTTGATTCGCATTGGGACTTTCACCCTTTGGCCTTGGAGAATCGTCTCCTTAAGGAATGACCACTCATCTTGGACTCCCAACTCCCCTACCCTCTGGTGCCTCTCCTACTAATCTCCTTAACTCACTGAAATTGGCCCTCCTGAAGTCAAGGGCTACTGCTTTGCTGCAGGCCTTTGACACCCTGTGCTGGATAGTGAATTCTAGTAGGCAATGATCGCTATTGCCCAGGTGGTCAAGAACCTGCAGTCCCCTCACCAGCTCATCGCCTGTGGCCAGGACCAGATCCAGCAAGGCATTTCCCCTGGTGGGACTGTGCACCTCCTGGGTTAGGCGGAGGTCCTGTACCTCAGCTAGGAACCTATGTGAGCTGTCAGACCTGGCTGACTGCTCCTCCCAGCAGATGTCTGGGTAGTTTAGGTCACCCATGATGACCACATCCCTTGACTTAACTGCCTCCATGAGCTGACCTGAGAATTCGCAGTCCATCTCTTCCCCCTGGTTGAGTGGTGTGTAGTAGACACCCACCATTAAGTCCCTTTCCCCACAACCCCTTATATTCTTACCCAGAGCACTTCAGTCTGCCCCTCCTCTGACCCCATCCTGTTTGTTGAGGATGTGTATTGCTCTTTGATGTAGAGTGCCACACCCCTGCCTTTCCTCCCAGTTTTATCCCGCCTGTACAGTCTATAGCCCCTAACATTTACCACCCAATCATGGGTTGAATCCCACCAGGTTTCAGTGAGCCCTACTATGGCCGGGTTTTTGCTAGCTAGGAGCAGGGCAAGTTCCTCCTGCTTGTTCCCCATACTATGGGCATTAGTGTAGAGGCCTCCTATGGGTACTTGCACCACCCCCTTGATCCTAGGACTATCTAGACCCCTGCCACTTACCTGGGTACTTCTTGTGATCATCACCTGTCTTGGCTGGGAAGTGTCCTTATGTACCCCTGTGGCCTCATCCCCCAGTGAAGCTAGTTTAAAGGATGCCATACAAGATCAGCCATCCTGGAACAACAGACACGCTTGCTCTTAGGGGAGAGATGAAGCCCATCCCACCCAAGCATGCCCCCTGCACAAAAACGTGGGTCATTGTCAAGGAACCCGAGGACTGCCTGGTAGCACCAACTTTGAAGCCACTGGTTGACCACTCCAATGCAGGTCTCATGGAGCCATCCATGTCTACTTAACAGGAGAATAGAGGAGAATATCACCTGTACCCCCATCTCCTTCAGCTTGGTCCCCAGGGCCTTGTAGTCCTTCATGTTGTGATCTGGACTGCTCCCGGCTACATCATTCATTCCCATGTGGATTAGGACCATGGGATACTGGTCCAAAGGTTGAATGTGGTCTGGAATCATCTCTGTAACATCCTGAATTCAAGCCCCAGGCAGGCAGCAGACCTCAATTGGCATGGGGTCGGGTCAGCAGATGGGACCCTCGATTCCCCTCAGGATGGAATCTCTGATGATGAGGACTTGGCATCTTGGTGTTCCGTTCTTGCTAAGACCATGCCGTGCGTACAGTGGCACCATCCCCCCTGGGGGAAGAAAATTCAACCTTCTCCTCTAAGGCTGCCAAGGCATCATATCTGTTCCCCAGTTGTACCTGGGGAGCCACCACCATGCTAGCCCAAGCAGCCCTGGTTCTGGTGGGCACCCTCTGCCATTCCTCTGCTGTGCATCTCTCCCAGGAGGTCTGTCCGCTGGAAAACTGATCCTGCAGAGAATGGAAATACGTGTCAATTTCATCCTCTGCAGCCTTGATCCCCCATAGTCTGCTCACCTCAGCCTGGAGCTCCCTCACCTGCTGCTCCTCCAGGGCCCAAAGTCGGGCACAAGAGGGACAGCAAGGGAGCCTCCAGACCCCTCTCCCACCCCCGGCCTCTGGGTCCCCACCAGGCAGCCCCCACAGACAGGGCACTCCAATGTTATTGTCATTATGTTATAGCCCAGGGGCCTGTATTTACATTATTAGTTGTTTAGTCCGGTGGATCAGGCTAAAGCTATTGGCGGGGAGGTGGCCTCACTGGGGCTCACTACGGTGTGGAGAGCCCAGCACCTGTGAGGGCACACAGAGAGGGACATGGAGAGCCTAGCACCCATGAAGGTGCACAGACAGGGACCAAGGGCCCAGTGATGACAGGAGGCTGAGCTAGATCAAGGCCTCAGAAGGACAACGTTTGAATACCACCTGTGAGCCATGGGGCATGGTAAAGGGGCAGTTTTGGAGCCACACATCTAACCCATAAGGCTTGGGGTGTCCTGTGAGGCACTTAGAGCAGGACACAGCAAGGGGTCTAAGAACACACACAGTTTAGTGGTGTTCTCCAGTACCACAACTGTGTAGCAACTTGAGGGCAGCCTCCCTATCTACTATCTATTATCTTAACCATCAAGATGCAGCAGGAGAGACTAGAAGGCACCTGTAGGACAAAGCTGGCGTGGTCACAGGGCCCTAGGGGCATCACGGCCATCTCTAGGGACCCCACCCCATGACAGGGAGTCAGGGGGATAAAAATATCCTGGCCAAGGTTGGGTGGGGCATAAAATGAGCGAAACCCTGGGCTGGGACAAGTGGCTGGGCTTTCCCAGTCCTAGGACTATGCTCTGAGTACAAAAGTTCAGTAGATCAGGCTACCCTGTGCCCAATATAACTTAGTGCACCTTCTCAGATGAACTAAGTTAGATGCATCTGGCCATTATTTTGCTCAATCTAACCTCCCTGAATGTGTGTACAAATCAGCACTTATATCAGCCTAACTCTAGTTAGGTCAATCTAAGTGTAACTTCTGTACATACCCTTAATCCAGGGGCGGGCAATTATTTCAGGCAGAGGGCTACTTACTGAGTTTGGCAAGCCATCGAGGGCCACATGACAGGCAGCCAGGGGAAGATAAATATTAATTTTCTAACTTTTTAGGGGTCCCACGGGCCAGATAGAATGGCCTGCTGGGCCGCATCTAGCCCCCAGGCCACATTTTGCCCACCCCTGCCGTAATCTGACCTACTGAGCCAAATGTTGCCCACAGATCAACCATTATAAGACTAAAGTAGTTCTTCTAAACTCAGTAGAGTTACTACAGATTTATATCAGTCTAAACCCATATGACCCAGTTTTATGCCTTTGCTCTTTGCCTATCAAAAATATGAGCAAACTTCACAGGCAGAATTAGGCTCCAAATAACATAACTGCATAAACAAACATGAGGGCTGGTTGCACCTATAGACTGCTGTTCTATAATGGTTTTAGTGGCTTCTAGAAAGGAAGACAGACCCAGACAGGGCTTACCAACTATTTTAACTGATACTAGCTAATTCCTATACCCTAAACCACAGAATACAAATATTATTGTGTTATAAAGCTCAGTTATGGGAATATCCAGTTTGCCTGTGAGAATGCTGAGCTAGTGGGAAACCCTACTTTTTAGGTTATTCTGAGAATGAAATTATGTTATAAAAGAAACAATGTGAGATCTGGAACCAACTCAAAATGTTGTAACACTACTTCACAGGCAGACCTGAAGAACAGATCACTGAACAAGGAAATCTACAATGTAGTTAGGGACAGCTTATACCCATCTGAGATTTCAAGTTTCCTTAAATATGAGGTTGAGTTTCTGTGTTGCACTTCTAAGGGTGCATCTACACATGCTTTTATGCACACCTAAATTTAGTGCACATTACCCTAATGCACATTAAGGTGATTTAGGCACATGTCTACACATGCATGTGCTAATGCACATTAACACAGGTATGCAGGCCAATTTGGGAGTAAAGTTAGTCCCAAGTCAATGGACACACACCGCACTAATGCACATTAGCATGTCTACACATTTGCTAATGTGATTTAGCTCTTTGCACGTACATTTGATACCTGCTTTATGCAGGTATCAAATTTAAGCTTGAATAGCCTTAAATTGCCATTTTTAAGGTGCATTAAAGGCACACGTGTAAACAGATGTCCTTAATGCACCTTAAATTGAGCTAATTAATGCACATTAAATTGCATATGTAGACACTCCCTAAGAGAAGCAGCATGAATGGTACAGCCCAAATACTGGGGAATGTGGTTTTCTGAAATCGTTTTTCTTTTGGATTCTGGGGTGCTTCCGACAAAGAAACAAGCAACATTATAAGTTAGAGCAGCCACAGGGGTGCTCTTATTTGTGGCAGCTGTCTGGTACAACCCAAGGCAAATTAGAATGGCTGAAGCAGCAAATCCTATTAAGACTATTTTTTTCCAGTTCACTGTAGGATCTCTGCACTAAAGCCTGAGATGGGGTCATTTCTGGTAGCATTGCACTGTGCTTGCACATGTGGAATTTTTCCCTCTATCGCAGGGACTTTTTTCAGTCCATGTGTGGGAGTGAATATCCTTACTGACCCCTGAAATCCAGACATAGCAATAGAGAAATGATGCAGCAATTTCAAATGATTTGGCACACAGAAATCCCTGGACTGTGCTGTTTAGGGGAAGATAACAGAAGTAGAACCTCTCCAGCAAGAAATCTGGATGCAGAGTTCAGAGGCTAATGAACAAACAAAATGACACTCATTTATTTGAAAATACAAAAGTGGCTGAGGCTACTCAGCTCTGTTGTAGGAGAACTGCTGCTTGGGCATAAGGGGTATGCTGCCTACATTTAAAAACCTTAGGAGAGACAAATCTTTAAAACCTGAGTTATGCAAGTTGATCCATGAATATAACCGCCTGTAGTCCTATGAGCCCAGAAGGCTACACCCAACAACCATTGATATCACTGACCTAAATATTTACAATGGCAATTGCTGTTGCCTCTCATTTTTCAGGTGCCCTTCACATTATCCAGCTGCAAAAACGGGACAGCTAGGTGGACTGTAATTAATTTTAATTATTGACTGTATTTAATGCATTAATGTATTACTAATTAATATATATACCTCATAAGACTGTGATGACTAGTTATCTCACTTTTGTACAGGTCTTTCAAGATGAGAAGAGCTATTTACAAAGTTGCTGATAGAACCATTATTATGCCACTAATAAGCATATAGCCTACTGGATGCATGTTTATGTTCAATGTAGTTCACGTTATTCCTTTAAAATCTTTCTTTTACAACATTCAATAGGCTATTCAAAAGTAATTTTATGGAAAGAATCAGATTCTGCAAGTGGGTATGTTGCCTTTTATATGCAACACCTATAACCTACTTAAGAGAGAGAGAAAAGCTTTATATGTGTGTGCGTGTGTGTTTTAAAGTTCAACGAGAGGGATATGAATTAGCTGAGCACTTGCATTAGCAGGAGATAGCTCAATGCTTTTGTAATCTGGAACAGATATTTCATGATCCTTTGCTTGTGAGGGTGAACAGGTCATTTGATGAAACATAATATTTTATCTTCTCTCATTGTAAGAATACCCCAGTGAACATAACAGTATATTTTTGCTGCTTTCTGAAAGCTAGTTTTCCAAAGGCATCTATCTCTAAGGCTAGTGGCATTCTCCTTTAATTAGGAACACCTGTATAGGCCGGACCAGCCCCTGTGGTTCAGCAGTTCTATCCCCGTCAGGTTTCTAGAAAGGCAAAATTTTTGCTGTGCCTATTAACCCAAATTATAACAAGGTCCAAGTCTGTAACAAACAGGCTAAAGCTATATAATTTATAACACACAAGAGTAGCTCTCTGTCCTTGCTAGATGATTTTAAAGTTTATTCTAGGTGAAGTGGTACAGCCACTTCCCTTTATCCGAATACTGGGAAAACAGGGAAGTGGAAAGTGGTCTGTGAAAAGAGGATAAGATTTGTATCAACCACTGTGCTGTATCCTATTGTCCAGGTAAGTATGTTTACATTCCCCTTCTTTTTTTAAACTATGCTTTCATGGCTAAACTGTGATTTTTTTCAACATTTCTTGACTTCATGCTCTGCCTCTAATTAAACTGAGGGGCCATGGTTCCTGCATTGTGTTAAGTGTATGTGAAGTAATAAAGGCATTGTACTAGTATTTTGTACTCTGAGAGGTTTAAGCCATTTGGGGGGAATCCTCTGTGTTTCATTTGGTTCCTTGGCTGTGTTCTTAAAGCCTCAGCTGCAAATGCTTCCTAGACAGGGTAGTAGGATTACACCTAGAACTATTCTTTGATGGAATAGGAGGCCAGGCCTTTACCTTGTATGTGTATTTGAGAGATTATATTTTCCTATGCATAAGTGGGTGCTAGTAAAGGACTCCCCCTTGAGTCCAGTAGAATACTATCCTTCTTAAATGTCGAGGAAGAAATTTATTGAACATATATTATATTTCAAAGTAATTTTTGCTTTTCTAATATTTTGTATTATTGACGTAGTGCAATAATTTCCATCAGAGTTATTTTTGGAGGTTTAACAAGAAAAATAGATATTTATGTGAACTGACAAATAATTGCTTAATAATTGTAACAAACTTGATAAAGGCTTGTCACTGTCTCACAGGAAATAAAATCAGGGAAATGCCTTGTTGACCGATCTCCAGATACAGCAAAAATATGCCAGATTCCTCCTCTGTGTTTATCTGGAAAACCCCTTGATCTGAAAGTTATCCTCTAGCCCATAACAGACTATGAAAGAAGGGCTTGGTGAATTTTATGAAGTGCTTGCTGAGTTTGCATTTATCATGAACAAATTTTTCTTTTAGCATATTGAGAAAAGGATCTTTCTGTTGCTGCTGTATTTAAAAGTGTGTACAACATTATCTATGTTTTGTAGTTCACCAAAACTGGGGATTGCGGACTGTGGTGTAGTTCAGAGTCACCGTAAGATAGGCAGGTATTAATTGCATGCAGTTTTGAAGAAACCTGATACTGAAAATCCTCTCTTTTTTAAGTATGCTGCTGTTGGTATTTTAAATCTGTGTATGCATCTATTCTGAAAGCTTCATTCTAGCCTAGCATTTTAACTTCACAAGGTACCTTCTGTGTGTCATGCTTTGGAGTCTAAGAACATTTTTTAACTTTAAAGACGTAGTATTCCCCAGTAATATGCACTGGGAATTATTTGATTTTTCAAGTTTAAAGTTTACATTTCGTCATGCAAGAGATTATGGGTTACAGTCAGCACCTTACATCCTCAAGGTATTGCAGATAATTACAACAGAGCCACAGGTTACATATAATGCCTATGCTGCCATTAATGTATGAAAGTATGTACAGAAAATCTTGGATTATAATTGTCTTTATCTGAGATTAGAAATATTGGCCAAATGAACAGGATCATTCCCTACACTGTCAAAAATCCTACCAAGTCTCTCTCTTTTGTGTACTTGCTAGGTGAAAGCTTGATTCACAATTTCATCTGAAAAATGGTACAACTAGCAGGTTGGTCAGCACATATCTCCATAAACATGCACTTAATATTTTACAACAGTACCAGCTTGAGATCTGAGCCTGAGGCCTGATATGCAAGTTGAACTCAACATTTTAAAGCCTTTTGTACTTGCCCTTGGGTCCTTCTAGTCCAGAGGTAAGAATGATCCATTATGAACTAGACAGTCTAGGCTAGCAGTCCTACAGTCAGATTCACACTGATGTATATTTACAACAGTACAGAGCACCATTGATAGGGGAACACCATTTGGTTAAAATATAAACCAACGTCTTATCCCCCCACCAAAAAAAAATCCTCTTGCATGCCCAGGGAAGTTTGTTTAGCCTGCTTCCTCTCAATTTAGTAATGAAGCAATCTGTCCAGTGCCACTATCTAGAACTCCCCTCTTGTGATAATTTATTAATGATATAGATCACAATTTTTAACACTTTCAGTCACGTCAGTATATCCATGAGACGTGTAGATATGTAGCAAGAGGATAATTGGAAATTTGCTTAGAACTAATATTCCTGAATTATAAACTATTTTTGTCACAGTGAAGGAATATTTCATCAGAGTTCGGCATTAAAGCTGACTTGGTATAATCATATTGCATCTATTCAGAAATTACTATGTGTATTTTGCATATGTCTAATGATTCACTTAATGTGATCTATAACATACTCAGTAACTTTCTTATTGGAGATGGACAACATTTTTCAGAAAATAATAAATTTCTTGACAATACAATTTCAGAAGTGGGCTGAAATGACGGTTGAATTCAGAAAATAGCAGTAAGCTAAAATGCAGAAAAGATTAAAAGAGTTCACATTTTTTTTAAACAAAACATTTCAACTCTGTTTTGAAACAATATTTTGTTTCAAAATTGACTGAAAAGGTTTCAATAACCAGCCAGAGACTTCTTTTTTTTCAGCCACTGAACTACAGAAGTCACTGTTTTCACATACAGATCTCATCGTTACTAGGAAGTCCCTGCCAGCCTTTGTGATATGTGAAGGAAACGAAGCTTGAAAATATGTAGCTGGCAGAAAATCACTGTTTAAAGTCTTTAGATTAACAAAGACTTGGAAAATTAGATATGATTTAATACGCCTGTTTTTATACCTAGCCTTTTTAAAGCATTTCTAAAATGGGCATGCATGTAAAACTATGGGAATTTCTGAAATTTCCCATTAAATGTTAATACTTATCACAAGGGTTAAAGTACACCTGAGATTCTCCAAGCTGAGGATATGGCCACAAGTGTGTTAAGGCATTTACTTTTGATTTATCATCCATGTTGCCTGATGCAGTAACTAGTTCTTGTGGAAGATTTTCATCCAACTACCAGTTGCCCAGACTACATTCTTCTGTACAAGTATGCTGGATAAATTAACTCTAGCAGAGGCAATCTCTGAAAGGGTCCTCTGGTGTAATCCTGTCAGACAGAAAGTGGACGTAAAATCTGTCCCATAGAAAAGGCTGTTAAAACTAACCCCAAAGCTCATGTACCACTCTGGATGTACACCTCTGTACCTGCCCCAGTCCCTGAGTCATTAGTGTGGCTGATAGGGTGACACTGTCATCCCGATTGGCAGGCAGTACTTCTGGCACTGAAAAAGAAAAATAACCATCCCTGAGCAGTTCCCTTTTCTCCGAAGAATCTTCACAGGTCCCATCTAATCCCTGCCTTGCTTGCCTATATAGACCCCCTTGTTCATTTGTTCCCGTGGAAGATGGGGAGATGCAAGCCAAAGCTTTTTTTTAAGCTACAAACCTGAATTTCAGTTAATTGGCAGTTGTAAAACTTTGCAGTTTTCTGAACTGACTTCAAGAATTACTGAGTCTGCAGCAGCAGCTGTCTTTCAATTTCACGTTGACTTTCTTGGCATTTGTCAGTTTAAGGCTTTAGAAAGTTTGAGGTGCCTGAATTCATTAGATAAGGGAAATAGGTCATCTAAATCTTAGCAAACCGTGTCTGCCACAGAGATTCACTACTGCAAATTTCCTTCAGGAATAAAATGGAAAGAGATGCCATAGGTCTTTGTTGGTGTTGGCTTTTGATGGTTACTGTTGTAACAACTGCAGCAGTTGGTGTTTCAATAAAAATGTGTTTTAAGTTTCCCTATTTTAAATATATATAACTCTGTAAAGTTACATGCTGACAGCCACAGAAAAAAGGGAGAAGGTACATTTAAAGTTCAGTGTGCCAATCACTAGAGGAAATTTCACTAAAAATGAACCTTTTCTTGATGTAAAGGCCAAATTCTGCTCTCATTATGAGGACTATATGGAGTAGCTCCCTTGCATTCTACAGTCATTCTTGATATACAGGCATAAGTGAGCAGAATTTCTCACAATATAATTAAAAGACCAAAAATCTATTTTAACTCATAGAAATGCTTTACAACATAACATAAGAGAAATATGGCATGCTGTAGCTATCCTTTGACCTGAGGTCTCTAATTCCCACTTGAACATATTTTCAGTTTGGGATTCTTGACCAGTTAAATTGCTACAGACTATTGACTAGCTCTGTAACACAGCATAGGTTGGCACAGTCCTAATATAATGTATTCTCCTTAAGTCTGGAAAAAGTAGGCTCTGTAAATAGGCTTTTAAAATGTGTTGTAAAAAGGCTACATGGCAGGTATAGGAGTCACAGAGTATAAACAGTTAATTTCTTCAGCACCATTATTTTCTGAGTAGGCATGTAAATGTGTCTTAATTCTTCTTTCAAAAACTGAAGCACAAGAGAAAAGTTTGATTAGCTAATGGATTTCAATAGGATCCATCAGGTTTAGTGCTGTGTATCTCATGTAAAAGGGTTTTTTGTATAAACAAAAGATCACCTAAAACCTTATAAGTAGTAAGACTGGGATGAAAAAAGAGGTCTTGTAAATGTCATTGGAAACAATCTATTTCAAAATACTATCTTTTGTTTTGATAAAATCTACTTTAACTGCAAAGTATGAACCTCATCAACTCTTGATAATGTACCTAATTCTACACTTAAATTGTTCCTTAAACAACTTAATTTAGTTTCAATAGGGTTATAGAGAGAAGGTTGTTAAGTGTTAAATATGAATTTGCTACAAAGTGAGCAAAGCAAGGAAGTGCCTATAACAGATCTTTGTGCCTCAGTTTCTCCAGTAGTGGTAACAATGATGAAGAAACTAGGTACTTCTGAGGCACTTCCACTTAGGCTTTGCAACACTGAAAAAACTGAACATCATTCAACAGAAGGCTGATCAAAATCAGTAGTATTAGTCATCAGTGGAGACTGCTACCTCCAGGGTAACCCAGGGCACCTAAGCACTTAGCAGGGTGGTACCTACAGAGAACCAATAGGAAATATTAGGTACATATATACATCTTCTCCTCAGACTTGGGAATATTAAGCATCATGGCCCCAGTGCACCTAGATGAGAGGAGCCTACCTGAACTGGGACTTCTAACTCATACTAATACCACTGAGCTCAGAGCAAAATACAGCATTTCTTGGGTTCACTCTTGAACAGCACTACCGGTGATGGTATTGCCATCCATCATTTGCCCAAAAAATAGGATATCTGGATTTGAAGCCCTCCTTCAATCTAACCTCAGACCAGCATCTCCCATTTCCCAGTAGAGTACCTTATGTTAGGGTGACAGTATTTGTATCTTGGGGAATACTGGATTTGCAGCTGAATAAAGGCTTGTATCTGTGTCTCAGCAAAAGCTGCTAACCACAAGGCAGAATGATATATTATAAATAACATTGCAAACACTTAGGCAAGCAGTTTTCTAACAAGATCGTAGTGTTGTAAAGTATAGAGCCCATTGTGTAAGAAGAACAAGATGCAGCCCACCAGCTATCATCAGGAAATAAAGTAGAAGCAAGACCTTGGAGATGATGCTGAAATCAGCAAAGAACCAGAAAAAAACAGCAAGTGACTGGGGGAAGCGCAGGTCAAAGTCTTAGGCATGCGCTCTTAGCAGAGAGACATGTAAATGAATGAAATGCATAGGCAATTCCATGCTAATGAAGTAAACAGTAAACAGAGACAGAGCTTGAGATGGGAGGAGAAATGTGTGGGACCGAAAGAGGGACGAGGGTGGAGTGGATGTTAATAAGTATGAACCAAAGTGTATAAAATGTGAAAAAACTAATGTACAGTGCGGCTCCCTGGTTTCTTGTTTTTTTGGGAGCTACTCCAAAGCCGTCTCCATTCTAAATAAAGCTGTTGCGAGCAATGTGTGCGGTGTTTGCTCTGTGCGGTGTTTGCTCTCTGCTTCCTCTGGCTAATGAGTAACAGGATCCATGAGTGATTGGATCATTGTCTCCCTAGTCATTGGGCACCACATGAAGTCAGGCTCTAACACCTTAGTCACTAGGTTACAGGCTAGTCTGGGTGTGTCCCCTTGCTCCTCCTGTTAAGGTGAGTCAGTCAAAAGTATGAATTATAGGAGGCCAGAAGGAGAGCAAAAGGGCATGGTAGCAGAGTGATTATGCCATCCTCCTAAAGTTTCAGAAGTCTAATTTCAAGCACTAATTTGGACTGATACCAGGCTACCCCTGATTGATCCAGCTGCAAAAGGTACCTGGTCATTTGGGCTGGGAGGTCAAAAGTGGTTGGATGTGATATTGACCACAATGCTTCTGATCATTGGCAATGTGTAGCGGGTGCACCCCCTGAGAGTGCACTCCCTGGAAGCACCAGCTGTGAAACTGGAAGTGTCAGCGGCCCCACCCCACCCCCGGTAGGTGATTGGTGGCTGGAGAACCCCCCCCATCGGCGATCTGGTGCCCCCCAGACTTGGGAGGCACCAGTCACCCATGCTTCTGATGTGCCATTGGCTACAGAAACTGGTGAACCTTAACCACATTTGCCCAATGGGCTGTTAGGCTCTGGACCTTTGGCCTTAAAGAAGAGCAGGAGGAAGTCTGACTGTATCCCTCTCAAGAGGGTACTGCCTGGAGTGAATGATGATCCAGAATCTAGTCTGCACTGCCAGGATTATTTTTATTTTTAACCAATGTCTTTTTAATCTAAAATACATAAACATTTTATGCATGAAAACCTGAAAAATGGTGCTTCATGAATAAGAAAGAGAAGAAGTCTAGATAGATTCATGATGCCAGGCTGTTTATAAACATCTGCCTGCTTGGTGAAATGAGAAGGAAATTGTTATTCCTCACAGCACTCTGAGTGCAGGAATTATAATTCTGTCAATATCCATTGCGAGAGTTCCTGCTTCCTTGGCTTATGAAACCTTTTACTGAACACAGAGCAATTTATCTATATTCTGTGTAGCTGTGGATTATTAGTGGGCTACATGTTTTCAAACTGAAGGTTAGGTGGCTGAGCTTTGTTACTTTGAGCTTTGTTACATTGCAGTTTGAGCTCCTGAACTGTTGACTCATATTAGTGCTAGCTTGAGTTTAGAGCAGTCACATTTTAAGGCTAAAAAACTTCTGACTGTCCCCCACCTGCACAGCTCTGTCTTGCCACTAGAGTACTAGTGAGCAGTGGCCTGGGGGCGGGGGGTGCAAAGGGACATGAAGCTGGGAAGTGGAGAGTAAATGGAATGGGGGTGAGTAATGAAATGGGAGGTAGAAAGGAAATGGACATGTGGGAAAGGGTGGTGAAATAAAGTCAGCCACTTCTTTTCATTGTATCCTTCAGTCAGCCACTGCAGGATAAAATGAAAAGTAAAAACAAATGTAAAAGAAATAAACAGGAAGTAAATTTTGAAAAGGTCTCATAATTTAATAAACTGAAATTTGGGATTGGGGTGTGGAGGGGTGCTGATCATGTTTCCCAGGTGGCTGAGAGGTGGAGCAGTGAGGGAAGGTGCTTTTGGGGGAGCTACTACCCTACCCTGGGAAGGAAGCCCCAGCTCATGGGGACCTGATCTGGCCCCCTACCTTGTTTCCCCATCCCCTACACCCTACTCCTGGACCTGTCTGTGCCCTGCAACATGGCTATCTGGCATGTACTCTGCAAGCTGTTTTGCATGGGGGTGCACTCCTGGGGGTGAAAAGGTCACACCCCTGGAGGGAGTTGGCTTCATGCCAGAACTGTCCTCTGGGAAGTACAGTTCAGGGAGTGGAAAATTTGTCCACACAAAACAGGAGGGTGGGGAACTGGGATGCTGGAGGACTGCAATTTGTGCTGCACATCTGTGGGGAGCAGGGACACATTAATGAAACATGAGCTGGGTAACACAGATCAGAAATAAACCTACCATAGAGTGGCATAACTTTAAGCTGCCCAAAGTGTGCTTAAAATCAGTTTCAGACATTAATGTGTGGACAATGAGGGTTACTGCAATGCTATTACGCAGTTACTCAATAAGGGCCTGCGCAGCAAACAGATCTGAGAGACTCAAGGTTGAAGCTTTAAATGGGTGGTGCCAGCCTCAGATTTCACAGGAACCTGAGCCTGCTAATGAATATGCTACCAAGATACAGTTATTTCTTGAATTGTTGCTGAAGGAAGAAAAAAACTGCCTTGGGGAAAAAGAAAAGAAAGGAAGTGGGACTCTTCAGCTGTGCTCATAGGATCCGCCAGGACCCCAAAATAAAATATAGCTTTAGGTTTGGTAATTTTTTTTTTAAAATACTGCAGAGCTAGTTCAGTGACTGTAGTTGTGGCCAGGGGAGACTCTCATGACATTGGAGCCATATTCAAAGCTAATTAATCATTTGTATAACGGCTTGTATATTTTTCTGTAAAATGTTTAGTCTTTATTTATGCACTGAGGTACAAAACTGAGTTCACATAGAATGTCCTTCACTTGGGATGCTTGGTGGTAATATCTTTTATGGGCCCAACAGCATGGTTAGAATAAAGTTAGATAAGCTTTCAAATGCAAGATATTCTTCATCAGTTGGGCACGTTTCTGTATCACGTGTCATCAGAGGCAGAATAAGATTCATTGGGACCTTGGGCCTGGGCCTCCCCCACCACAACCCGGTTCCCCCTCCCAACCTGTGCCCTGCCCCACAGCCATAGGCTCCAGCCCCAGCCAGCACGGTGAGAGCAGCAGCCACAGTGGGATGCTATGCCCCCTCCAGGCCTGGGGCAGGAGCCATGGTTGCCCCCACCCGCAGGTCCGTGCTAGAACCAGAGCCCAGGGCCAGTCACACAGGACCCCATGGGCACAACATTGCCCCGTGGCCAGGCAGCACTAGGGGTGCAGAGCTGCTGCCCACCAGGAGTATGTGGCACATACCAAACTCTGGGGGCAGCCCCTAACCTCACCACAGCTCAGTGTGGCTAGTTTTGTCCACAATGGTTTTGTTCCCCATGCCCACCCTCCATGCGTTCAGGGGTACCTTCTCGGCAGGGGACCCTGGGTCGGGGCCCAGCTGGCCCATGCATTAATCAGTCTGTTGTAACCCCTGCTTTTATAAGATAAGGACCCAATCTTACAAACACTACTGTGTGAGAATTCTCTGTATGTATACTCCCTTCAATCTAAAATGAGATTATTCACGTGCATGTATTTCAGTGCTTGCAAGACCGGCATTTTAGATATACTAAATCAAGGCTAGTAGCCATAGAATCTGAGAAGACTTTTCAATTCTGCCCTAGAGTCTGTCTTTCTTTGACAACATCTTTGATACACATCTTTTATTCTCCATAAGCTCCTCCAGAAAGTTCAGCTTGAAGTGATCCAGTTTTGAACCTTTATACAAGCAGAAATCTGTCAGTTGACTTCCTTAAACATTTGCTTTGATTAACAGTTTATTTTTAATCTCTATGTTAATTTGATTGAGCTCCTTGGCTGCCGTATATTGCCACAGTAAAAAAAGCACTGGTGACTCAAACATTGCTGCCAGGTTTCTGTGGGTTAGTCAAGCCAAAATTAAGCATTAGGCAATTATGCTCAGTGTCTAAGGCATAGCAAAACAAAGTACCCGGCAACTTGTGTCAGCTGTGGTTTATTGCCACTGCAACTCTGGCTGAGGGAACTGATAGTCAATATGGATAAATGGAGAAGGGAAAGGCCTTCAATCGTAAGAAAGAGATTTCTACATAAGACAGCATTCATTCTATTAAAAAAAAGAGAAAGAAAAAAAATCCAGTACTCTTCAAATTCTTCCCAGGAGTTACATAAAGAAAAAATTAACCTCTTACATGCAAGGCATGTCTACAATTGAAACTCAGTGCCAGTGTTGTATATCAGTGCTAAGTGATCTACAACAACTGTTGCATAAACTATGCATACCCATTGCATTAATACCATGTGATTTAAACTAATTTTGCTTCATATCACTGTGCTCCATACAGTCCTAAGAATCTGCTTCTAGAGTCTATAAAAGGGCACTTTTCCATGTGCTCTGAGGATAGTGGGGGCGGCACTTTAATTTAAGTGCCACCATGTCTCATGTATCAGTATCCCTGCACTTAAACATGACAGCAGGGGCACTTGAACTAAAGCTCATTCAACGAACTTTAGTTCAAGCACCCACACTGCCATTTTTAAGCATGGGGACACTGATACATAAGATGCAGGAGGCTGCTGGAGCACAGTAATTGCCAGGCTCCAGCAGACTCAGTCAACTCTGCTCTGGTGCACCAGAATTGCAGTGTCAGAGCAGCCCCTGCGGTCATATATAGGCACTCTTAGATTCTAGACCCCAGGTCTAACCTCCTCCTAGTCAGCATCAGCAGAAAGGTCATTTCATAGATGTCATAGACATTAGGGGCTGGAAGGGACCTCATGAGATCATTGAGCCTAGCCCCACCCCGCCATAGGCAGGAAGTCAACTGGGATCAAGTGACCTCAGCAAGAAATACATCCACCTGTTTTTTTTGAAAGAGTCCAAAGTAGGTGCTTGCATCACCTCTAGGGGCAATTTGTTCCAGACCCTGGACACTCGCACCATAAAGAACTTTTTTGTTATGTCTAGTCTAAATCAGCCTTCCTGGAGTTTATGGCCGTTAGACCTTGTTATCCCTTGGGGAGCTCTGGTGAACAGCTGTTCTCCCAGGTCCTGATGTACCCCCCTTCTATAATTGTAGGCTGCCACCAAGTCCCCCCTGAGCCTTCTCTTCTTCAGACTGAAGAGTCCCAAGTCCCTCAGCCTCTCCTCATACGGCCTGCCCTCCAGGCCTTGGATCATATGAGTGGCTCTCCTCTGGACTCTCTCAAGCATCTCCACATCCTTCCTGAAGTAGGAGGCCCAAATCTGGACATAGTACTCCAACTGCGGTCTCACCAAGGCCAAGTAAAGTGGAAGGATGACTACCCTAGTTTTGTTTGAGATATATCGGTGGATGCACACCAAAGTTTGCTTTACCAGTTACAGCATCGCATTGGTGGCTCACATTCATCTTGTGGTCACTCAAGACCCCCAAGTCCCTTTCGGTCATGGTGCTAGCGAGCATAACACTGCCGAGCCTGTAAATAAGTTGAGGGTTCTTCCTACTGAGGTGCAGCACCTTATACTTCTCTACATTGAAGGCCATCAGGTTTTGGTTGGCCCACGTTAAGAGTGTGTCCAAATCAGCCTGTATCCCCAGCTTGTCCTGCAGCGTGACTGCCCTCCCCATAATTACTATGACTAAGTTTAGAGAAGAAGACTTGCTTTGGAAGATATGTCAGCAATCCTTATGCAGTGGCCAGCTCAGCAGAATTGATGCTTCATGATCTTTGACTCAATGATGGCTGTGTTAACTGCAGAGAGGATGCTGGCATTGGTGCAGTGGTCTTCCCATCTAATGTAAAGGATCTTCCTGAGGCAATTCTGATGGAACCATTCCAGGTGCTAAAGATGGCTTTGAAATGTCACCCACATCTCACACCCATAGAGGACCATGGGGATAACCACTGCATTGTAGACCAGGATCGTAGTTTCCATCTGCAGATCTCGGTCAGCAAAGACACAGAGAAGCAGCTTTCCAAAGGGCATGCAGGCACAGTGAATCCTGTGTTTGATTTCTACATCAAGACTGACTGACTGGGTGACTGCAAAGGTATGGGAAATGCTTGACATCTTCCAGGGGTTCTCCACCAATGGTAATTTGTGGGGGAAGGGGAGCAGCTTGTGCTGGGGCAGGCTGATGGAACACCTTGGTCTTCCCAATATAAAGGGAGAGTCCCAGGCTGTGATAGGCACCTGACAAAAGGTCAAGAGTAGACTGCAGATCAGTCTCAGTGTGCATGAGGATAACACAATTGTCAGCATCCTCAAGGTCAGTGATGCCAGTCTTGGTAACTTTCATTTTGCTGTGAAGGCGCTGCAGGTTGAAAAGCTGACCATCCGTTCAATGCTCAACCCCGATTCTGGGAGGAAGGCAGTCATGGATAAGAATCAAAATCACAACAAGATAGATAGAAAAAAGTTTTGGGGTGATGACACAGCCCTGCTTGACAGGAGTAGGGATGGTAAATCGGTCTCTGATCAATTGCAAAGGACTGTGGCAGTCATCCCTCCATGGAGTAGCCTGAGGATGCTGAACTTCAGTGGACAACCAAACATAGTCAGGACCTTCCATAAGGCTTCACAATTGATGGAGCCGAAGGCTATGATTTATGGGGCAGTGCCAGCTATGGTGGCATTGACAGTGGCATGGTCAGCTGCTGCTGCAGGAGTGACTATTTTTTACATGCACGCACGTGCACACACACATGCAAAAGTGGCACCCCAGGTTGCTGTTCCAGTTGCACCCTCCCCCCCATTTATGCTCCTGTGGTAAATGCTGCTGATGGATGTTTACAAAAAATATTTAATGATATGGGAATAACCTCAATGCTGAAAATATGTAACCTGAATTACAGTTTTGCATACATTCCCTTAGAGTCCTATTTGAATTCTGTTAGAATTAGTATCTCCTGTTTCTGAAGACAGGTCAGACCTATATACAGTGAGGACTAAAAAAGCCTTGGTGAATAGGTGCATGTACAGATGGAGCTGGTTGGGAATATTGGTTAAAAAAACGCTTTTTTCAACAGAAAATGCATGGCAAAACTGAAGCTTTTCAATTGGATGCATCAGTTTTGATTAAACCTTTTCTCAGGAAAGATTTATCTGACCAAGAAGAAACTTCTGGTCAAAACAAGAAGTAGAAAGAGAGGCAATGAAAAATAGTTTTCACAACACTTGCCTGAGATGTTAAAGACTCAGGTTCACATTCTGGTCTGAATTAGACAAATATGGTCTTCCATCTTTAAGATGAAATCCCTGATCACTGGGTTATCTGCTGTTGTCAATTAAACTGTCTTCTTCCCCCTCTAATTTTTTTTCACAAGAAAAGATCAAGATATCTTACAATATAGAATGCAAGAATTTTTCAAATACCAATGTTTCCTGGGCTGGGAAAACAGGTCTAAAGGAAGTTAAAAAAATAGTATATGGAGACCTGTGAAGTTCTCTGGTGCAAGCCATAACATATGGGGAGACAGCTCAGTTGTTTGGGCATTCAAGTTGTCACCTTAGAAATTTCATTCAGCACAAAATAACTCAGTCTTTCCACAACTGGGGCACAAGCAGTATGTATTTTATTAGCATTTCAATCTATGCCTGAGTTTGGCATCTCTGAGCCAAGAAATCTTTGTAATGATAGCCTTGGCACCATTATGAAATCAATATATTATGTCTTAAGACAACAATGTAATAATAAAAAGTAAAGGGGAGCCTTTTCATGGAAAACTGGGATTGTTTAACTATGAGTGAGTACATCACCATTTGTGCATTATGCTCCGTAATTACAGTATATTAATTTTACTTTCAGTAATAACAAGTACTAACTTAATGCACCATAATAATGGCACATGTCTTTTAGGTGATGCTAATGCTCAGTAGACTAATTCTACTGCACAGTAGTGCATTAGTGCAGCTTTTTCCATGATGAGCTAATGCACACTGGAGCGAAAATCATCAGGACCTGATGATCTGAACACGTCTAGTCCCACCAAAAGTTCCTTGACTAGGTCCTCCCTCGCCCTGGGCCTGGCTGCCCCTCCCCGCGGTCCATCCCCGATCCCGGTGGGGGGATGTCCCTGTCCCTGCTGAGAAAAATGGAAGCAAAGAATCTGTTAAAGAGGTTAGCTTTGTTGTCTAGTGCAACCACCAGATTTCCAAGCATGTCCTGCAGAATCCCTACGTAACCAGTACCCTCTTTTTACCCTCTATGTATTTAATATAGATCTATAATAGACAAAAACATTGTGATGCCCTGGATAGATCCACAAGTATTACTCTAATATGTATAAGTGAACAAAGTATACTGTTTATTACTTTTTCTATTATATCTTATTAATTTTCTCTTGTCACTCTTAACATATATGGAAATATAACACTGAAACTGAATACTGCGCCTTCTTTAATGACTATTAACCTTCTGTAGCTCTGCCCTGTAAGTGGAACTGTAGAACAGAGTTCAGCATCCTAGCAGTACTACTGTGATACTTTTAACACACAAATAAAGTTTGAGTACGTGAAGCCCTTAACGAAAGGCAGAAGGCAGGGTAGAGCTGCATCTTTATAGACTAACTCAGGGCTGTGCAACTGCACCTGAAGGGTTAACATGCAGCCCACAGGTTCCCTTTCAGCCAGCACCCACCACAGTTGCTCTTTCCTTGGCATCTGACATATTTCCCAGGCTGTGTAGCAAAGCTGGGCTGCCCACACTGCAGATGGGCAGTGTGTGTGGCCAGGAGAGGGGGTGTGAGCTGAGTTGCCTGTGCTGTTTGGAAGGGGAAACCAGGCTACTTGCACTGTGTGAATCGTGGGGGTGGGGGTGGGGGTGAACTAGGTAACCCATGTGGCTTGGTGCGGGGGACAGTAAGAGTAGGGAGGTTCCTGCTGTGCACCCCCAGCTTCCCACAAGTTGTATGGCCCTGGACGAACTAAATCAAAACTCCATCAAATGCATGGCTTTTGGAAACCATGCATCTGAAGAAGCAAGCTGTTGCTTGTGAACACTTAGGCATCGCTCATTTAGTTAGTTTATAAGGTATAAATCTACCTTGTCGTCTGCCTGCCCTCGAATAGCTAACTACCTCTTTCTTAATAATGATAGGTGGCTCTTAATTTACTGAAAGACACTTGTCTTTCAAAAGTTTCCTTATAACTTTTTAATTACTCTGGAAAGAATGAATACTGAATTAGAATAGTTTGTCTTTTATTAAAAACAAAAATTTTAAAAACTATATTTGAAATTAACATTGCTAAGTTTGCAAAGTTAAACACCTGAAAGTTAGGAACTACCAAAACAAAGGTTGCCTCTTCTTCTTTCACTGCAGATTTGGAAGGTGTGTAGCAAAGAAGGCAAAAGATCAAAGGAAGAGAGTGGATAAATGCTGCCCTGGAGAATTAGATTTTATCCCTGCTTTGAACACAAGGGTTCCTCTGTGATATTGGGCAAGTCACTTAAACTCAGCTTTTTCACAAGTGGCCACTAGCTGTGTGTTCTTAATGTTTCAGCTTCCTGAGTGAGATCTGATTTGTAGCTGAGCATTCACAGCTGAACTGAAATGAATGGAAGCTGGATTTTGAACATGTGAGTGCTGTGCAATGCCAGATATTCCTAAAACTCAGGTCCTAGGTGACTGAAATAGGGCACCTGTAATAGGGTACAGATGTGCCACATGAAAAGGATTAAAGGGGCTTAAATCCCCCAAAATATGGCTTTTAAAACAGTAGCTATAAAAAATTGAAACCTGAGCAAAATGTGGAGCTGCTGGTAAAGGAGGTTCAGAGATTCAGGTTTAGAGAATCCTTAGAGAGGAACTGCCAGGTGAGGATGGTCAGAGGCAACTCAGAGAGGTGGTGAAGGACAGGAAGGAATTGTCCTCTGCTGTCTAAGACTGGGCTCCAGCCAGGGTTCACCTACATTGTCTTCCTGGCAGGAAGGGAAGAGACAGTCCTAGAAGTAAAGGTGTTAAGAACTAGCAATCTTCACCATGGGTACACAAGCCTCTGGACTTTTTAATCAGAGCAATGAGCTCCCGTGTTATACAGAAAGAAAGGGTCAAAGGTGGCAAAATAACTGGTATGTCAGGCCTGGCCACCACTGGGTGCTACAGACACTGATAAAACCTATGACAGCACCCAAAACACTTTCGATACTAATCTTGGTCTCAGCTCCATATCCTTAAAAATGAAAATATTGCCAGCCTTTCACTTCACCATGGTGTTGTGAAAATAAGTTTATTTTTGTTTGCTTGACACTCAAATGCTGAGCAACATAAAAAAAAAACTATGAAGAGATTATTAATTCTGTCCCCCAGAGCAGGTTTGGATAGCATATGGCAAATAAGATAAGGGTCCATGCACTGAAAATTGAGGAAAACACAATGTATTGAAGAGCTACTTCTTAAGTTAGCATTTTCCCTCCCTCAACCTATGCAGGTTGAGGCAGAGCACCAAAGGAAAACCTTTATAGCTGACCAAATGTATAGGTACAAGGGGGGCAAATTCCAGTTGCACACAGGCAGCATTATTATTTGTACTTACTAACATTTGAATATTTGACTTGCCAGTAAAGTGCACTTAAATCATACTTTAAAAAATATTCCATCATGTTGTTGTGGCATATTGATACCCACATGTTGATTCAGCAGGCTTGAAATGTTTACCTCAATGTTGTAGCTTTTTGCTATCTAAGCTAATACATTAACTGAGACCACTGAAAGTCTGGGTGTAGCTGAGTCATTTTCAATAAAGGGCCGACATGGACAGATGGCATGGAAAATATTAGGGCAAACAGTTAATATATAGCCAAGGTGTAAGCAACTGAAAACAAAATCTTATGAGTGGTGGCAGGCAACTTTCAATTATAGACAGTGCTACCAGCTCCATCTCCATCATGAATTCAGACAACAGAACTGAGTGCATGCGTAACATACAGCTAATACCGGATGGGTGGAGTTGCAGCACTTTGGAGGGCAGGACTAGGATCCAAAATGATCTGGATAGATTGGAAGAGTGGTTCACAGTCAATGCCATGAGCTTCAACAAGGACAAATGCAAAGTCCTGCATCTGGGATGAAATTATTGCATGCACAAATACAGGCTGGGTGTCATGCCAGGTTACAGGCAGCCAGGTCTGGGAGGAGTGTACCAAGACCAAGTACAGAGAAGCCAGGAAGCCAGAAAAGAGAAGATCCATCTCCTGAGTCAAAGATCCAAAAGGCTAGTCAGAGCAGGTATCTAGAATCAGGTCAGGTATCCAAAGGGTCAGGCAAAACTCAGGGTCCATGGGTAAGCCAGGTCAGGTATCCAGAGTCGGTAAGGAAGCCGCTAACAGCATAAATCAAGAGTACAACAGCCTAGGTATATGGTTGAATCTTGTTGCCCAGACACTTCCTTTTCTAGGTGAGGGGTTTATATAGCAAGGAGTGAAGGGTCAGCTGGCCTTGGCTGGCCACTTCAGTGGCAGGGAGTGGGCATATGGCTAGGACCATCTGGAGAGTTCTGGCCACCGGTGTCTGCCCCAGTGTTGTGCTGGGGGGGTGGCAGACCAGGTTGAGCAGCTGTGCCAGGCAGGCCAAGAGCCCCAGGCTCAAAGCCACAGCCTGACATTGGGGAATGACTGGCAAGGCTGTCATTCTGCAGACAAGGACATTGGGGTTATAATGGACCATAAGCAGACAGTGTACTCAGTTGGCAAAAAACTATAGCATACTAGGCTGTATTAACAAGAGTGTCACTTGCAAATCAAGGGAAGTGATTCATCCATTCGGTTCAGTCCCAAGTACTTCGTTCAGTTGTGGGCCCCATACTTCAAGAAGGACATGGACAGACAGGAAAGAGTCCACTAAAGAATGACAAACATTTTGAGAGGCATGTTTTTTGAGGAAAAACTGCAAGAACTAGGGTTATTTAGTCTGAAGAGAGTACTGAGGGAAGATTTGATAATCATATTAAAATATCTGAAGGGTGATTACAGAAAGAGTGGAAATGGGCTTTTCTCCATGGCTGTAGGAGACAGAACTAGGATGAGGCAGCCTGTGTATAAGGTTGAGCTTTATTGCCCAGATACTTCCTCTTCTAGGTCATGGGTTTTTAGGAAGGGGTAAAGGGTCAGCTGACCCTGGCTGGCCACTCCAGTTGCAGGACATGGGCAGGTGGCTAAGCCCTGACATCGAGTTCTGACCACCTATGTCCATCCCAATGCCCAGCTGAAGAGGTGGCAGACTGAGGCCCCAGGTTCAAGGCTATGGCCTGACAGAACTCCCTATATAAAAGGAATCAAGCATTGGAACAGGTGCCCTAGAGACATTGTGGGATTTTTATTTGTGGAAATTTTTTAAAACTGACTGGACAAATACTTGGCTAGGATGGCTTAGTCAGGGACAATTCCACCTTGAGCAGGGGACTGGACTAGATGACCACGTGAAGTTCCTTCCAGCCCTAATTTCCTATGATTCCATGAGCTAATTTTCACATAGCACTTCACAGGTTCAAATCACTACACAAACATTAACTGAACTTTGTAACACCTGTGAGGTAATAAAGATGATTAGTCATGCCTTATAGACAATAGTGAGAGATGGAAAACAGGAAGTTTAAGTGAAATTTATATGGTGATTCATCATTCCTTGATGTACCTACAGGGTGAAACTTATCAAGGTATTATTTTCCTGGTGAGCATATACTTTCTAAAGGATAATGCTACTGGTTCACAGCTCTACAAATATGCCTAACAAATATGTGGGTGTTATTTAAATCCCTTTGATTTATGTGCTATTTAGAGACTGCAAAGCCACTCAAACATGAGGGGTTTTTCTTGTTCATTTTTTACACCCAATGTTATCAAGAGATCACAAAAAATGAAACCTTCATTATTTAGGAAATAAACTTACCTCAATATAAATGAAAATGCAATGTAAACCTATGCACAATCAACAGCACAGAGCACTTAAAGCATATCCTCAGCATCCTCCATGGCATATGTGACTTTTGGCTAGAAGGAAGTCTGATAGATGGAACCGTTAATTTCTCCCTTCTCTTGCCAGTTTCTCAGTGGCATGCCTCACTTCAAGCAGTGATGTACAATATGGAATGCCATGGGAAGAAACAGAGATGTGAAAAGTTTATTGCAAGCACTAAATGCATCTGTGTTTGTTAATTTATAGTAGTGTGCTGTTCCTATGCATTCCTTCAAATATTTATTACAATTACAACTTAGCCACAGATGTTCTGTAGAAAAATACAGTATCAGTAAATTTTGTCTTAGGCTCAAAAGCTTTCAATTAACAAGCTCTAAGAAATAATGAAGAGGGAAAAAATGAAGATTAAATTAGGCCAGTGCAAAAGCAACAATAGAATTATCAGCAAATGAGAATCAAGCCAAGAAGCTAATATAGAGCAGGAAATTATCTTGTTAAACTGAGAGCACAACTCTAGTGGAGTTGTAGAAGTGTACATTTGACCAAAATTTGACCACTATAACCTAACATAAGAATCACGAAGAATGAAACACGCAAACAAAACTTGCACAAACTGTGCAACTCTTATTGTGGTTCATTTCTAAACATAGAATATGGAACCCAGTAACCTAAGAAGACATTAGCACTTAACTTCAGGGCAAGCCTTTGGACAGGGGGCAGCTTTGTCTCAGACCCCAGGGTTGCCCCCTGCGAGTCCCGATGCTCAACTGAATGTCAGGATCCTGCATGCAGTAACTCCACATGCCACACATTCGATTTAGGGCACAATGTAAATCACCACAAAGATGTGGAACATCTTTGGTTTCTCATGTTATTGCACCATTAATTGGCTGTGTGTGTGGCATGTTATGGTACAATTAACGCATTGTTTGTGTAGTACTTGCCATTAGATCACAAAGAACTTTGCAAAATATGTTGAAAATGCAACTTCATTGGGGCTAAGTACAGGCAGTCAAAAAGCCTGAGGCTGAATTGATTCAGTCTTTGCAGGTTACTCTAAGCTGCAAGGATTGAACCAATAAGCAAATGAACAGACATTTCACTTGTGATTCAGGAAATGCAGCCACATGCCTGCAGTAGCTCAAGCAAGAAGCCGGTGGGTGGCGCTAGCGCATAGCTCTCTGGCACCTGGCCAGCATGGGCTGTGTGTTCACTTCCTCTTCCTACTGCCCCTGGGGTCTCTGGGATTTGCAGTCCACAATCACAATAGCAGGACTCTGCAGGGTTGTTCATCACTTCCTCTTCCTGCTTCCAGGTGCCTCTGGGATTTGTAGTTCACAGTCGTAGCCAGCACTAAACCAGCAGGGCAGGGCAGCTCTGTACTGAGGGGAAGATGAGTTTAACCCCTCCTCCCTAGCCCCAGCCCGGGTTTGCTGGGGAGTGAGCTGGACAGTGAGACAACCCTAACTGTTCCAGCTAGGGAGCAGAGGGATGGGGCCAGCCCTGCTGTCTGGAGCAGACAGCCCAGCCCAGCCCAGGGCTGCCAAGCATGCTGGGATGCTAGGAGACTCTGATTTAACTTGAACCAGTAAGGGGTCTGGGACAGAAATATCATAAACTGGTTTGACCTAAATCAGTTAAGTATGATACTACATTCAACCAGGTTTACCTTAAACCACTTTCAGCAATTTTTGAACTGGTGTATGTGCACTGAACTTCTGTTCTATTACAGGTTTAAACCAGCTTCTGATCACCTCTGGTTTGTGTGTAACTTCTGTCTCTAGCCTGGGAAAACAGGTTAGTTTGAAAAGAAACAAATCCTAAAGTACATTCTTTGCTCTTGATTTCTAATAGCCTGAAAGAGCAAATTTATAGATATTAGAGATGCCAATGCCTTGTTTGATCACTTAGTGACCATACCAACACATACAAACACTCCTTCAACCTTCTATATACTTATTCCTACTTTCATTAATTAAACAAACACTAGATCTTGAACCTTGGGCAGCAGCTAGTCAAGGAATGGCACCCTGATAGATGGACAATAAATGATCTCTTTTGCTTTAGCACTCCTGTGGCCAGGCTGGTTCCAAATGTACTGCCACTTTCCTTTCCTTGGGGTAAACCAGCAAGGCTGAGAGGGGGATGCTGGTGTGTGGACAGTTCAGTGTCTCTATGTACACTGTCCAGGCTTTTGTACCCTGGAGAGGTCACTCCAGCTTCCCTTTATCTTTCAAGTGAGGATTATGTTCAGTGAGCTGTCGTCTCACTCAGCATAATTCTTTTGTCTTGTGAGACGGACAGATGCCTACTACTATTTGTATTTATAATCTCTAAAAAAGTGATACCTTAGAGATATATTTGAGATATTAAGTTACGTTTTCTTTCATGATATCATTCTGTCCATTGCCAATATTAGTTCTAGTCAGCCTGTGACTTACTTTCTGCATGGTAGTTTTCTTTCCATTTTTTCATAATTTCTCTTTTATTAAACAAAAACGTGCAAAGAAATATAAAGCAGGGAAGTTCAAATATATCTGAGAAACCAGACATACATGCATCCTTAAAATGTTGCATGTAAATAAATAAGTAAATCCAGGTGCCCCAAAGGTGGCTTTATAATTTCAGTAGTAATTTGCCTTCAGCACTTAAAAAGCATGTGAGTAGAGAAAAGCTTCCAAAAAATGAAAAATCAAATGACAAATATGCAAGTGTTACTTGATCTCTTGCCACCAGAAAGCCACAGTCTATGAAAATCTTACCAGTCTCTTGTGTTAAATCCACTTAATTTTAGCACTCATACTCTATAGAAATTATCCCTCACATTTTTTATATCTGAATTTTAAAGCTGGGATTTTGAAATTAATCTACAAGTATTAGATACCTAACTCGCACTGAATTTTAGTGAGAAACTTCTTTAGGCTCTTTCAAAAATCCAAGGCTGATGTGGTGTTCCTAATAGTCACTTCCATCTATATACAACAAACCCTCAGTATTCACAGGTTCAGCATTCGTGGTTTCAAATATTCACAAATGCTGAACCCGCATTTTAATACACTTTAAACACTTACCAGAGCTCCTTGGAGCTCTGCGCTTGCTGCCGCTGGGCTCCCACCACTGCGGCCACATTTCCTCCTTGGCTCCTGGAGCCATGCCTCTCCCCTCCCCGCAGCCACAAAGGGCACTGCATTCATTAACGCAGTGCCCTATTCACAGATTTTGCCATTCATGGAGATCCCGGAAATGTATCCCCCACAAATGGCAAGGGTTGCCTGTAATATGTGTGGTTTTGCCTTTCATATTAAGTTAATGCAATGTACCATTATACCTAGAAAGCTAGATATTATGACCTGTCTAAATTAGAGCTAAATCATACAGCCATCCTTGCTGGTAAATAGTTTTCAACTCAGTTTCCTATATTATCTCGATTTGTTTTCCCTCTTCCTTACACAAACAGTGAGGGGAAAAACACAACTTGTGCCAAATTCTAGTGTTTTCTTCTTCTTGTGTAAGTGAGCTTTACAAAGCTCCCCAAACTAATCTCCCAGTTTTGATGAACTGTCATACAGCAACTGTACAGCTCAGACAAACATACTTCAACTCACAGATCTCTTATTATGCCTACCCAAGGATTTCAGCTGGTAGTTTTGCCTGTTCATGCATTTACTGGCTTCACCATGCTTCCATGCTCACTGTCCATGCTGCCAGAGGTGCTTGTGGCACCTAGCTTATGGAGTTTCCCTGGGCAATGGAACTATAGTGAAGTTTGCTCTGTTCTCCCAGATAAAGTATTCAAGAATAAGAGACCAAGACCCAGGACAGTACACTGAGAGTTGGTCAATTTTTTTGTTGAAAGCTGCCAGTTTATTGGTAAGCCTGTTTATATTTTGGATTTGGCAAACTGCTGAATTCAAAGCAAGGTTCTAATGAGATTCATTTTAACAGGCTGTTACTAAGGCTTTCTGCAGCACTGTGTATCCATTCCCTTTTTAAAAAAAAAAAAGCTTTATTTTATGCTTTTGACAAGATCAACTGACAAACATGGCTTATATTTGACTGCCTACCACATGACGGTGATGTAACTGCATTCCCATTTGTAGCTATATTTGGGGTTAATTGTCTGCAACTGCACATGCCTGCTGAAATATTGCATTGCTTGTCTATGTTTCCTGCAGGAGTGTTTGGCAGTTCATCTAATTTTCAGAAGTCTAGTAATAATCTACAATACTGAGATAATGGAAAGGCCCATTCCTCACATTGATCCAAGGTCTATGTTTTCCCTGCTGTTTGGTCTGTATTTCCCAGCTGCACGTCAGGATTTAAATATCCCTGGTTACATTTGGCAATTGCATAACATCTCAGACTCCCCTGATATAGGTTTATTTTCCAGAAAGACTGGTGTAATCTTGAGAGCAACTCTCTCAATGCTCTGGGTATTGTGAGTTACACACAGTTCATTGTACACTTAACTCATCTCAATACATCCAGTATTTTGAGAGAGGTGAGGGCTTTTCCCCATTATCTGGCCATCCTGACATCATAGCTAATGTAAGCACTTGCAAATCTTTATTTGGCCAGGCTTGGTGTATGCATGTTGGCATGCTTTTTTTTTTTTTTTTTTTTTTTTTTTT
>NW_017729031.1:77718341-77722063 GCF_001723915.1 Gavialis gangeticus
GACTGTTTAAATTTTCTCCATCTCCTGCTTTGAAACTGTCACATAACTGGCTCAGCTGATGATTTCTAGGTCTTCAATATTCCCGCTGAGAATATAGATATCATTTAGCTGTCAGATTTTTGTGGGGTTTTCCCTATGCTATGTTCCTCATTATTTCATTCTCTCCTTATCCTTTACATTTAGATATGAGCTTATTCACAAACATTGCATGTGCTCACAGCTCTTTTGTATAAGTTCTCCGAACATTTTTATTCAAGCTCCTCTATCTTTCATCTTTATTACTGATATATTACAAATTATAAACATTTTAAAGATGAACTGATGAAATGAGTGAGCCTTTTTGTGCAGCTTGGCAATACAATGATCTATTGTTTTTTCCAGATTCTTGATTATGGTTATTGAAAAATGTCATTTCTATCTTTATGGACTGAAAATTGCTTTTGAAGCTCTTCTAGGGTTGTACATGGATTTTCCCAGTCTGCTGCTGTCATAACCAGATAATGCAGGAGCATATGGCAGCATTTGTCCAGTTCACCTAAAATGAGATTGCTTTTATTTTGTTTTCTTTTTAATTCATTCTGGTAGCAAGTTCATAGTTTCCCATTAAAAAGCAAGTTGCTAAACACATCTTTTCTGTCCATCTCAGTGGAATAGGACTGGAGTATTGTAACTGTGAGGGTCCATTTGCACGGAGACTTTCCTTTGATATTTAGTTGGGCCTGCATCTGCTTGACCTTCAGCCTTGAGGAAGGACAGCTGATACCCAAAGGCTTATTATCCAACAGCTCTCCCAACCATACAGTTGGTCCAAAAAAAGACATTACAAACAATGCTCAGTTCTTGACAGCTGCTCAGAGACAGGAATTTAGCATGCTACCAGGTTGATTTGTTTTCTTTGTCCCCCACTTCCACTTTAGTTCCTGATTTCACTTAACAGTAGGAGCTGACCCACTTCTGAGACCTGGTTTGAATAAGATCCTCCGTCTCTAATAGCACTTTCTAAGAAAAGAATAAGACAACCAATGCAAGGTAATATTTTTCATTCCATTTCTTCCTCTGTATGCCAAGTGCATTATAATAGGATCAAACACCCCCTGTGTGCCCTAAGTTCCTAGATATAAGCCTTCTATTATAGTGCCTTCTGTGAGGAAAATAGAACAAGCTCTTGATTTATCCATGAGCAGAAAGAGTACATTAGCCATGTTAGTCATGCAGAAGGCAGGGCATAGTGGTACCTTGTGGACTAATTCTTAGAGGCATAAGCTTTTGTAAGCAACAGTTTACTTTATCAGATGTAATGAATGGACCCACAAGGAGTAGAGGTTTGAAATACGAAGCAGTAATTTAAATACAAAGGATATGGAAAGGGGAGGAAAGGAGAGAGTATTAAGGTGTCATTCTGCCTTGTCTTCTGCCTAACTCTAGTTTTGTAGACGGCTGGGAAGTAGGATTGTTATTTATGACAAAGTCTCTTTCTCGCTCTCACTTTGGGAGAAGTGCTGTTAGAGATGTGTCTGAGCTACAGAATGGATACGGAGCTGGAATCTCTTTGCCCTTCCCCCCATGCTTAATTTCTGATTTCACCTACCTACCTGCCTCATTTTGGAAACCTGGCAGGTTAGGACAAGACAGCACCTGCTAAGATGTGAACACACACGTCTGGAATCCTTTCAAAAGGGCAGCCGTTCTTACAGTCCTTGTTATGTGTGAAAGAGCGGAGAAGTATTCAAGTGCAGCACAACTGGATGAAGCAGTGTTAAGTTTGGAGTGGATTTGAGGCATTAGAATTGTTCTCAGCTCATTCACGTGTAATGATTAAAGTTTAACAGCTGCTACCCATAATCTAAAACCTTCTCCTTTTGAAGGAGCCCCAAATACAGGTGTAGTCACGCCCTTGACTAACTGGTTCAGAGAGGCATAAACTTTCATAAGCAACAGCTTGCTTTGTCAAATGCTGTTGCCTGCAAAAGCATATGCCTGCCTGAACCAATTAGCCTTTAGGTGCTTCCCTGCCTTCTGCCTGACTTCAGACTAACTCTGCTAACTACTTGTCTCACTTCTGAAACCTGGTTTGGTGTTAAAAAGGAGAGAGCCAATATAGTGCAACTCTACTCCTTCACATGCATTGCCCACACAGGTGGATGTCTTAACCTGAGGGCACGAATGCCACTTGCCCCCGGTGGCTGGGGGGGCATGGCAAGCACCAGCAGGCAGTGGTGTCACTGGCGATGGCAGGGCAGATCTCACTGGCAGCGGCGGCAGCAGCCAGTGGCAATCATGGACTGCCCACAGATGCCACCGGTGGTGTTGGCGGTGGGTGGGGAGCAAGCGGTGACCACCCGCAGGCGCTGCCAGCACTGTTGGTGGTGCCTTTTCATAAGGAGTGCACCGCCACTCTCAGGAGGTGCATGTGCACCCCTACACATTGCCAATGCCTGAGGGGCTTTCTGATGCAGAGGTTTTTCTTTAATTAGGAGTATGTAATAGCAACTTTCTGCTCTCCTCCTCTTGTCACTCCCCCAAAGCATTCACATTCCTATAAAGCTCATGCACCCATGAAGGCATACATTTTCACCAAATGAACTGAGATGAACAGCAAAGCCTGTAACCATGAGCCTGGGTTAAGTAAGGTAAAATGCAGGTAAGGTAAAACAAAGATTAATCAATTTTTGGTGTGAGCAAAGCCTTCAAAATGTAAGTGAGGTTAGGTTGTAGGTCTATCTGATTCTATTTTCCTTAAAGCTCACAAATTGTCCACTGCCCTCATTTCCATCTCTCCCACAGATCTCCAAATCAAGCACAGCAGACCTGGGAAACCTACAGATATTATTCCCTCAAGCGTTGCTGAAACCCAGTACAGAAAAGGTTCTGATAGCTCTTGGAGCTCCTTCAGCCCCTGTAATAATTAACAAGATTGAAATGGCTGCTCTGCTGAGTAACCAAAATGGATTTGAATGCATATTGAAAGCAGACTAAGAATGTGAGGCATTTTGACATTGGATTTGTTTCTAATTTTCCCAAAGTCACAAAGAAAGCTTCTACTTTAATTTTCCTATTTGTATTTAAAAAATAGAAGTTTTATTCTTACGTCTCAGTGACACTAGTAAGTGTTAGAGGAACTGCTGGAGATTAAGTACCATTATTAATAATATAAAAATTGAGCAGGGCCCAGACAAGGTCATAAAACTTGGCTATCAACAAAAACAGACTATAGGGATTTGGGGAGAAAATGGAGAGGAAGGAGGAAAAAGGGAAAAGAGAACATGGAAGTGTCTCGGAAAAATCCTAAGTATATGCTGCCAACACAAAAGTTCTGTACCTGACATGCGCGGTTGAAGTCTGTGAGTGGAAAGTTCCAAGGCTCACACAGCTCGTGCCCCCTGGGTGACCTGTGGACCTGTCAGTCATGTTTGACCTACTTTCCCCACAGAGGCATGCTCAGTGACAGCTAAAGCATGAGGTAATTTGACTAGAAATTTCTTCCCTGTGAGTGTTCTGATTGGCCACTAAATTCAGATAAAAGTTCTGTGATCCCCTCCCTCGGGGGGAGAGCGCGTTAGCTGGAGACAGGGGCTGGTGTTCCAGGGACTGTCTTTCAGTCAGGCTTCTGGGCCTATTGATCTCCTCCCTCGATTGGCATTCCATGTCACTTGCTGTTATTGCATTGCTGTTTTGATTTCCTGGCTTCGACTTACCTTCGGCATCGGCTATCGACATTGATT
>NW_017729031.1:77727063-77728185 GCF_001723915.1 Gavialis gangeticus
GTTCGTTGTGTGTTACCAATTTATGAGCTGTTGACCAGCCCTAGGACTATCCAACAGGCAGCCGCACCTACCTCGTCAGAGGTAGAAAGCAAGGGCTTGTTGGAGAACCCTGTGGGCCAACAGACCCCTTTGTTTGTTCACCTGTTTGTTACTGTAACTGTTCGTTACCTACGCATCTAAGCGTAAGTTAAATAAATTCCATCTTGTTTAAGGAACCAATACGCTTCCTGTGCCGCTCAGACTCCATCGCCAAAACTCCCACCTGTCCGTATCCAATTTGCCACCACCCGGCCGCACCACCGTGACCAACACCATGAGCTTGGCTCGCCAGCTCCATGTTGCTTAACAGGAAGAAGGGAAAATAAGGAGGAAAGGAAGTGCTATTGGAAACAGATCACTTATAAAAGGGGGAAGGGAAAAACAGTGGAAATTGAAGGATCCAAGCAGAGAAAAGTATGCCCACAAATTCTAAACCAGTAAAATTATTATTTCTCTAGCAGACATTCTACAGCTCTGCAGTCTTGTGGTGGGAATGTGAATGCTACTTGCAAGTATTTGTTATGCTAGTGTAACCATTCCAGTGGCTGATTAATGGATGGAATAAGAGGAAAGTTCAGTATATCCTAGATATTACTGTCCCTCTTGACAAATAGCTAAACCAATTCAAATCTGTATCCAGAACCTGGAGAAATGAAAAGTGCCTTCTCCCTAGGACTTCTATAATGAAAAGTACTCAGACTAGACAAACAAGTACAATCCATTTCAAACATCTGAAAATGTAGGTTTTGCCTATGACAGCTCATGCCTCTGGACCAGTTAGTCTTTAAGGTGTCTATACCATGCCCTTTTGCCACTCTTCTGACCCTACAAGGCTAATGAGCTCTATACAAACAAGAACATTTTTCGTTGGGGAGAAAGAGGATACCATCAGAGCTGGGAAAACAGCCAGAGACAGCATAGACAAACAGAGGGTAACACTTCTCTCTTCCAGTAACTTTGGAGATAGATTCTTCTAACAATCCTAGCGCACATTCTCTGCTTAATGACCAGAATCAATTAAGATTAAGAACAAGAAAATTGGTCTGAAAGTCCTGCCCCTCCTCCGCCGCCCCCCCCCCCCCA
>NW_017729031.1:77728292-77731760 GCF_001723915.1 Gavialis gangeticus
CCCCCCCCCCCCCCCCCCCCCCCCCCAATTGGCAATGTCTGCTTTGGTCACCTTCACAAACAGAATTATTCTCTACAATTCTATTGAGATCACTAAACTCTTAGTCTCTGTCAAGTGAAAAAATAGGTATTTTGCAAGACTCAGTTTTTCTCCTCAAATAAGCTCAAACAAGAGGCTTCTACTTTGTCTTATTTAGGCTCATTGACTGTTTTGCAGAGGTACACTGATGTCCCTAATCTGTCTCTCATAGACAAGGATAGAAAAGAATCCCTTTTTCTATCTTAAAAAAAGAAGCTGACACACTCTTAGGCATATTTGTCTCCACTGAAGCAAGATAACCTTGAAAAGAAAAGGTAAAACAGAGTTGTGTCCAGATGTATCTGTCACCCTTACTTTTTTTTCTTAGTTAGTACTGATCCTTGTCTAATTCAGTAAATATACTCTTGTTTAAGAGATAATACTTCAAAACAGAAATTAAAAGTGTCAAAAAATTAGGAATGGCAGATTTGGAATTATGTACAAACTAAGCTTGCTTTTGGCTTATTGTCCTCAAAGCATTAACTAACAATATCCTGACATGAAGCACATCATTTTTCAGTGAATGTAACGGTGTTGCACTGGAAGATTTGCTTTAAATGTAGTAAATCACTGGAGTTAACTTAGATCAATCCTCCTGCATTGGGAATGCCGCTAATTGGGAACCTGTTAATCAGATGTTGTAGAGCCATTCAGTATTTTACCAACAGAGTGGTCTTTTGTTTTGTATCCTGCTGTGTTGTTCCTAGGTCTTGTCTAAACAAAGCAAACTAATGACAAATACTCTGAATGAAAATGCTGTTTTGTCATATCATTGACAACACAGAAGTGTTGACAGTAGGAGAGCACACCTCCACTTAGCTGCTGCCTCTGCTGCTGCCAAGCATTAGCTCTGACAGGTCTGCAGCCCCATACCCCATGGTCAGTGCAGAAATCACAGCATTGCTGCCCCTGCTGCTGCCGGGCCCTGGCTTTGGCTGGGCTGCAGCCCCACACCCCAAGCCCTACCTTTGGTGCAGAAATCTGGGAGGGCCACATGCCCCCCACAGTGCTCCACATAACCAAATTAACTAGCATCTGGGTACACAATGGACACTAACAGAAGTAATATTTGTAACATCTGGCCCCTTGACAGTGCTCTACAGCCATGCCCTGACAGAAGTGCACAGATGTAGACTGCTTTTAAAGTTCCTCATTGCATGACAAATTAACCCTCTCTAGGTGTGGGGTCAGATGAAGGTGCTCCAAAGCAGAGCACCTTCATTGACTTTCGTCTGATCGGGCCTGGGCTGATGAAGCCCAACTCTGTCCTCAGTGCTGTCTGCATGATGGCAGGAAGAGAAGGAAGGGGATGGAGCACCAGGCTGCAGGAATGCCAACCCCATTATGTCAAAAATCCTGAGATGAAATGTTAAAAAATGAAGAAATTGGCATGTAAATCATGAGATGCTATTTTTTCAGTGTGGGGGGGGGTGGTATTTGTGAAGGTGTGGGGGCTGTGGGTGTGTGAGTTTTTGGTTTGGAGCTTGGGGAAGAGGTGAGGTACTGTGGGTTAGGAATGAGAGGCAGCAGTAGGGTTGAGGGGGCTATGGCTTGGGAGTGAGGAGGAGACGCACAGAGACAGACACACAGACAGCACCTGGCTCGTAAGTGGAGGGGAAGGAAACGGGTGGGGGAGAGATTGAGGCCTCCACAGTGAGGAAGGGAGTGGGGCAGGATCAAGGCCTGGGGTAAAGGGGGTGCTGGGGTGGGTTGTCTGGAGGTGCAGGGGGAACTGTGGCACCCTGCAGCAGTGCACACCCCTGGGGTAGGCATGGGGGGCATGTGACCCCATGGGCCAGAGGTGGGCCGCCCACTGTAAGCTTGGGGCTCTACACCCTGCTCTTTGCCTGAGGAGCTCAGCCGCATGACACCAGTGTGCTTCCTGCTGCTGGGAAGGCAGGGGATACACCACACAGCCAGCGCACCCCGCGTCCCCTGCCCATTCAATGGGCAGCAATGGCATTGTTCAGTTGAGCTCCCAAGGCAAAGAAAGCAGGGTGCAGAGCCCTGAACCTGCAGCAGGTAGCCCATCTCTGCCCTGCATGGGGTACATGCCCCACATGGCTCCCCTGGGGGTATGCACAGCTGTGGGAAGCCGTGCCCCCTGCCCCATGCCTCTGGATAACCCACCCTGGCCCTGGGGCCCCATTCACCCCAGTCCCTGCTCCTGCCCTGTTCCCTCCCTCTCCTCAGGAGCCTCGATCTTCCTCCCCCACCCCTGCCCCTTCCCTGTCCACCACACACGCATTCCCCTCCACAGACTTACCAGCTGGAAAAATCTGGAGATTTGAGGGTTCATTTGGGAGATCATGAGTCAGAGTTATTTTGACTTAGACATTATGAGTCTCGTGGTGTTTTTGTGATAGCTGGCATTACTGAAGCTGAAGTTTTCCCAGTCTGTGCTGGCCTCCAGCTCAGGCTGGGCAAATCCCAGCCTGGACCTCCATCTCCTCCCTCCTCCCCCCTCCCCCAGCCCCCCATCATGCAGACAGCACCAGAGCTGGGGGGAGGAGGGAGGGGCAGGAGACAGATTCTCCAAAATGGAGATCGATTTTTTTTTTCCTCCCCTCACCCAACAGAGAACATTGGTTGTGTTGGGAGGTGTCACTTTCTGCGAAGTACCATGAGTTACAGCAGGAGCTGCACGTCTGTCAGCTCCCAATAAATGGTCTTCCTTGGAACAGGGATGTAGACCTTGCTGGAGTATGGATTAATAGAACTTCTGATCGGTGCACATACAATTCAAATAGAGGCCCTGCTCACAGCGTGAACCAAAGTAGGCCCAAGAATGAAACTAGGCATATCACACAGCTTGCATAGAAGTCCTGGGAAAGTAGCTAGTTAGTCTTAGAGGTGCCTCTAAGGCCAACAGCTAGAGAGTGAATTAATAAGACCAGTACAGGACACTAAAACAAAGTTCAGACTGACCTGCAAATACGTGTGCCTATCTGATGGGAAGATCACACAAATAGGTAAGAAGTAGGATATGACTGATGTAATCTAAATATGTTTTAGTAGGGTTACCATATGTTTGGGTTTTCCAGAACATGTCCTCTTTTTTGGGCCCTCCCATCTCTGTCCAGGTGGGTTTTTTAAATATCAGCAAATGTCTGGGATTTTGCTGTGCCTCTGCCTCAGCATGTCGCTGCCTGGGGCTGGAGGCAGCAGGGGAAGGTTATTGGAGGCAGGGGGTCAGGTGCTCTGTGTTCAAGCCCAGCAGCTGCAAGCAGGTAAGAGAGAGAGAGAGAGTGTATACAGATCCCTGCTGGCACTGGGGCTGCAGCAGGATGGGGGAAGGGGTGGGGGAGGTTCTTCAGGGGCAGCAGGCAGCTGCATCAGCAGCCAGGCTGGGGTGGGGGGCTGCAGGTCAGGAGTGAGGGGTATCAGCAG
>NW_017729031.1:77732065-77734356 GCF_001723915.1 Gavialis gangeticus
AGGAGTGAGGGGTATCAGCAGGGACAGGTGGGTGCAAGTTGGGAGTGGGGGTATCAGCATGGTCTGGGGGGGGCAGGGTACTGTGGGTCAGCAGTAAGGGGCAGCAACAGGGTGAGGGAGGCCGTGGCTTGGGAGTGAGGGGCAAAGGCAAGGCACAGGCATATGACTACCCTCCTCCACAGAATCATATAACCCCTCCTGCCCCACAGGTGTCCTCTTTTTTTAAACTGAAAATATAGTAACCCTAGACTAACTGGTGAGAACTAGGATGTGTATACTGTAAACATTAAGTTGTTTTGATTGGTGTATAAAAAGGGGCCTGGGAAAGCTTAATACTTTGCATTAGTTTTAGGGGTTCTGTTCATGTCTATGCCATGTTTGCAAATGGCCTGGCTAGCACTGTATACCAGTTGACTATGGATGCTAATGTCTAGGCTTGTTTGTGATCAACAAATCTGGTTGAGCATTTGTTACCTCAGTCTGTTTCTTGGAATCATTAGCTTGTTAGGGTATAGCATTTCAGTTGGTATACCAACAGTATGAGCATACACCATCTAAACCAGGAGTTGGCAAGATACCATGGGTGGCACAATTTTGCCCAGCCCATAGCAGGTCCTTCAGTCTGCCTGGCCCAGGTGTGAGGGGTGGCCCAAGCCATGGCATGTGTGGCTGGTCCCTCAATCCCTGGGACAGCAGGGCTGTGGTGGCACAGTGACCAGAATCCATTTCCCAGCAGACCTGGCAGCAGCTCCTTCCAGCTGCCACTGCGGCCAACCCCAGCCCTGTTGCCCGGGCATTCTGGCTGCCCCACGCTGCACCCACTGCTGGGCGGCAGGGGACCCAAGTGGTCAGGGTGCATAGCTGGGCTGCCAAGTGGCTGGGATGGGATCACAGACCAGGAGGGAGTGGCATCCAGAAGCAAGATGAAAGGGCAGGGCCAGGGAGACCCTGAGGCTTTGGGGCAGTGACACTATGGGGCTGGGGACAGGGCAGAGCTGTGATCCACTGCCTGTGCGCCCCTGCAATGGACACAGGGTCCACAGGCAGGGGCATGCAGGGAGTGGATCACAGCTTCTAATTTCTACTTATTTACATTCTCACTGACATCCTCCCACAGTTCTAGCTTCTCTCATTTCTTGGAGTCTCAAAGCAACAGAGACTCCCTATGGCTGAAGAAGGGTGATTGCTCCCAAAAGCTTGCTAAGAACTTTTTTCCAACTACTCAGTTGGTCTAATAAAAGATATCACATCTACTCAAAGAACCTTGCCTGCCTATGTACTAAAACCAACACGGCTACAACCAAAAACCCACCAAGGAAGAGGAAAGGCAATACTTCATAGCTGGTGGGATGCTATGCAAGAGAGTAGTAGTGAGGTGAATGCAAAATGTGAATGAGGTGAATGTGAAGATGGGATGAACATAAAAAGACAAAAGTTTGAAAGGCACTACAGCTTTATAAAGAGAGCATAGAGGAGAGATGATAATAGAAGAAACATGGAGCCAGAAAAACAGTTTAGTATTATAAGTATAGGCATCTATCATCATGACATCTAAGCACTACAAGAAAGGTGACAGTGTAGTGGAAGACTGTGGGAATTTCTGAAAATGCTAATATCATCGTTATAACTTCCTGGAAACCTTTATATGATTTTTTATTATTTTAGAGTTAGTGGAAATCAGACCACTGAGTCTGTGTGTGGAAGGGGGATACCTACCCTTGAAAGTCTAATTTTTCTCAGTTTTTCTTAAAATATTGCTTTAGCTCTTATGAATAACCCAGTGGTTTCAACTGCTTTTGACAGATCAAAGAGCAGTTTGCATAGAATAATCACTCACCATCTTTGCTTTCACACTTACAAACAGATCACCCTTTCCCTAGTCAAATATGCTGTGCCATTAAAAAAATATTTAGAAAGAAAATGCAAGATCAGGCTCCAAGGGGTTCTGGTCTCCTGTTGTGTTTGCATTATAAACCACCGGCAATTTGCCAATGCTTTTATGTGTTAATTTTCTCTATCCTTCTTTGTTTGGGTTGTAGGGCCTGTCCTAGTGATTTTTACAAGATTCCTGCTGTGTTCCCGCTGATGCGTTCCCTTTGCCTTGGAAAATAAAATGCAAAGAAGCATGTGTCCCCTCCTCACCTATGGGACACATCCTGAGTGATTAATTGCAGGTCTCTTTCAACTACCACACTTCACACTTTTAAAGCAATTCTGCATTAATTACAACAAAGTTTGCTTTCAAATGAAGGAGTTGGTACATATATCTTGGGGGGGGGGGGGGGGTTTTT
>NW_017729031.1:77734619-77755863 GCF_001723915.1 Gavialis gangeticus
GGGGGGGGGGGGGGGTTATTATACCTTAACACATTTGGCTGAGCCAGAATCTGAGCCTGTGGGATTTTTGTTAAAAAAAAGAGTGTCATTTCCACAAGTCAATGAAGAACCTATAGATAACACTCAGAAACCCTAATCAAATAATTTCCACAGTTGCAATACTAAGTGACATGGCTCTCTGTTAAAACAGCTTCTTTTCTCTTAAGAGCTAGAAAGTAGCAATCAGTTAAGGGGCCATGTTAACAGGGACCAGACTTTTCTCTGCAGTAGATAATGTAGCAGGGCCCTGGTCAGAATGACCTAAATGAGTAAGAGTTCACTGGAAGCTATGATTTAAACACAGATTGCCTTCTCTGCTCTGGGGTTTTATTGTAGGGTTTTTAGGATAACTGACTCTGGCTTTGCAAAACTCTCCAACTGTAGGTTTCCTTCTGAGCAATAAAGGCAGGATTCTCAAAGCTATTTACATAAGGAAAAGGGCTAGACATTTTTCGTAAAATGAAAAGTGAGCTCATTTCCTTCTGGATCATTTAAGTTTAGAGAAGAAAGGTAGTTATGATTGCAATTATTTTCTCAAAATTAAGAGAACTAACCATTAAGCTAGTTAAAAATTGCTGATTGGACTGAGAAGGTTAAAAAAATCAAGAATCTGCTGTAAATTTTGAAAAGGAAATAATGCATTTATAAAAGACTATTCATATACTGTACTTAGTCTAATACAACAGTAGGTTTCCCCCTCCCTCCCCAATCAACCCCTCACCTAATATTTGCCTACAAGGAAACCTCATTAAATACACTGTCTATCATTAAACTGCTGCCAAAAGCAGCATGTGTTCAGTAATGGAAATCAACTCTTAAGTTGATTAAATGCAGCCAACACTGAGCATGACTATATGGCTCATACTGAGCAAACACACTGATTTTTTTTTTTAATTTTGTTTCAAGGACCAAATCAGTTCCAAATTCTATTGGGGAAAGCCCAATATTCAAGTTCCAAATTTTGACTGAGCAGAGGTCAGTCATTCAAGTCTGTGAAACCAAATTAAAAAAAACCCACAAAAACAAAAGTGTTGCTTAAAAGTGTGGTTATGGAGTACCTGTGCTAAAACTTGCAGCAGTTCCAAAAATGGTAGTGAGGTGAATGTAAAATGTGATGAAATTCTGGATGAACTAAGCCTATGGGTCCTAGATGTAAATTACTACAGGCATTTTTATTTCAAGGTCAGTGTTTTAAAATTTGCTCCTCACTTCTTTGTGCTCAGGGAAAGCAGAGTCTGACAGCAGCTGAGAAGGGGCTGCGGGGGGAAGAAGCTGGAGGGAAGCAGAAGGCAAGGGAGCTACCTGACCACCTAGATGTATTTTCCCTGCTGTAGCAGTGGGAGATTGACAAATTCAAGGCAAATCTCCAATAATTAGATTCTACACCTGGAAGATTATAACTAATTTATACATTTTCCATCTATAGAATTGAATGATTGGGGATTGTCTTATATTTAAGTAAATACAGTATATACTTCACTTGGGGTAATGAATGACAAATGTTCTCTAAAGGAGATAAATGTAAAACAGTGTGAGTGGAAGAAGGCAAACAAGATTCTTCCAGTAAATCTGATATCTTTTATTAGACCAACTCAAATAGTTGGAAAAAATTCTTCTTGGCAAGCTTTCAGGTATAAATACCCTTTGTCAGGCTGAGGCAGGGGAACAAAGAATAGATGTTTGATGGGAGGTGTGGCAGCAGGCTGATAAAAAAAATTAAGTGTAAGGTAAATAAAAACAAACCTGAAACCTTTCAACTCAATCAGCACCTGAAATGGAGAAACTAGTAGGCAGAAGCTCACAGTATACCAGGCTATACTATGCCAAGGACAGTGTGGAATTGCTTTTTCAATTAAAAGCCCTGGTTTTTACACAATGTAGACCTCGCTGCCCCTGGCAAATGTTTACTTCTCAAAATTTGTTTTGTCCTATATTTCAAAATAGAAAAGTCTTTCTCTAGGAGTAAGCCAGCAAAAGGTTACCTTTCTATCTGGGGGATTTCTAAATCAGAGGAAGCCTGAGTCCTGAAAATACAATGTGCATATGCTTTCATTGCAGTATTTACAATGCTCCAGACAGTGCTTGTCTGATTCTATTGAAGTTCCACTAGACCTTCTTCCTTCTTTCCTCCCTCCCTCCCTCCCATCCCTGGTCCCAGTATTGGGAGGGGGGAATTGGAGTAGCTCCTGTTAAAACAGGTTTTTGTGATTTCAAAGGGGACTACTCAGACTAGTAAACTTAAAATTACTAACAGTTGCTAAATTTACTAACAATTTACTAAACAATTACTAAAATTACTAACAGTTTTGAGAATTAGGCCATTTCTGTAACCTTTGCCTTATACATTAATAAATACCCCTTTTCATATAAGTACCATAAATAACCAGGAGAATATACCATTGTTTTGTATGAGTTGGTATTATATGACTCTGTCAGTACTGATTCCAAGAACACCCAGATAGTACTGGAACAGGGGCAGATTCAGAGTGGGTGCATTGGAACAGCTGGATGCTCCCTTTGGGATTGGGCTGTGCCACTGGAGCCTCTGGGTATTTTTTAGTCCTCAAAGGAGGTAAGAATCCCTCACTTCCCCTCCATGCTCAAAGGCATATCTTCGCACCTCTTCCATTCTTCCCCCATCTGCTGCTGCTTGGAGCACAGGAAGGGAAGGGGGTGGGCTTCTTACCTGCTTTGCAGACTGTCAAAAAGTCCCTGGGGCTCCTGTGGTGCAGTCTGTCCACCTGTGGATTGTGGTGGAGGGAGGAGGCTAGGAGCATGGATGCATACAACCTTGCAGCCAGGCCTGGACACAGGCATGGGAGAACCAGGTGTCTGCTCAGGGCCCAGACAGAAAGGGGGCCTGAAACTTGTGAAAATAATGATTATTTTTATCGTTATCTTTGGTGAAGGGGGACCCGATACTAAAAGTTCACCCAGGCCTCCAGAAGTCTAGGTACGGTGCTGCTTGCAGCACAGGTGGCTGCTCCCACACGCCAGCTTTGGCAAATCTTGAATCCACCCCTGTACTGGAAGGACTGTGATTGTTGCTTGTTTTTTGAAGAAACTGTCTATTTTAAATAGTAAACCCCAATTATCTGGCTCTGCTTTGTAAGGTGTTTTAGTATTTCTTGCTTGGGAAAAAAAACAAAGTTCCATCGTGCATGGGTTACTTAACATGTGCATAGCTGATAACTACAATTGATCAAACCAATCCTGTTTGGTTAAGCGTACAACTTGTTCAACAAATGTACAAAGAATAGTAGTGGCATATTGAAACTAATTACCTGTAATTTAGCTCAATTTTAGCAGTTAGTGTAAGTGATAAGAAAGTTAACCCTTAATATATTTCTGTTATTTGGCCTCATAAAAAAAATTCACAATATTGGTGATGTAATAGCTCTACAGTGCAGATTTTGCTGTGACTGAAATACCATTACATAGCATATAATCAAGAATGGTCTTCCTTCCATATAGTTCACTAATTTTTGTGTTGTAGATCTTTAGTGTAACAGATGCAAAATACTCACTGGCATTCATACAGGCATAAACATTTTTTAAAAATTAAGATTCCTTTCCCTTGAGTGTTACATTTTTACAGTTTTGTAGTAAGTACCATATTTACTTGAATCTAAGATGAGTTTTTTCCCCCTATTCAACATGCGAGGGCTTCGCTCATCTTAGATTCAAGTACACGGTGGGGGTGGGGGTGGGGTGGTGGCTGTGGCTTTGACTCCATCCCCAAGCCCAGGGTCAGAATTGGAACTGCTACCCCTCCACCTGCCCCCAGCAGCCTCTTCTCCATCCTGCCTTTGCTCCTCACCACCGCTTACCTTCCTCTTACAGCTCCATCTCCTGCTGTGGCCCTGCTCCAACTAGGGGCAAGGAGTACGTGCTCCCTGCATCCCTAGCTCAGCCACACAGTGGCAGCCTTAGCCCTGGTTCTAGGGCTGGGGCTGAAGCTGCTACCACTGCAATAGTAGCTGCATGGCCAGGCCAGGGTTAAAGGCACCACATGTTCTGTGCTTCCTGTCTCAGACCAGAGCAGGACTCCATCTGGAGCAGAAGCTGCAAGAGAAAGGAAAACAGGAGGAACACTTGGCGGAGGGATGGGGAGGAGGAAAGGGGGCAGCAGGAGGTGGGAACAAGTGATGGGAGAGAGAGGTGCCCAGGGGTTTAGGCACTGTGGGGGCAGGGAAACATCAGGCACAGGGAGGCAGACAGGAGAGGACCAAGTGGCAAGAAGGGGCAGGTGAAAGGGGTGCAAGTGCGGGGGAGCAGAGGCAGGGGGTACAGGCACCATAGAGGCAGGCATTGGGTGTGCAGGCACCAGGGGTAAGGACAAGTACCTATTGGAACCTGTTACCCCAGGAGGACAAGTGCTGGGGGAACAGGTTCCAATAGGCTCTTGACTCCCCTGCTGCCTGCCCTACCACCACCTTCTCCCTTGCTACTGCTTGCTCTACTGCAGAGGTGTGTACGGGGGGGGTCGGGGGGGAGGAGGATCAGGACAATTTTAAATTGGTCGTCTAGAAATTAGATTCTATACATGGAAAATTCATAAATTTGTTGTACGTTTCCTTGTTTGGAATCTCATTATTGGGGGCCATCTTAAATTCAGAATAGTTCTGGATTCAGGTAAATGTTATTAGCTGTACTCTTTGAAAATGACTGTTCCCATCTTTACAGATACTATAGCACACTATAACTGGAAGAAGTTGGTATCCAGTGATGGAAGCTAAATGTCATAGGGAATTCCAGTGACTAGCAGAAAACTATGCTAGAAGGCTTGGAGGGTGCCTTATATCCTCATAGTGTTAGGACTTCCTTGTCCAAAACTGTATCTGGTACCCAATACCCTTCTTTAATAGCTGAGCCATGACAAGTAAACTAATAGTTCACTTCCAACTTGATTTTTTTTATTAATTTAGAAATATTGTAAATCCTGCTAAGCCAAAGTAAGCCATTTTCTCTTCGTGGCTTATGTAGTTTGGTTTAAAGTTTCAAACTTGGCCAAGACAGTATGCAACCCAGTTAGTAAATTACAAACTAGATACACTGAAGTACTTCACTTAGCAGCTTGGTAAGTAGTTTGTAGCATGGGCAGTGAAGTGTGTAATTTACTTTGTAAAATGGGCCTTTTGATCAGTATAGATCTTCTGGATGATCAGAAAAGAATGCAGAATTTATTGAAGTAGTAAAGTATGCAGTAGAATCAATGAAGTATGTAAAAATATAATGAATGAGAGAAATGTTTTGCTAGTACGACCCTATTTTTAATGACACATCATAGCCATTTGTCACAAAATTCATGCACTGAGTGATGAGGGAATATGTTCAGAAGAAGCTAAAAAGAATAACTATATTAATGCTTCTTTAACAAATATTGCATGGAATCTTTAGAAATTAAAAAAGACAATAAGAAATTAAAACTGCAAGAACAGTGAAGGAAACCTTAGATATCCAAAACTAATCACAAAACGTTATAAAAAGCCTAAACATTATAAAAAATCCTAAAAGGCGTATGATAGATTTATTAGGCTCTTTCCAGGCATGTTTTTAATAAAATATGTTTTTATGAAGTATCACTGTTAAAGATTAAGAAAAAGTTTTTAGGAGAAAGGAATAACCCCAGCTCTCTTTTTGAAAGAAGGACTTTTTGTGATTAAATGCAAGGGGAAGGTTCAGGGCTGTGAATCTCAAATGGAGATTCATGCCTTGTGAAGTTAGGCCCAGAGAGGGCTAAGATTTATGTAGTCAGTGAATGCCCAGAGAGGGCTGGGATTTAAAATAAAAAATTCTTATTGGCTAGTTAATACAGTTATTGCATCATGCTTGTTCTTGTGAATTCCATTATGGGGGTTTGGACACACAATATATTTTCACTGGCATAATGAAAGAGTCAGCAGTTACCCTTGTGTAGGGCTATATGCTAACTTGCTTAAATCTAGTGCAGAATTATCTCAGGAAAAACTGGAGGTTAAACTATACCAGCATATGTTCCACCTGTGTACATGTCATGTATCTACAGCTATCCCAAGAGCTTATCTTACTGTCGCCATTTGCCATTACCTAGTCCCTTGTCACTTAGTGGTAACATGATATAATAGCAGCTACTTTGGGCATCCATACTGGAATAGTAGGTCATATGTCTGCTCTGGTTCCCTATACAATTTACAAGGATCTACAAAACTGATATAAATTACATTGATGCAAATATTGTGTTTCCGGACCCTAACTTTCCCCATATTAAAGGGAGACTTTATGCCTAGGGGTATGGATGCACATCCATTTGAAGCCATTTCAGGAGGGTATTAGCTGTTAACATTCTAGCTGGTAATGATACAGAGGTAGCAAACTGTTCCACATTAAATACTGCTTCATCTGAGTGCACGTGCATCTATATTCTAATTCAGGGACACACATGCATGCTGGGGCCAGATGCCTAAAGCTGATACCAACCACCAATTAATGTAGGTACTTTAAAAATTCTACCTTAGGTGCACCCCTGCAGGCACTCTGAGATTGCTGCGCCTAACTAGATGCTCTGCAACTTCCAAGCTATCCCTTACAGTCCCCAGCAAACCACCACTTCCTTCAAGCATCTATTCTGCACTGGGACCCCCCAGAACCAAACCAAACTGAAACCAAACACAAGCCCTTCTGGCTATACAAATAAACTACTATCCAACCCTGGGGGTCCTAATCAACTGCTATCCCTCAGCTTCCCTAGCTTCCCCAGGGCCTAGCACATTCACAGTTTGTTTCCCAACTATAGGCACCTCTGGAGAGCTCTTCCCAACTCAGCCTCCACAGCCAGCTGTGGTGGCCCTGCCTTATATCTCTGACAGGGCCCTGCCCCCTTCTGGTCAGGTGACTACCCTGGGTTGCTTGCAGGTGCCTGCTAATTAATCTCATTAGCTAGTCTCTATAGCAACCCAGTCTCAGCTGCACCCCACCTGTCCTGTCTGGCTCTCCCTGGGCTGCTACACTCTTAAGGTGATGGAGCACCCCAGGCTCTCTGTCACACTGTACAGTGCCAATATCAGTCCTTCTACACATGTGCTTCATATGTTGACTTCAACATTGACTCATAGATAAAATTCCATTCTTGGTAAAAATACATAAAACATCAGTTAACCCACATAAAGAGCCTGATTCCAATCTGAAGTCCACTGGAAGATTTTTCCAGCGACTTCAGTGTGCTTTGAATCAGGACCTCAGTTCATCAAAGTAGATAATATTACGTTAAATAAAAGACATGTATCTTGCACAAAACAATGCCAATGATTATACATTACAAACCCTGTAACTTACACTTTGTTTTAATAAATTTTGAAGTATATTTTGGTGTGTCAAAATTCAAAAGGTTTCTAAAACTGAGTTTTAATTCTACGTAACTTACTCTCTTGAGGACACCTCACATAACATGTTTTTCCTATTCACTTTCTAAATTCCTTTCTGTTGCTTCTATAACATACTTGCACTTTTAAAAATCCATGCACATTTATCAAATTGACCCCCTCATCTGTATCGCAGGTTATAAACTTCTTCTAATTCATTATTTTATACTTGAGAAACCTAAACTTTCTAGAAGTTGCTGAGTAGAAGACATGAAATTTTGTCAAAGCTCATTCTAGTTACTGAGGAGAGAAGTTGTGGTTTCTACTTCTGATATTTTGAGATATGGGCATGAGCAGTGTTTGTTAACAAGCTTTTAACTTTTCAAGTGTTTACAATTCATCTCCAATGTGTAGGTGGTAGAAATTATGTTCATATTATTGTTGACTGCCTAAATCTGACTACCAAGACTATATTGATTTTGAACAAATTCTGAGTTTTTTCCAATTCATTTCCACCTGTCATCCCAATGCAATGTGCCTTCTGGACTTGAAAAACAGCAGTAGTCATATTTCTAAGATGCACAAAGAACTCAAGTGTCCTAAGTCTGTCATGTTTTCATTTTACTCATGACAGGTATCCTTTTTGTTAGTATGTTATGTTCAAGCCCTGATCCTACATTCATGTCTGGGTTGGTGGACTTAGTCACTGAGGTACCATGCATGTCCACCTGCCCAAGCTTAATTGCAAAGAAAGGGTAAGCATAGGCAAATATGGTCAGGGGAACAGGGTCATAAAGAAACAGGATGAAGAGTTGTACTCTAGCTCTGCCATTTCTTCAAGCACATATAAACTCTCAGATTCTCTTATTAAGTTATTGAGCCCTCTTAGTAATACTAAGAATCCTACCCCAAAAATTCTCTTAGTATAGCCACAGCTGATATAATGGGACAGATGTGGGGCCAGTGACAAAAGAATGCCATTTCATAAGAATCTGAAGATTTCCAAACTGTATAGTAATGTCCCTTAAAGCCTGAGACAAGCAGAATACCTAACAGGTTAGATCACCTTCCAGATTTTGTCACATGCATCAAATGAGTCATGTTATAATGTTCCTAACAGTTTTCTTTCTGGCATTCTTCTGACTCCAGAATAGGCTCAGAATCTTTCTCTTAATATCACTTTAACAAGTCTTCCGCCCACTTGACACAAAAAAAAAAAGAAAAAAATATTCTTCATATTGTCAACTCCCTCAGACATCTCACTTCCCACTTAAATGCCACTTTTCATGGATTTGGAATACTTTCCATTTTCTCTCACCTCATCTTGAGCCTTTTATTTTATCTTTGCTAAAAGCAGTAAACACATGATTATGTGAGATGTTTACCTCTTTACTTTTAAAACAGATTCTTGCTTCTTTCTGCTTATTCATGCTAAGAGAAACTTCAACTCCATTAAGCCTGTTGTGATGCATTAGTCCAGTACTGTAACCAGTGGTGGTTCACTAGGACACCAGCCATGGGCACCCACTTAAAGTGGGCACAATAATAGTAGCCAGCCCATCTCCTGCTGCTCAGGGTACAGCCACAAGAGCCTATCCATTAGCCATAAAAGCTGTCTTTTCCATGTTTGAAGATACTTTTTTTCCTCTCTATCTTTTTCCTCTCTCGGTCCCAGTCTTTCTTCCTTCCCCTTGTTTTCTTCATCACTGTCTCTCTTACATTGTCCTCTCTTACACTCTCTCTTTCAGGGGGAGCTGGGACATAGGACAAAGTGAGTTTGGTATTGCTGATGAGCATACAGTTGTATTGCAGCCAGAAGGCTTATATTTTGGTTCATGTTTTAAACTGGTGGACCAGGTACAACTAAAATGGGGAGATAGTCCCATTGGTGCCTGAGGGGCACATGGTTGCTTTGAGCCCTGCCAGGGGTCAGGCTTGAGGTGCTGATAGAAGCAAAGGTCATAGGGTGCCAGAAGGGCGCCAGGCTTGGGCCTGCTGAGGCAGAGCATAAGCTGTTGTAGCCCAAGAGGGACAGAGACAAAGGCCAGGGGCCCAGCAGCCCAAGAGGGGCAGAGACAAGAGTCAGGGACCCAGTGCCCAAGGAGGCAAAATCAGGTCTGGGGCATGGAAGCCAGGTTCAACATAGTGGACCTAGGCTGGCAGGCACCCAGATAGATAAAAGGGGACAAAACTGAAGAGTGGGTACCCCAACAAGGGCATATTAGCCTTGAAGTGGCCTAATGAGGTGATAATGGGTAACATCTGCAAGGCACGGGCATGACTATAGAGGAGTTTTGGAGGCCATGAAAAACCGATAAGGCAATAGGTGTCCTGGGGGATATGTACGTGCCAGGATAGCCAACTAAGTGAGAGGACAGGAGTGAGTCCAACAGGGTCTGAAAGGATCTGCTGGCAGGAAACCAGGATGGAGCTTGCTCTAGGGCCCTGGGAGCAGCCTCCCTTTCCAAACTTTACTAAGAACATCAAGGCATGGCAGAAAGAGTAAAGGAAGGATACCTAGAACCAGATCAGAACAGGAGCAGAGTGACCACCAGGGGGTCATGGCCACCCCTGGAGCACGGATCCTGTTACACCATCATACAAAAACTAACCCCTGGGAGAGGAAGGGAATGTGCTGTTGTCCAGGTGTTGGAAGCAGTTTTAAGCACAGAGAGGCAAGAGAGTCAGGATGGAAAAGGGATGAGAAGGAGGAGGAGGACATACTGGATTGGAAGCCCTCCAGATGTACTAGTCATTATTAGACAAAAGAAAACTAAATATGCTGCATACTGCTCAGCAGGGGCAGATGTATGACTGTCACTCGAGTTGAGTGACACTGAAGATACTCTGTACAGATCCTCCTGTGTTACCTGCTGAGAATGACAGCCTGATATTACTCAAACCATGCTTCCCTGTTCTTTGTCTCTTTGGCATAGTTTAGCCTTAGACCTGCCTCCAGTGTCCTTGGAGACAAAAGGGATGGATAAAACAACTAGATTTTGCTATTAGATACATCCTTTACAGAAAATTCCTTCTGCTGCTACTGCAGGAAGAGACCTCAGTGATTCAGAGGGCATTCGGTTAGTATAAGAATACAGAATACTGAATTGACCTACTCGTTCCTCTTCCCACAAAGAAATAAATCACTGCCAGAGTTCAAATATTCGCTGACTGCTTGAAATGTGGAGAAGTATCTTTGAAAAAAAAGTACCACTCCATGTCCAAAAGCTAAAACCAAAAAAACTTTTAATTTGACTGTTACCCATAAAAACATATTCTGTGCTCCCAGAGCAAGAATTAACTAAACAAATAAAAATATCCCTTACTGAGGAGCCTGGTTTAGGTATTGGAATCAAGGGCTGTGTAACCTGAAGTCATGATTAAACAAAACCAGCTATATTAACTCCAAGTTCATTGAAAGCCCTAGGAGACTGATTCATTGCCCACAGAAATTAATAGAAGGAATCACAATGATTTCAGTGCACTTTGAATCAGAAATAAAGCAACAGATGCCCTAGGGGATGACAAACTTTTTGGGGGAAGAGAAGAAATGTTTTTGTATCATCTAAGGAGACATTAAAGTAACTGAAAAGTAACTTCTTTTATTTATTTTTTTCTGAGAGATGTCTGGGATGTCTAGCGCAGAAACTCCTTTATATTTTTTTTAATTCTTAATAGATTTTCCTGAAACATGAAGTAGCAGACAGTAATTTTAGTTAACATTTTAACTGTTGAAATTTATGCTAAAATAAATTATTGGTTTGCAGAACAGCTAGACCCACTGTGTAAGAGAAGATGACTATTTATCTGTAGTAATGCAGATTACAATGTATGTATTTTTCTGGTTGATACTAGCAAAGTTGAAAATGAGGCATGTCTTTATACATTTTTTATCACTTTAGCTACTCTGTAAAGGCTAGGAAATTGTCAACACAAAAACTGATAAAAATAAAAAGTGATAATCAAAGGGGACAGAGTCCAGCAACATGCTGAATATACTTAATTAAGTTTGTCTGAGCAAAATGCTTTCTAAGCACATCTTCCTGTGCTTCAGCTATAAAATCATCCTCAGGGTATAGCTAGCTTTCTGCTCCTGCTGTGCTGTCTTAATTTAGTAAACTTCTACTCATTAGAATATTTTAGTTCTTTGGTACAAGGTGCTGCCTCCATTTTTTTGTGCAGGACCATCTACTTTGTGATAATATCTCACTGTTAGGTGCAGTCAGCTATTTTATTTTCATAAGCAGTAGTAAAATAAAAATCAAATCCATTCTGAACATGAACCATCAGGAACACAATTCTGACTCATTAAAAGAGGAAAATGTACCAAGGTGGCCTTGACAAGAAACATTTCTAAGGCTTAGGAGACTGTTGTAGTATATGGCAACTACAAAATCAGGCAGATGTTTGTCACAACTCTAATTTGTCTGGGAAACAAAACGCACTACTGCACAAACGGCTTTGAAGATGTAAATTTAGAAGTGCAATGTTTAGAACCTGATCCAAATTTGTCCTAAGTTCAAAAAGTTTTTGTTTTTCATGTTTTGGATTTGTCCACCACTGACATAGGGATGAGCTGTGAAACTTAGATTTAGGTCTAGATTTTCCATCTCTTCAAAGCTTATGGTGTTCAGGTCTAGGTTTTCTTCTTTAGTCACAAGTCTTCTGTAAATGTTTGTGTCATTTTTTTCTCTGATGCAGAAAATGGAATGGAACATATTCCTTTAAAAATGATCTAAAAGGGAAAGTCAAACTGAAGTAGTAGAGTCTGACAAAAGTGATGCTACCTAACCTGCCATAAAAATTAAATTTTATGTCTATTCTCAAGACACAATAGTTCTTTGCTTTACTTAGTTCTGTGGAGTCTTCAGAAGGGATGAATTTACCTCAGTATTGTTACATTTTTATTCCTGTGAGCATGAAAAGGTAGGGCACCATAGTAGAAAAGCTACATGCCCATAGAGTTCCTCTAATGTCAGAATTAGGAGAATAGAGGATGGCCAAAGGTACTGACTCAACTACATTATCTTAAATAAAGTATTGCCAAAGAAAATGACCACTATGTTGTGTTTTTTAAATTCCTTTGCAGTTTCTAAATTTCTCAAGTTTTCAGTTTCCAAATAGATCTCTATGTTAAAAATCTTTTTTTGACAATGCTTTCCCTATGCTTCCAAGATTGTAATGAAGATAAAATATATACTCTAAGAGGCATTGCTAGTGTGCAACTCTAACCTCAAATTTTATGAGCATTTCCTGTAAATTTAGGACCAATGATATTTTGATAATTCCAAATCTGGCAAAATGCCCTGAAATCACAAATGTAAATATGCACAGCAATGAAAAGTAAACTACATTAATTTTCAACATATAAAGTAATGTTGATTTAGAACATCAATTTTTGACATTTGAAAAAGAATAAGGGCCCCACTCTAATTCATAGTGCTTTACATAAAGTGCCATGAGCTAGAGCCCCTCATCCTCCCTCCCTCGACCCAATGGAGGTTTGCCTGTTGGGTTGTGGAGAGGGCAGGAGCCACCCTGCACTGACCCTGTGTGACAGGGGGCCATCTCAAAGCTGGTCCAGTCATTGGCCCACCCACCTGTCTAAGGCAGTCTGCCCACCTGACTAGCCTGCCTTGTCATTGATGTAACTCAGAAGTAGTTGTTCCTGAGCAGGAGGCTGCCCATTGAATGCCCCAATGCCAAGGGTGTAATATACAGCCCCTACACCATGTCCCATGCCTCGCAGATGATATCCAAAATCCACTATTACTGCCCCAGCCACTTAGCTGGGCTGCACACAGCCTCTGGCTCAAACTTGGCCTCAGGCATCCTGAGGCACCCTGGCCAGCAGGCCTGGGCACTCCAGCAGCCTCTGAAGAGGCTGCTGAACCATCCCCTCCCCAGCTCCACTCCCCCCCACAACTCCAGGGCTGTCAGCAAGGGAAGGAGGGAGGGTGAGGATGGGGATGGGGATGGGGATGGGGATGGGGAGGGAGCTCCCAGCTGTTGAATGGCCAAAGCTGAGCCTGGCCTGGCTCTCCCAAATACTCCAGCAGTGGTAGCTGGAGGGTCCTGCAAAATGAAGTAGTTCACTCCACCTCCTCATAAGTTCTGGCCATTCAGTAGCCAGGAGCTCCCTTACACTTCCCCCTCTTTCCCCCTGACAGCCCAGGGGTGGGGGTGGGTTGATAGCACTAGCCCAGCCCTGCACCCCACATGAAAAATTAACCATGGAGGGAACACAAGTTCCATATGGCACTCTGCTTTAGAGCACCTTAATGTAATACCTGATTTGACCAGGGTTAATTTTTCATGAGATAAGCCATGTTTTAAAGTGCTCTGCAGCCATGCATGTGTGTTATTATGAAACAGCTGTAGAGCACTTTCAGGGGCCAGATTGCTTGAAAAACACCATTTCTGTCTGTGCCCTAGAACCCATGATTCAGGAAAGCTTTCAAGTATGTGCCTTAGTTTTAAGGATGGGCGTAGTCCCATTGATTTGAATTGGAAAGATAAGCACGGGACCTTGTAAAGGATAAGTATTGTTTTCCTTTACAAAGTTGCTTTTTCCTAATTTTCAAGGGAAATTAAGACCAAACAAATATCCACTAGGCTTGCTAAGCAGCCACTAGGAATGACTGTTTCAAAATAATGAAAACCAAGTAATTATTTTCCACATCCTCTTGGAATTTAACCAACCAGAAATACCATTCATAAATTCAATGTTCTGTTCTACTGTCTGAACAGGACTTTGATTCTATTAGTGAAAATCAACTTAAAGATTTCTGGCAACTTACAGATTGGCTAGATGGGAATTTTCTTTCCAAACCAATTTAAAAAGTTTTGAGATGTAAAAGAAGAATGTGGGTGCATCTCTGAGACACTTACTGCACAGTAGGCTAATTAGTTTCACAGTAAATGTCGTACATATATATACGCACCCCTTTTAAGCTGGACTAAGCTAATTAACACCACAGTTTTTTACTCCACGGCACCACATGTGTAGTTGCTGATGTGGCTGGCTGGGGCACAAGTGTGCTTCAATGTGGAAGCTACCTGCCGGCCAGCCCCACACTGTTGCACCCTCATGCCACAGCCAGACCCTCCATAGCATGTTGAGCTGGGGAGGATCAAATTGCTTCAGGGATCAAACTGCATCAAGTCTCAGCAATTTCCAAAAAGGCAGCATGAAAATAGATATTTCAAAATGGTATTATGTGAAAAAAATTACTATGTATAAAGTTGCTCTAACAGCTTCCAAATATTGTTTCCACTGTCATTTACATTTTTTTTAAGGCAGAAGTCCAATGTTGAAATAAGTTCTCTAAAAATGTTCTGATAGTCAGCTTTTGTGTGGGAGATTTGTGGTGGCTATTTTCATTCCTGCTAAAATATGACAAAATGAAACTGAAGGAAAAATACATTTGCTTTTTCTCTTTCTAAATGTAGATCAAAGTTTTATAAGAAATTATTTCCAAGGCTAACGTTTTTATTTAACAAGTTTCAATCCCAAAGAAAGATAACATACATAGCTTAAGAAAAATCCTTTAGAAGAGGTTACTATAATGCACTAATTGAAGCAGCTGCTATGGGAAATGGAGAACAAGACAGAGACAGAGACAGAGACAGAGACTGCTCAGGAGCTTACTACTAGTATTTACAGGCATTCTTTATCTACAGCAGACTTATTTGCCTTATAAATCCTTCTGCCACTGTTATTACTATTGAGCTTCAGCTCCACCATTGGTACTGTTGGTGTTAACAAGATAATATCAGACAAAAATGCTTGAAGAACAGTTTTGCCTAACCCTATTTAGGAAAAGACTTAGTGATGGTTAAAATACTAGTAGCAGACACTTCGATGGACCCAGAGGAACAGACTTCCACCTTCAGCTTCCCCTGTTCAAAAATGAAATTTATTTCATAGTTTCATAGTTTCATAGATTTAGGGTCAGAAGGGACCTAGTAGATCTTCTAGCCCGACCTCCCGCCAGGGCGGGAGAACAACAAAACCCCAAAACAAAAACGGGACTCAAATGAGTCCAGCCAGGTAGGCATTCAGCCTCTTCTTAAAGACCCCCAGGGTAGGGGCCAGCACCACTTCCCTTGGAAGTTGGTTCCAGCTCCTAGCCGCCCTAACTGTGAAGTAGTTTTTGCGGATGTCCAATCTATACCTCCTCTCCATCAACTTGTGCCCATTACTCCTTGTTATGCCAGCGGGCGCTAGGGGAAACAGCATCTCCCCCAAACCCTTCTGGTCCCCCCTAGTGAGTTTATAGACGGTCACCAGGTCCCCCCTCAGCCTTCTCTTGTGGAGGCTGAATAGGTTCAGGTCCCGCAGTCTCTCACTGTAGGGTCTGCCCTGTTGTCCCCGGATCATGCGGGTGGCCCTCCTCTGGACCCTCTCCATGTTGTCCACATCCCTCTTGAAATGGGGCGCACAGAACTGGACACAATACTCCAGCTGTGGCCTGACCAGCGTCGCGTAGAGGGGGAGGATCACCTCCTTGGCTCTACTCGAGATGCACCTGTGGATGCACGATAAGGTCCGGTTAGCCCTGCCAACCATGACCTTGCATTGTCGGCCCATGTTCATCTTGGAGTCAATAATGACTCCAAGATCTCTTTCTGCCTCCGTGCTCTCAAGTAGGGAGTTCCCCATTGTGTAAGTGTGCTGCTGGTTCCTACTGCCCAAGTGCAGCACCCTGCACTTGTCCATATTGAAACGCATCCTGTTCCTGTTAGCCCATCCTACCTATGGGGACTTTTTACCATCTTTAATTTTCCCTGAGCCTGAGGAAGGGCACATGTGCCCAAAAGCTTGCAGAAAAAGATTTTTTTTTGTGCTTTCTTAGTTAGTCTAATTAAAGGTATCATATCTCTGAACCAAGAGTTCTAGAATTTTAGAGTTTTGCATTTATTTGTGTCTCAGATCAACACAGCTACCAAATACATCCCAGTAGTAACCCATGACTTTTTGCATGCTAGTGCAAACCCCAGTACAATTATACCCTTCTTTTCAGTCTAACTACAGGGAGATGGCCTGTCCCTTACTCTAGCAGGGATCAGCCTGCTCACAGTGCATAATGCCTACAATACAAGGATTGTGGCTACGCAATTTATGGTGATGGGGGATTGCTCTCAGGCTTTCCCACTAGCTTGATCCTTTGTCCATTTGGCTAGGGGCAAGAAAGACTCAGAACTCCAAGGCCCCTGGGCTTGGGGCTTGCATGTAGGATGCCTGCCATGGATTTGGGAGTATCTGAAGCCCCAAGCTGAAGAGTCATTGAGGTAAGATACTTGCTAGTTGTAGCACCATGCAGACTTGAACAATTGAGCTCTGTTCAATTGATAGAATTCAGAACTGATTTGGCTGATCTGGCCTGAGACATAACTTTAAAAAAAAACCCAAAAATACCAATGATGGCAATGGCAGGAAACTAACTGGGGCAGAACAGGAGGCTCCTCTAGGCCTAAACATGGATACATTTGGGATTAAACATGCATCTGACAGGCTTAATTCCAGAGGCGATAGTCCTGGTACTGGAATGTTTTTCTTCCCACTCCGCATGAACTGCCCCACAGGTAATCAACATATATTAATCTCAGGGTGTAATTTCCTACAGGAAGGCTTAGTAGAAAATACAGGCTTTAAAATAAACTTTTTATTCCATATTTCCTATTATATTATTGTTCTTAGACATAGTAAACAAAAACATCAAAGTAAACAATCCACATGCCCCGCCCTAACCGGAAGTACAGAACATAGATGAAATATGCTATTCTCTTATGGTCTGATGGGCTACTATAATTTGCACTGGATCATGGTTAGTAACTTCATATGGAAGCATGTTAAAATCTTGCATCAGGTTAACAAAGGCAAAGATGAACCTGTCACAAGCTCCATTTTATGGCAAAAGCTGCCAGAAGACATAATAGCTTGGTAAGCTGAAGATGAAAGCAGGTGTTTATAATAGGGGTGCACTGATACATCAATCCAATATCAGATAGGCACCAATATAAAGAAAATTGACTATATCGGAAATCAGCCTGAAGTGGCCAAAAATTTGGCTGAAAAATGCCTGTGCATGCGCAAAGCCACGGCGCAGCACGCAGGCAATGAGGAGCACAGCATGGAGCCTGGTAGCATGGAGAGCTGCATGCAGCTGGTAAGTCTGCTGTGGTGGAAGGGGAGTGGGGAGGGAAGGGTCTTGGGGGAGAAAATCAAAGCCCAATGCAGTGAGGGAAAGAGTGAGGCTGGGGCTGGGGTAGGCACTGGCCAGCTGGGGTGGGGTGGGCATGGGACAGAGCCACAGCTCATCCGGGGGCACAGGGGAGGGCAGCTCCTGCCACTGTATACGGCTTGTCCAGGACATGTCCAGCAGCTCCTGCTGTTGCTCCTACCACTCATTCGGGAGGGCACAGGGGGGAGGGGTTGTGCCTCCACATCTGCGTGGGGCAGGCTGGGTGGGTTGCACTGTGCTCAGGGTGGGCAGCAGCAGCACTGGGAGGGGGCTACAGGGGGGTATGGCAAAATTTGGGGTGACTGCAGCCCCCCCCATAGCCTCCTCGCAGCGCAGTACAGTCCCTGGCCCCAGCCCACAGCTGCAGCCCACCCAGCCTGCCCCACACAGATCCAGGGACACACACTCCCCCCCTATCCCCTCCCAGATGAGCAGCAGGAGCAGCAGCAGGATCGGCCCCCCCACACACCCTCCTGGAGGAGCCACAGCTCTGCCCCATGCTCACCCCACCCCAACTGGACAGCGCCTACGCCAGCCTTAGTCCCACTCCCTCCCTCCCTCACTGTGGAGGGTGTTGATCTGCTCCCCCATGCTCCTTCCCTCTCCCTTCCCCTTTTACCACAACAGACTTACCAGCTGCACACAGCTGTATCAGAAATTGGATTGGTATCAGTTGATATGCCTCCTTAAAAATTGGCTATCAGTATTGGCCCCCCAAATTTCTATTGGTACACCCCTACTTTCTAGCCACAGGTCTCTGGGAGTCTGTGAGCACAGGCCACTATATGGGGACCCTAAGACTGTTAATCTGATGATAGGCAAAGAAGCACCTTTCACTGACGTTCTTGAAAATGCTAATCACCAACTCTCCATTGTATGCAGGCTGAGTCAAAATCTAAATGATTCTCAAATCCAGTTTATCTACTAAACATTGGGAAAGCAGAATTTCTAAATAAGAGAGAGAACTGAATCTGTGTATTTTCTACATTGAGAAGGGAGTGTAGCTGATCGCTACCTATAACATCCACTAGTAACTACATTGATAGTGCTGAACAAGTAACATGAGAGGACTGAACACTGTAGTATTCCAATTGAAAGTCCAGATAAAGAGGGCTTTCTGTTTTTTTTTAATGAATGTGCAAAGCTGTTTTAGGGCACATCCATCTACAGCTGGCAGGTCCTGCAGTCTGATTAGTACCTTATGTACTATCATCAACCCTATACAGGTTGGTGATAGTTCCAGTTATATTTGCTTGCATGTCTGACCTTTAGCTTTTGCCCCTGGGAAAATAATTATTGTAGAAATGAATGATGTTTCTGTGCTATATTCCAAGTATTAAAACTTGAAGAAGTCTTGCTGATTTTTCTTTCCTTTAGGAAAAAAAAATCCCACAATGTTTCCAAGTTAAACTTTAGATTAAATTTAAAACTTTCTGCATAAACTTTAGGAAAAATAGTCTTTTGCTGCTTCATCATTTTTACTGGAAATTACTCACTGCAATCAACCTAAGGATGAAAAAAATTAAAGTTCTCTGAAGCACTTAATACTGTCCTCCTGTAAAAACAGCAACACTGGCTTTAGGACTGCAGCATTACCATAGCATTACCATAATATTGTTTTACTACTTCAAGGTTCAAATTTGACATAATAAAAAAGCTGTTGTTACAGCTTCTTAAAATATAGCCACAAAAGGAAGTGCATAGATAGCAAATATTCCAGCTGAAGGAAGTAACTTTGGGACTGTACAGTCTACCCTCCTGGTAATCTGAGGAGGAGAGGGAAAGAGAGAAAGAAAAAATCAGACAGACTGATGCCCTGAGTGATAAAGTCTACACTCATCATATGTAAGTGGAATGATCTTTTTTATCTGTATGAATGTTCTTGTTAAAAAAATATGAATGATATTTTACTTAGTTCATTTTTTACTCATGGTATCTACAAAGCTGAGGAACCAATTTTTTTCCCCTAAATGATGATAGTCATGACCTTGTTAACTTCTTCTCTTATTTTGGAAAAAATAGTTTTGCTTTCATTTTTGACCAAGAAAGAGTAGTTTATAATAATTACAAAAATGAGCCCTAAAAAGAAATCATTTAATTCAAACTGGGCATGTCTACATATGCATTTACTGTGCAGTTACTGCACAGTAAATGGTTTTTAGGCCAGCATTTACGTGTGCAGCCGTTAAACCATAGTAGCGATTTAAGTTAGTCCCAAAGTCAGCCCACACACACAGTGTTACTGTGCAGTAAGGTGTCTACAAGTACATTACTGCGCGGTAACTAATCGGGCATGAATTTGATACTTGCATGATGCAGGTATCAAATTTATGCCCAAGTTGGCATAAGTCACCTTAGTGCACAGTAAATGTGGACATGTAGATGTGCCCATTGTTTCTCAAACACTTTGCCATTATTTTGAAAAGTAAACAACCTAAAAATGAATATTACCAAATAAAACAATAATTAAATGCCTTTTTGTAATTGGAGGTAATCTCAGACTAAGTGCCATAATATAACTTTTGAGAGGGTTTGATAAGAATCTCAGTTGTGATCTATATCTGAATTTGACAATGGTCAAATCAAATCTGATGAGCATAAACTTTGTGACTCAATGTCATCTTTATTTATAAATAATCGGATTGCATATCACACTTACTTAAACAATTTGCTAAGTACTGACTTTTTAGCATCTATTTAGTTTTGAGAAAGCCTTTAAAAAGCTTCCTATGTGTTATTTACTTCTATTCATCATATATTCATTTTAAAAAAGCATACCACGTTGTTTCAGAAATCAGTTCTCAACATTTTAGTGAACTGGAGTTTCAACAAAGTAACACTTTCAAAAAGTATGACTAAATTTAAATGGCACTTAATCAAGTGGGATTGTTTCTAACAAATGTACTATTGATGTCCTTAATCAAAAAGAGATTTTTTACACTCATTCTAAAAAGGTAAAGGAAAACACTGTTGTGGGTTGCAGGACTAAACAACAAACTACCTGCCAAGCGAAGTTACAAGAGAAACTAAGATAGCTGCAGCACTAATACATCTCAAAGTTAAAAAGAAAAAATTGTATAAACTCCTACATCTGCTGAGCTGGGTCTGAGCAGCCCCAGCCTGGCAGGCTGAACCCTCACCTTCCCCCGGGCCCCATGCCATCCCAGGCTGCCCTGACATGGCTCAACATGGTGTGTAAATGTTGGGCCCAGGAACAATTGTGTGTAAATAGGGTTACCATATTTCCATTTCCAAAAAAAGAGGACACCTGTCGGGTGGAAGGAGGAGGAGAGTGTGGGGGGGACAGTGATATGGCGGTGCCCTGCCCCTGCCCATTCTGTTGCCCTCACTCCCAACCCAAAGTCCCCTGACCCAGGGCTACCCCCAGCCCTGCTCCTACAAACGCAGGCACTAGCCCCATTGCTGCTGGGCCAGCCATGCAGCTCCCTGTTGCTTCCTCCCTGCACGCTTCCCCTTCCCCTGCTGAAGGGGCTTGCATCCAGGGTATGCACCTCCCCTGCTGTGCTGCAGGCCCAGACCCACCACACACACACACACACACACACACACACACACACACACACACACACACACACCCACACACACACCCACCCCCCC
>NW_017729031.1:77756054-77762995 GCF_001723915.1 Gavialis gangeticus
CACACACACACACACACACACACACACACACACACACACACACACACACACACCCCTATCTCCAGCCAGCCAGGCTGCTCCCACCCCCTGTCTGGCTACATGCCAACCACCCCTGTGTATGTACCCTGACTCCAATCACCTTGCCTCCAGCTACAAGCAGCTCCTTGCTTGGGCAAGCTGGGAGCACAGCAAAATCCCAGACATTTGATCTTATTTTAAAAAAAGACCAGACCAAGATGGGAAGATCTAAAAAAAGGAAATGTCCAGGAAAACCCGGACATATGGTAACCCTAGTGTTTCTTGTATTGCATTAATATGCACATGTAGATGCACCCTGAAGGCTGTACTTAAAGATTAGAGAAATAGGGTTGTTCCTTGCTCATCACGCTAATCCACCTAGCTCCGTTTTGTTTATCTCCCACTGAATTTGAATTTTGGTGTGCCTTTCCTATAGAAAGAGTGATATATTACAGTATTTTAGGTACAAAAATGTACCTATTAAAATAGGACTGAGGGTGCCAGCATTTCTGTTAAGTCCAAATATCTTCAGCACTACATATTTATTTCCTCTAAATTCCCACAGATTGGTGCTTCTGCTAGCCTAGATATGCATTTTTCATCCTTCCACTTTCTGCTACTTTCTACAGGTTATAAAAGTGCACTCTTGCCATAAAGCATCCCCGGTGCTGCAAAAATAGATGGCAACCTGGGAGCAAGTGTTACATGAGTCTAATAAATTATGCCTCACTCTGATCCACATCTGCTCAATTGCCACCCCAGAGAGGAAGGAAATACAGTTAAATTTAAGTATCTCTTCAGGGGCTAAATCCTGAATTCCTTATTCAGCCCTTGCCAGGGCAAGCTTTCAATTATTTTGGGCCAGGTCCTGTTCCAACTGAGCTCCACAAGAGATTTTCCACTGATTTTAGATGCTGCTTTCAGTGCAGTTGGTTAAAACCAAAGCCCTCTCACTTTTTTTTGTGCATGCAAATGAAAAGAAGTCCCTAGATCACTTACTCATCATGCATATGGGTTTTTTCCCTGAAAAAGAATCTTTGAGGTTCAGGATCTGTAAAAAGAAAGGGATGAGAGTTTTAAAGCCATCCTCTGCCAGGTTCCCGAACTCTAAACCCACAAGACATAACAGCAAAAGTTGCTGAAGAAAGCCCCATAAAAGACAAAAATACCCAATTATTTGTAGGTGCACACTCCTCACAAGATAACCACTCTCTCTCCAGTCTTCCAGTTCTAATCCTCAAAGGGAATATACAAAACACCTTCATCAATGAGCCTACAGACTTCATAAATTTACTGGATACAAAAAATCATGGACTCAATATAGACCTTGGATTTATGACACATTATAGCCTGCCATCTAATAACCTCAACTAACCGATCTGCATTTTAACAGCTACATTTTATCACCTTCTTCACAGCCCCCAGTGCCTTTTTACACCTATTGTCTCCCATTCCCTTTGAACCCTACTGACATGCATTTACATTTAAACAGACCTGTGTTTTGCATTTTGGCTTCTATTCTACCCAAGAAAGCACACAAACATCAATAGACTTTCCCTATGCCTAAAGAAGGCTGCTTGTGTCTGAAAGCTTGCAGAGAACAATTTTTCCAACTATTTAGTTGGTCTAATAAAAGATATCACATCTACCCAAAGAACCTTGTCTGTCTATGTCCTTAGACCAACACAGGTGCAACCAGCAACCCTGAAGAAAGTCCCAGTCACTTTTGCTGCTTTTCCTTCCTACTGGTAACTTCCTGATGTGGCTTTTGGAGGCAGAAAGCAGCTGAGGGAAGTCTTAGTAGTAAGGTTGCCACCAGCTGTCAATGGAAGAACTGCACACATTGAAATTTATCATTTCCTCTTCCATATAATGAGGAGGGCCTGGGAGATTTAGTCTCAAATTCTTTGTAAAAGCCAGTTTTAGAAGAGCTGTGCTTGCATTTACTCTGCAAAGAATGAATTAAGTGATGGAAAAGTTGTGAGGCCCGACTCATGGGGTTCTGGAATTCATGTTCTTAACCATTTTAGCTTCTGCTTATTTTTTTTCAAGCAGATATTCTCAACTTAAAGGAGAGAGTCAATAAAACCTAGTATTATATTTGAAAAAAGAATGTAAGACAAGTTACACAGAAGTTAATGAGATTAAATTAAAACAGTAGATTCATAAATGTTAGGGGCTGGAAGGGACCTCTTGAGATCACCTGGTCCAGCCCCCTTGTGCTTAGGCAGGAAAGACTGCTGGGGTCAGATGACCCCAGCAAGGTGAGTGTCCAGACATTTTTTGAAGATACCCACAGTGATTGTACCGCTTCTGGAGGAGTCTGTTCTAGACCCTAGACACTTGTGTTGTAAAGAAGTTTTTCCTTACATCTAATCTAAAGCGGCCTTCTAGTAATTTATGACCGTTAGTCCTAGTCTTCCCCTGGGGAGCCCTGATGAACAGCTGTTCTCCCAGTCCCTGATATGCACCCTTTATATATCGATAGGCTGCCACCAAGTCCCCTCTGAGTCATCTCCAGGCTGAACAGACCCATGTCTCTCAGCCTCTCATCATAAGGTCTGCTCTCTATACCTCTAATTATACACGTAGCCCTCCTTTGGACTCTCTCAAGCTTCTCCACACACTTCCTAATGTGTAGTGCCCAGAACTGGATGCAGCACTGCAGCTGTGGCCTCACCAAGGCCAAGTAAAATGGGAGGAGGATATCTTGTGTCTTGTTTGAGATGCATCAGTGTTTTGTTTGCTTTGCCAGCAAATGATCCACCTTGCCTTTCAAGCAAAGTGGATTGCTTTGGCTTATTTCAAAGTACATTTGTATACTTAATGTATATTTCAGTTTGCCCCACCCAGCTAGCACAAACCAAGCACAGGTCCAGCAAAGAGGAACTTAGGTCAATAATTATGGAATACTTATGGGTGTGGCTGTATGTTCTTTATATATGCAGAAGTACTACTAAAGGCAGTCCACTGGGCCCCATGTTTATTACAGAATACTGATCCTGAGCCCAATCCTTTGAGGTGCTGAGTACAGAGTTAAAGTCTGCATGAAAAAAATATGTATGAGCTGTAAGGGTAAAAACAGTCATATGATAGTAATATAGACTGTGGCCCTGGCTAGAAATATCTTAGAAGTTACTTCTTTTGTAAATATGCGGAAATGTACTCTGCTCAAAAGCACAGCCTAAATTACCTTTATTTTAGACTAAGCAGAAAAATCTGTAAGAAATCATTTGCCTTGAATCTTGTCATAATCCTGTCACATCCTAGCAGATGTTGGGTGTTCCAAAATTAAATTAAAATAATTGCAGTTAAATTAGAAGACAACTGGCAAATTGGATCAGAAAAACAGGAAAATAATTTAACATAATAAAGTTAGCACAGCAAGAGGTTTCCTGTTGATAAACTACATCCAATCTCACTTACTAGACTTTTAAACTCAATTTAGGGTATAAGAATCAGGTTGGGTTCTTTTTACATTGTACAGGACAAATGTTCCATGTGGCAAATTTATTCCCTTAGTTATACTAGTGTGTCACCACACTTTTACCAAATACAGCCCTACACACAGGCAACGCATAAGGGGCTACGGCAGGACACATTCCCCCCCTGCAACTGGCCGCCTGCACCTGCCCTCCCGCCACCGACGTGACTGTTGGCAGCTGCGGGTGGTCCCCGCTCACCACTCTCCCACACACTGCTGACACCGCTGCCGCTGGCTGCAGGCAGTCCCCACGCACTGACACTAACACCAGCAGCTGCAGGTGGTCTCCACACCAGTCATTCATGGCCCTACAATACAACAGTATGAATAATGTAGACAAAAAATGGAAAAGTTGTACTGAAGACAAATGAGGAAATATTTCTAACAAATGAGGAAATTGCTTGGTGTGAGTTAAATGCGACTAAAGTGCAGTGGCTTGGTTATCTGCCAGATGACATCTTTTTGAAGATTTTTAGCAAGTTGTTTGATATGAATGTACAGCTAAAACAGGAAATATGAGGAAGGGTTCTGATTTCTGATTCAGTCTATCAGAATGAATGAAAGGCAACCAAAAGATTAGTTAGATGGGTGGACCAGCACCAAATGCTGTTCAGCACTAAAAAGTATAAAGTGCTCCATCCGGGGAGGAAAAATCCATAACAAACTTACAGGCTCAGGGTGCTACGCTAGCTAGCACCACGTCCAAAAGGGACCCGGTGGTCAAATGAATATGAGCCACCAGTGTAATGCTGGGGGCATACTTATTAAAAAGGGGGCCACCAGGGGTACACATATTGAAAAAGGTTGAAAACCCTTGCACTAAGTAAGGGTTATGCTTTCCATAAAATTAAGGAAAAATAAGTTAGATAATCAATTAAAATAAACTGTGTGTGTGGGTATTCAGCATCCAGTAAGTGGGTTGCCTTGGTTCTGGTATTTTCCTGAGGTGGTGGGGGAGCCCTTAATTGCTCCAGCTGACGACTAGGCACCAGGTACATTTTTTCTGTGTACTCCATCACTGGTTAGTCAAAAGCCCCGCAATCAGAGGAAGAGCAAAACTTAACAGAGGGCCAATAAATCCCCCAAACTGTTTCACCAGCTGTTTCTTTTTTTAAAGAGAGAATTTTTTGTTACTCGTTTCCCTCACTTTATGTGGGTTCTGCATGTGCAAATTCACTCATGCAATGACCCTTTTTATACCAAAAATTAGTTATATGCGAGGTAAATTAACTCTTATGTGATCTGTGTGGTGGAAGCCTGCAATCAGCTGCTTTATGCAGTGCATTGTGGGAGTAACATGCACCAAAATATAGTCTGTTGTGTGAATCTGTGCTCCTCACTCATTGTCTGCGACACGTGTTTCTGTAGTTGCTATCCACATTATGGTGATATTTACTAATACCGTGTGGTTGTGTGTACTGTCTGCTGTTGGTAAGTACTAAAATTGTCTTGTAAAAGTGGTAGAAATGGGTCTAGGATCAATACAGTCAAGGTCTTGGAATATATCCCTATTTGTTACATTGTTAAGTGGGTTCCCTTTATGCAAATTTGAGTTATGCACCATTTTCCAGGAATGCATGTACAGCATAAAACGAGGGAAACCTGTACTTAGGTTTTTTATAATCCTGCATCTCTTTTTCAGCACACAAATGTGATGCAGTGTCAAAGGGATATTTCCTTTTAAGGTGTTCAGAGAAATTTCTAAAATGTAAGCAGCAGGTTGGTTGGGAGGCAAAAGCCTGGTTCTTAATCTAAAAGCGTCCCGGGTAGAAGCATTTAAATCTACCACCAGATACCTGTAAGGTGTTTTAGTGGCATCCTCAAAAGCTTCTAGAAAGAATTGGGCCTTACCCAGATACATCTGCCACAGCAGGGACAATACCTGTAGCTTATCCCTCAGGGTTTTAAACAAAACCATGCATTTTGTGTTAAGGGTAACGGTTTTTCCTTGACAGAAAACATTTTGAACTATATACATAATGCTAAGATTCTTATGATGTATGTACTTGGTAAAGGCTTTCTCAATTTCACTGCTGTCACAAGCAGAGTCCATCAAATCATCTACCACAACCATATTTATTTTATTAGGAGGAAACAAATGGTCATCATTGAGACTGTCCGGTAGACCCTCCACAAGTTTGATAAAAGGATATTTACAAACAGTTCTTTAAAAAGGGGTGCTTAAACCCCATCGCCTGTGGAAGCCTGCTAAGTTTCATTGGTAAAAAGTTTAAAGAATCTATAAAACGGATGCTTAGCATGGTCACTTCTATACACATAGGTTTACCACCCTACGTGATAGTTTCATGCCCATTTTTTACTTCAATAACTAGCTAATGCCTTTGGCGGTGTGAGCTATGAAGGTGTGGTCCTTGAACTTTTTATCAGTAAAGACCTTATTAAAATCAGACTGACACTCTTCCCCCTTAAATTCCCAAATGCTTTTTGACCTTTTTGGCCTTAGCTTTACAAGACTTTGGGGGGTTTTTGCCTGCAGCTTTCTGAGGTTTTTTCCCCCGTCTTTAGCTGCATTGCAAAAATGTATTTGGGCCATGCGTCCCCGTCTCCTGCATACATTCAAAATCATAAAAAATGTACCTCACGCCTATTTCACACTTTGTAATCTGGCAAATAAAGCACCAGTCCTTGTTTACATCTGTGATTTTCCCTTAACACTGCCTCCCTCTGCACTCATGCTTTTTGTTCACGTAACATTTACACTCACCACATAAAGTTTTAGTCAGACATTCGATCTGCTTTTCAGAGGCCAGAGCCATGTGCCTTTCTAAGCGCTCTTTGGAACAACAGAACAGCTTACAATTAGGGCACCTCTGTGTCTTGCCCATGTTGTCAGCGCAGTTCGGGCTCAGGCAAAGACGACATTGGGACCTGCAAGTGTGGCTATGGCTGTACAATGTCTAACAAATAATTTCTCAAGCCTAACACCTTTTTCACATCCAAAATACCATAATAACGCTCATCATGCAGCAAAAGAAAACAGGTGTCAGGGTATCTGGGTGTATCTTGTGTTTTAAATAAACTTCACCCATTTTATTCTTTATGCATTACTATATGAATGTTAACCTGTTCAAGGTCTTCAAACAGAGGTACTTGGAGCATAACCTTTTGATATATAGACAGGCCTAACTTCCTGTGCCATTCTTTGGCACCATCTAGTAGTTTGGTATCTGTGGCCCATTTACTTTTTGTAACAGCCAATAGACTGCCTGCAAAGCACAAGTTAGTATCAAAAGTATTCAGGTAGATTAAATACTTCCTCTTTTTATCAACAATTTGGGAATAGGGGATAGAGCTTATAACTCTACGGCTTCCACCACCCACGCTTCTCACAAAGACCACAACCCATCAAAATGTCAAATCAAGCAATATTTCTCTCTGGCTTTGTAACAGGTTACTGATCCACTCTAAAAACAGCCCT
>NW_017729031.1:77767995-77769187 GCF_001723915.1 Gavialis gangeticus
GAGACTGGGGAGCGTTTGAGGGGTCTTCTAAAGGGTCTTCTAAACCAGATTCGCTATCCCAACTCTCCAACTCTTCAGGTCTTGGTGGAGGGTCAGGCCTAGGAGGCCGGGGAACATTTAAGGGGCCCTCTAAAGGGCTTCCTAAATCATATTTGCCTTCCCCACTTTCTGGCTCCATGGGTCCTGATGGAGGGTCAGGCCTGGGAGGAAGGGAAAGCATTTGAGGGGCCCTTTAAAGGGCCTTCTAAAGCACTCTTGCTAGGGGATCTCTTATTTTTTCTCAACAGGTGTTCAGCCTTCCCCACACTCCTCTTTAACCGGGCTCTTACTTTTTGCCCCAGGCGACTGGGGGCAGGGTTTGTGATGTCACACACCATATAAGGGGAAAAGGGAGTGGAGTGATGTGATCCCACCCACCTGTCACATTTGCATTGAAGGGTGGTGTTCCTATATACTACTTCAGTCAAGGGCTTCCCAGGACTGGCGTGGGGATTGCTGGGGCCTGGGCACAGGCACAGGGAGCAGAACAGTAAGGGCTGGCACTGCTCACAGCCCTTGCAGGCACTGCTGTGGATCGGGAATGAGGGGCAATGGCAGGGGCAGGGGACTGACTGGCATATCAGTATTTCTCAGCGCCCCACATCCTGGTGAGCAAAGGAGGCAGGGTCAGCTCTAATTTTTCTAGGATTAAAAAACCCAAAAGCAAATGCCAAAGTGTATAGGTATTTAGAATTCATTTTATTATGATGACAGAGGCACTGGTAGTCTTCCAAATGACTTTAAAATTGTAAATATATCAATAAAACATTGCCCAACTGATCTCTCTATCTATAGTTGTGTTTCATTTTAATCATGGAAGAACATGGATTTTGAGTATTTTAATGAGAGAATTTGGGTGTCTTATCAGACAATTTGCAATTTTTAAACAGGGAACGCCAGGATCTTTGCTGGTGGGGCAAGACCCAGGCAGAGGAGCCTGCCCAGGGCCACCACTGGGGACCCAGCTGGAGGGTAGATGAGTCAGCTCACCTGGCCATTTGGTGCCAAGAGGACACACTTTGACAGTTCAAACTGGGCCGCCACAACGAGCACATCTTCTGAGCGATAGCTGCCCAGATGGCAAAGTGGGGGCACCAAAAGACGTGACAGCAGTCGCACCCAAAGGCCAGCTGTGCAGCCATGGCCGACTGAC
>NW_017729031.1:77774187-77781669 GCF_001723915.1 Gavialis gangeticus
TTTAAGTTCATAGATTGAGAGTATAAACAGTTTGTCAGGCTATCTGCCTGAACATGTAACTGGGCATAGTCACTGGCCGTGACTCTCTGACGGAGTTCTACAATTTGTTCTACCCCTCTGCTTATGGCTTCATATGCCACGTGTAATGGCACGCACTCCAGATTCACAAAATGGAACACCTCTGTGTATCTCATGCCCCCAAACCTGGCTACAGTCCACTCTTGCCTTCTCACCTGCACCATATGTATGTCCGGTAAAACATCCTCTGCTGACTCATCATTGACTCCAAGATGAACATGGGCCGGCAATGTGGGGATGCAGTCAGGAAGGCCAACCGCACCTTGTCATGCATCCACAGATGCATCTCAAGCAGGTCCAGGGAGGTGATCCTCCCCCTCTATGTGACACTGGTCAGGCCGCAGTTGGAGTACTACATCCAGTTCTGGGCGCCGCACTTCAAGAGGGATGTGGACAACATGGAGAGGGTCCAGAGGAGGGCCACTCACATGATCAGGGGGCAGCAGGGCAGGCCCTACGAGGAGAGGCTACGGGACCTGAACCTGTTCAGCCTCCACAAGAGAAGGCTGAGGGGGGATCTAGTGGCCGTTTACAAACTAGTCAGAGGGGACCAGCAGGCATTGGGGAAGTCCCTGTTCCCCCGAGCACTACCAGAAGTGACCAGGAATAACGGTCACAAGCTGGCAGACGGTAGATTTAGGCTAGATATCAGGAGGCACTACTTCACTGTCAGGGCGGCTAGGATCTGGAACCAACTTCCAAGTGAAGTGGTGCTGGCTCCTACCCTGGGGATCTTTAAGAGGAGGCTAGATGAACACCTTGCTGGGGTCGTTTGACTCCAGTACTCTTTCCTGCCATGGCAGGGGGTTGGACGCGATGATCTGCTCAGGTCCCTTCTGACCCTAGAAACTATGAAACTATGACTCAGGAGACTGGGGAGCGTTTGAGGGGTCTTCTAAAGGGTCTTCTAAACCAGATTCGCTATCCCAACTCTCCAACTCTTCAGGTCTTGGTGGAGGGTCAGGCCTAGGAGGCCGGGGAACATTTAAGGGGCCCTCTAAAGGGCTTCCTAAATCATATTTGCCTTCCCCACTTTCTGGCTCCATGGGTCCTGATGGAGGGTCAGGCCTGGGAGGAAGGGAAAGCATTTGAGGGGCCCTTTAAAGGGCCTTCTAAAGCACTCTTGCTAGGGGATCTCTTATTTTTTCTCAACAGGTGTTCAGCCTTCCCCACACTCCTCTTTAACCGGGCTCTTACTTTTTGCCCCAGGCGACTGGGGGCAGGGTTTGTGATGTCACACACCATATAAGGGGAAAAGGGAGTGGAGTGATGTGATCCCACCCACCTGTCACATTTGCATTGAAGGGTGGTGTTCCTATATACTACTTCAGTCAAGGGCTTCCCAGGACTGGCGTGGGGATTGCTGGGGCCTGGGCACAGGCACAGGGAGCAGAACAGTAAGGGCTGGCACTGCTCACAGCCCTTGCAGGCACTGCTGTGGATCGGGAATGAGGGGCAATGGCAGGGGCAGGGGACTGACTGGCATATCAGTATTTCTCAGCGCCCCACATCCTGGTGAGCAAAGGAGGCAGGGTCAGCTCTAATTTTTCTAGGATTAAAAAACCCAAAAGCAAATGCCAAAGTGTATAGGTATTTAGAATTCATTTTATTATGATGACAGAGGCACTGGTAGTCTTCCAAATGACTTTAAAATTGTAAATATATCAATAAAACATTGCCCAACTGATCTCTCTATCTATAGTTGTGTTTCATTTTAATCATGGAAGAACATGGATTTTGAGTATTTTAATGAGAGAATTTGGGTGTCTTATCAGACAATTTGCAATTTTTAAACAGGGAACGCCAGGATCTTTGCTGGTGGGGCAAGACCCAGGCAGAGGAGCCTGCCCAGGGCCACCACTGGGGACCCAGCTGGAGGGTAGATGAGTCAGCTCACCTGGCCATTTGGTGCCAAGAGGACACACTTTGACAGTTCAAACTGGGCCGCCACAACGAGCACATCTTCTGAGCGATAGCTGCCCAGATGGCAAAGTGGGGGCACCAAAAGACGTGACAGCAGTCGCACCCAAAGGCCAGCTGTGCAGCCATGGCCGACTGACAGCTGGCCCAGAGGTACAGGAGGATCTGCTGCAGTGCCCATACCACAACCTAGGCAGCCGTGCAGTCCCCGTCTGGATCTGGCAGTTGTGCAGCCATGAGGCTGCAGGGCCAAGAGGGTGGATGCTGTTGCAGGTGCTGGCCCTAGCCTTTAGCTCCCCCTGGCTGAAGATCCAGGAGGAGCTGGGCATGGTCAGCTTGCCCCAAGTGGCACAATTTGCCCCACACCAAAGTACATGTTCAAGCATGTGTGCTGAGGCAAAAATCTCCAGTACAAATTTGTGCCAATGCTACTTGAGCTGCTGCAAACGCACATGCCTGCCTGCATGTGTGGACACGCCCATGTAGTTTAAACATGCCCCCACTGAAATCATCAGGATCTTTGTCATTGACTTCAATGGGTCCAAAATTTTCCCCACATCCTCTAACTTAGGACATATAACTGACAATATGTACATCACTGCTTGTTCTGGTGAACATGCATGTAAATTAGCCCTGATCCTGTAAACACTTAAGCACATGCTTAAATATGCAAATAATCCTGTGGAAGTCAAAAACATAATTGAAATATTAAGCAAAGTGGGGGTGGGGGCAGAATAAATGTTCATATACATATTGAAGTCAATGAAAGCAACCATTTATTTTTCCCTCTTTGCTTAATACTGTTATCTATATTTCTTCCCAAGCTTTTTAACTTTAAAAAAAAATTAAAATCTATTTTGAAATAAATATAAAAATCCCCAGAAGTCCTGACATGGTAAACCTCCTGGGTATGCTGATAACGGTATTTTTACTTTCAGACCAACCTGTGGTCTTGCTTTTGAAAAAATGTATTTCTGTTTGGGATTGAAGCTGCTGAATTCTGATAAAAGGACACTTTGGAAAAAAATCTTTCTAGCACGTTATAGTTGTGAACAGACAGGAAAGTTTCTTTTCAGGTCATCAGCTTGGCTTCAGCCTTGAACTATAAGTACTTTAAAGGTAGCATATGAGACTCAAGAGGATGGAACTACAAAAGCTGAATTCAGACGAGACCTTGCTGTTAGGACTGCAGGGTCTTATTCTGGGAGCAGCTGAGGATATTCAGCTTCTACATACATCAGCAGAAGCTAAGATTGTTTCAGTACCTTTTGTGATTGGCTTCCTACATTATCAGTTAATCAACCTCCCGGGCCATGGATCCCAACAGTAATCACAAGATCCCTTCAGTTCACAGCCCGTGGCAACACTACAATATGTCAAGGAGATTAATCAGAAAGAATTCTTGGGTAGGTTAAAGAATTAATGACTGGATGTGGGGCCAAAAAAGGAAAAACAAAATCCAGCTTCTCTTTATTCTTTTAAAATTGGTTAGAAAAAAATTACTTTTAAATGAGCCATCAGAAGGTACAAGCACCTTGTTTCCCCTACATGTACTCAAATTGTTACACAAGGTTGGTAAATAGTGTTTGAAAAGTGTAGTAACACACTCCACATTATGTAGCAATTCCATTTGTTTCAGAGGTGCTGAAGACCCACTATGAACCCAGCACACATGGTTTCAAAATAACTGCACGTTCCACCTACTGTTAAAAAGTTATATCAACTCCTCTACCATGCTAAAAAATCAACAAACCTCACAGAAAAGTGCAGTCTCCAGTTACCCTGTTTTTAATCAAAAAGCCCGGTTTAATAGACTGGATCCCAGGTTTCTTAAAGTTACATTTTTTCCTTGAGGATTAGTCACTCACAATTCTTGTACTAAAATAACCATATATAGAGCCGGAATATTTTTGAGAGGTAACTTGATTTCAATATTTAAGTGACTTCACGGAGAGAAAATACAAGATAGGAACAACTTTTTAATGTAAGAGAAAAAGCTGTGGCACAGTGGCTTGAGGCTGAAAGCAGATAAAGTCCAATTAGAAATTTGGTGTGTATTTATAACAGTGAACATAATAAAACACAGGAACAAAGTACCAAGGGAAACAGGTAGTTCACCGCCTCAAGTCCTCCCAGCCACTGCGCTTTAGTTCAGGGGTGCTCAGTGTTCTGCCTGCAGGCCAGATCCAGCATTGAGTTAATGATTCTCAAGGACTAACATCACTGGACCAGACATTGTGTACAGATGCCCAACTCTCGACTCCCAAAACAAGTGTTCTACTCCCAGTTTAGTAATGGCCTGAGTTTTTGCAGCGGCCAGAGGAAATACTACAAGGACACGTTGAAGGCATACCTCAAGAAAACAGATGCCAACATCAAGAGTTGGGAGGAGTGAGTTAGCTGCCAACCGCCTGAAACAGCACTGCTACCTCAACCACGCAGCAGCCTGTTTCAAGGTCAAGCATCTTGCCCTCGAAGCAGACAAGAGAGTGGGGGGAAGGAAAAGAAGAATGCCAGCCTGCCGCCTACTGTCCCCTGAAGAAAGACCTGCAACTTCTGTGGATGGGTATGTGGCTCAAGGATCGGACTCTTAATTAAGTCATCAATGAGCCATGGTAGAGATCATCTTTGAATCGAAGGATTGCTGCCACCGCCGAGGCCAGATTCAGCCTGCAGAGGCACATTATCGGAGTTCAGGGTAGATAAAAATCAATTACTAAAAAAAAAAGGAAGAAGAAAAATTGGGCTTTTTATTTAAATCAATTTTTTTTTATTTAATCATATTTGGGGGGGTTAAGATGCTTTAAAAAAATAAATGTTTATATAGTTTTAATTTAAGATATGTTAAAGCTCAAAGATATCACCATGGAATAAGGATTATAACTTCTAGTTATATACTATTTGAGACAATATAGTCATGTAACCTTTTTTAGAAGTGTTATAAATAGGTCACAACAGGCCATGGACTGTATCAGGGGCCCAATCTTATGGGGTTCCTAGAGGCTCCTCTATAGATTAGTAAAGATTAAATAAACCACTCTACCCAATGGGACTCAATGCTCAGTCTAGATAGAAGATCCCATTAAACATCCCTGTGATGCTCAGTTTCAGTTTTCAAACCACTGATTTGTGTCTCCAGAGATCATAGGCAGATGAGGTTCTTTGGGTAGATGTGATATCTTCCATTAAACCAACTAAATAGTTGGAAAAAATGTTCTTTGCAAGCTTTCAGATACAAATGCCCTTCTTCAGGCACAGGGAGTTTGTCTCCAGAGATAGCATCCTTATTAACAGCAGTATATGGAGACGAGAGATAACAGACCGTACCCATCCATCAGCCCTATTGCCTCTGCAAGTTTGCATACACAGTCAAGCCCTTACCTTTCTCTAAAAGTGCAAAATTTCAAGACATTAAATGAATGAAGGATATCAAACAGGAATACACTTTTTGTAGAAAAGAATGATTACATTGTGATTTCCTGACCCATGACTTAAATCACGATTTAAATTGATTGGCTTTAAATCAAATCCACCCTGTTGGATCTGAAAATTGGGCAGTGAGGGAGCTGTGGCAGCAATGCTGCTCCCCTGCTGCCCAAAGTCTGGACCTGTGGGAAGCCCCGTGGGCTGGATAATATTACCCTGCCCGCTATCAGTCATGCTGGGTTGGGTGGACATGGTGTGGGGGACCAGTCCCATGTGGCCAAAAGGCAGAGCACCCTGCCTGAGTTAAACATGAGTCCCTGTACTCAGGGGCTTTTGGGTAAGACTCCTTAACCCACAGGGGATCAGACTAGACCAGGGGTCGGCAACCACCAGCACATGTGCCAGAGCATGACACCTGAAGCCATTTTGCTTGGCACTCCACAGCTGGCCTGGGCTCTGGGCAGCTGCTGCTGGCCATGGAGCCCAGGCTCCATATGCACCTGTGTGTGTACAACAGGGAAGGGGCTGGGCTTGCACTACCCAAGCCCCCTTGCCCACCATGCACCCTGAGGTGCATGTGTAGCTGCTGCTGCCACAGAGCCCAGGCTGCTTGGCAGCAGGCTGGCAGCTGTACTCAGGTCTGGAGCCCTGGCCCAGCAGCCAGCACCTCAGGGTGCACGGTGGAGAAGGGGCCGGGGCAACGCAACCCCGGCCTCTTCCCCACCATGCTCCCCAATGTGTGCATGCAGTCACTGCCAGCAACGAGCTGAGCCAGGGCTCTGGGCACTGATGCAGCCACTTGCAGGTCTAAGGCTACCTGCTGCAAGCAGCCCAGGCTATTTCATGTAGCCCAGCCCTGCTCTCCTGCCCTTTCTTTGTAGCCCACTACATGGACTTCCCTTGTGGGGAGGGATGCCCCAAGCTCCCTGCCTTGCACTGCCTATGCCCAGCAGCCAGCAGCAACTCTCCCTTGTCTTTCCCTCCCCTCCAGGAATGCTGCCCCCACGCATTTGCAGCTGGTGGGGTTATATTCATTTGAATGGTGGCTCTAGATTGTATAATTTGCTCTCTGAGGGGAAGTGACTGCAGCTTTCTCCATTTTCCCTCCTGCCATTTTTTCCTGCGTGCTCTGTCCCTTTGCTCAGCCAATACCTTGTGATTCAGGAAGAGGCAGGCACTGGACGGCTGCTGCAGCTTCTGCCTGGATGAACCCTGGTGGAAGGGGGACAGCCACTGGCCCCTGGAGCAGCTCCCTCTCCCCCCTGCATGGGGGTGGCAGTACTACCAGGTGTACAATAGTGATCATATTTGTATGATTTCAACCCTTGTACAATCAATAATAGCAGAAGTGTTAAAAAATTATATTTTTTGATGCAGCTGATTGGTGCAACATATGCAAAGCCCACATCAGTCTCAGAGAGTCTTAACTGACTTCTGGGTTTGCTGTCAGTGCTTCCTTAGCCCTGCTTCCCTCCAAAGAAATGCTTCAACTTTGACCCAGTTCTCATTCACTCACTCCTGTTACAGTGAGCAATATAAAGTAGATAAGATTTATTTGCATACTTCTTTGCGGGTTTTTTCAGTGTAGGATAGTTTTTTCTTCAGCAAATAGGATCATTTCGAGCTTCTAATCCAATCATTTCATATTTAAGACCTGGCAAAGCTGGGGGCGGGGAGAGCCTGGGCTGCTTGTAGCAGGTGCTGCACCAGGGAGGTAGCCCTGCCCGGCCTGGCTGGCTCCTGGTGCCTTGGGGCGGGCGGCGAGGAGGCCGGCCCAACCAGGCTCAGGCTCAGGCTCAGCGTCCTGCTAACATCTTGCGAGCCCCGGCGGCGGGTTCTCGGCCCAACCCGCTGGACTACACCCTCCTTTGGCCCCTCTCGGCTTAAGATCCGTGTGCCCCCCGCCCCCGCCGGGCCCGTCTCCGGGCCCAACCTCCGATCCCGCAGCCGCCCTCACGCGGCCCCGGCGGCCCCCGGACCCGCAGTAGTGAGTGGGGCCGGCGCAAGCAGGGGGGCGCTGAGCCCGCCCAGGCCTCGCGGGGCCCGGAAACAAGCGCG
>NW_017729031.1:77781953-77782487 GCF_001723915.1 Gavialis gangeticus
CGGAAACAAGCGCGCAGGCCGGCTCGGCCCCCTCCCCCACCAGCCCCGAGCCAGCTCCCCGCAGGCAGCCCCACGCCGCCCATGCGCGCCCCGGCCGGGCCGACTTGAGTGATGAGCGCAGCAGCCGCAGGAGGGGCACGCGGGCGCTACGCCGTTTGCGTAGGCTGAGAAAGACCGGGCCGCGAGCGGGAAGGGCCCGGCCGGGCGGTCTGTCCGCATAGTGCGTAGCGGCGAGCGCGGCGCAGGCCGCGTGCCCGGCGTAAGCGCGCTCTGTGAATAGCGGCGCTGCGGCAAGAGCGGAGGAGGAGGCGCTGCGGCGGTTTGGTACCGAGCGGAGAGGGAGATGCACACGGCACTCGAGTGAGGTAGCTATAAAACCCCATTTGTTTACATGCCCTCCCCCACAACCGGCCGGCGCGGCGGAGAGGGTGGCGGCCGGCTCGGCCCAGCTCGGCTCGGCAGGGGCAGCTCTAGCTGGGCTGCAGAGCGGCTGCCGGGGGACCCCGCGGGGCGGCTGCTTGTCACGTGGCGGCG
>NW_017729031.1:77782551-77810574 GCF_001723915.1 Gavialis gangeticus
GCTCTTGGGGCGGCGCGGACACCCCCGCGGTGGAGGGGCGCCCGGCCTCAGGGGAGGTGGGGGGGCTGTGCTCCCAGGCGGGAAGTGCCCGCCCCGGCTGGGCCTCGTGGGGCCTTGTGGGCCTGGGGGTCCCGGCCCTGGGCCACGGGCGCTGCGCTATGCTCCCTCGTGCCGGCCTGCGCGGACCCCGGCTCAGACCCGGCCCCTCGCGCTCCCCTGCCTCTGGGGGGCTGCTCCTCGTGCCGGCGCCCGAGCCGAGGTCTACCCCCAAAGGTGATATGCTCAGTGCCGCCGCCCGGGGCCTGCGCCAGCGAGTGTCCGTGCCGGGACCGAGCGGCTTCGCTGTCCTGCTTCGTGCCGGCTTTTCCCTGTGCCTCAGCCCCTTCCCCCCCGGCGCTTGTCAGGAAGTTTGGCGGGAAGAAACCCCTCCCCCCTCTTTGCTGTCCATGATTTGTTGCCACTTTTTTCTTTTCAAATCCCTACATACTTTTAACATTAGCAATAGTTCTGAGTTAAAATGCCACAGCTAACGTGGGTGACTGCCAAGTCTGACCTAGTTAACTTCGGGATGCCATGCCTGCTTGCTTAGTTCACCAAGCTTGTGGTGCCTAGCTTGAAACAAGCATTGGAGAACAGATTATGGGATACCCTGAAGTTTAGGATGTCTCCCAACAGACATAAGCATGGGACTCCTAAAGATAAACAGATTTCTTTTGCGGTCGCCTGGGAGGAAAAACGATAGAAGAATGGAAAATACTAATTTTATAAAGGTGTTTCCAAATGTTGTTTCTTCAAATCATGGGCTTAAAGAGTTCTGAAAGTAGAACACCTGTGGACCAGTTTTTCTTATTGTGAGAGGACATCTAAAAATTATTCTCTCACTTAATAAAAACTTCTTTGGGTTTTCATGAAGAAAAACTTTACTGAATATGGTTTCTTGGAAAAGGGGGAATACAGGTGGCACCACACATCACTGATCCCAAAACAAGACTTTGGGTTTATTTCATAATTGTTCCTATGTTCAATACCATTCTAAATGGTATGTTAATGTTAGAACACCTGTACTGAAATTAATCCATTTTAGTTTGTGAAAACTGACACAACATGACCATTTCTCTGACTGTCTTGATTTGAAATAATTGTCTGAAATAAATGTTGTGGAATATTCCCTGTAGTGACTCTTTCAATTTTTATCTTTACTGGAGAACTTGATCTATACTATAGTACAACCATGTAATTATTTTGGAAGAATGAGTAGAACAGGCCGTACGTGTAGATTGACTTTGTGATGTGTATTTGACAAAGGTCACGTAACCATGTAGGAATTCAGTAGAGGAAAGCAGATCAGCAGCCACTGAGGTGGATTCAGTAAAGTAACCATTAACAAAATGTCAAAAATTATGGTTAAATATGGAAATGTAAGCCAGCAGACTAACTACGTTAAAACATTTGGGGATGTTCAGTTCACATTCAGCCCACAAACCATTTTTACACTGCATGGGATATTTGGAACTGTTATAAAAACAGGCAAAAATGTTGGTTTACTTTTTTTTAAGGAAACATTCTATTAACTCTTTTGTAGTAGTCGTGCAATACTTTGTGGCAAGGTATGTTGCATATAAGCAGGAAGTTGAAATTGGATAAAGACAGAAGTGCAGTCTGTTTCCTCACAAACTTGCTGTAGTCTAAAATAATTAAATGGGTTAAATGGCACCTTTGCTTTGTCATGAGTCTTTCCTATTTCAGTTTAGTTTGGATTTTTTTAAATTAACTTAAGCAAAACTAAAATAGGGTGCTTAATACAGAAAAGATGCACACAAAACTTTAGCGTGCAGGTAACAATCATGTAAACTGATTATTTCGCAAATTTCTACATAGGATGACCTGAAGTATCTTCACTTCAAAAAAATAAACCGAAAATTCATTTTCAGTAATCCATTAGTAGACTGTGTTTGTGTTTAATATTAATCTTGATGATATTTTGCTTGTTCTAGTGCTTGGAAACAGTCTGCATAAACCAGAAATCCTGAACCCAGGTGAACGCAGCTTCCAAAAGAAGCACTCATCTTCCATGAAGCTACTTAGAATGTTGAGCTTTGCATGGAAGCTGCTTAATAAACATAAATAACATATTCCAATATGTTCCAATAAGCAGACATTACAAGTCAAAACTGGTTGAGAAGACCATGGATTGAGAAAAGGTGTGGGGGAGGGGGAAGAAATACATATGTGTACAAGCAGTCAATACATGCTGTTTAGCGCAGGCTCCCTTAGCGCCTTTGCCTAAATGAGGTAAGCTGCTTTGAAGTACTTGATAATTTTAAATGCGTAAATATAACAGTTTGACTAGTGAGTGTAGATAGGAACAAGCTTCACAGTCTCTGGATTAGAAACATGCAACTCAAATAACTTTAGGCTTTTTTTAAACTTGATTACAATATGATATGGGTCCTCTCTGAATCAAGTGAGGTCTGTAAGGTGACACGGCCCTGCCTCCTACTGTAGAGCAGTGTGGCTATAACCAGTGCTGGGCATGATGAGCTTACTGTCTCTATTCCAGTAGGGATAATACCTACTTACAGGGTTGCTGCTTTAGGAGTTAGTGTAGGTTGTGTACACACAATCAGATAACTTGGAACAATTCTCCTAGGCTTGTTTTGGTAGAGAAACTTATTCAGAGTTGCGTGTATAAACATTCAAATACTAAGGCCATGAAGAATGGAGAGCTTGTAGTGTGACACTGCACACAGGGTGTGCCCTGGGCACACATCTCAGAATATTCTGCAGGTTTACTTAGTCTGCCTAGCAACACATGACAATAATGCATAGAGCAGTCCTGATTGGCTCACCCAGACTGTCCATGTTCAGCCTGTTTCACTGCAGCACAATGTGGGGATTATAAAGGGGAGATATTCTTCTTGCTGGAGCAGCAGAGGCCAGTGAGCAACATACTAAGTGCATCTACATGTGCTATTAATTCAATTCAATACACTCCAGCACAGTTTGCACCAGAGTTTGTGTCCTGGTACCACATTTACACATGCACCAGGGACTGGAGCATGCTGAGCAGCCCTGCCTGGCAGGGGGCTCAGGTCAGCCTCTTAGCCCAGGGCTACTCCAACCAAGCTCAGTCTGCCATGGAAGGGCTGCCTGGGGCACCAGGGGTGTTTTGTTGCAGGGCTACCTGGCAAGCAGCCCCTGCACTGAAGCACCCTCTTGCCCCAGCCAGCCCCACCAGTGTCTACACGTGCATTGCGGTGGAGTAAATAAAAAAGCTACAGGATAGTACCTGTGTTGACAAGTACTATCCTACAGCGGTGTTAATTATTTTACTGTGGCCTAATAGAGCCACACATGTAGATGCTGAGACTTTACTGCAGAGCTAATTAGGCAACTCCGCAGTAAATGTCTTGTAGGCATGCCTGCCCTTTCCCTGAGGGGGGAGGGAGGGGATGCTGGATGACTGTTCTCTGAGAGAAGCCCCAACAGGTACAGACACTCTCCTGGGAGAGATTTAACCCTGGTTGTTTCTAGGTTATTTTTGTCCTGGAGCAGCCATTTTTACTCTGGGAGAAAAAGTCTGAACATCTCTACACTCAGTTTCTCCTGAGAGAGTCGCTGCTCTCCCAGGGGAAACCAAACAATGTTTGTACAAGGCTGTAGAGTGTACTGAATTTGAAAAGTGATACAAATGTATAATTCTTAAGAAGATGATGGTAGCCATGAATATCAAAAATACTACTTGATAAACCTGTCACTAATTTTCAAGCCCTATTAAAGTTTTCCAGTAACTTGCCAACCTGGACCTTAATCATGTAGTAGAGCCCAAGTGGGAATATACCCATGCCTGTATGGCAGTGCTTCTCAATCTTTTAGATTCAAGACAGCCCTGCATAACCTTTTCAGAAATTGGTTGCACTCCCATTGAGAACCACCATTGTGCTGCCTCAGCTTACCTGAGTGTTTCCCAACTCTGCTGTCACCAGGTAAAAGTGTTCTGTGCCCCTCATGCACAGCCAGCCTGAGAAGGGCTGTTGTGAATGTGCGTTCCTGCCTCCATTACGGTTATCTGGTAAACTAAAGCAAGCAGGAGTGCCTACTCTTGTCCTTTCTGGTCATCTGGTTCAACCCTCCCCCCCACACCTTTCCTAGAAACAGATATGCAGGGCAATTCTACATAGACTGTGTGCCTCCATTTTTGGGAGATGCTGTACAGGGTTGGACTAGGGAGGCTGCTGCCTTCTTGGTCTAGCTGTGCATAAGACATCTGGTGCCTTTGCTGGCAGCACCCCCTGAAAGGGTCTCTAAGCACCTTGTTTGAGAACCACTGCTATATGGAGTTTGATGCTAAGTCCTTGTATTTGTATGAGGCAAAAAAGTGGGCACGGGTCTTTTAGGGGCCCTGAACATTTTGGTGGATGAATAATAACAGCAAGCCTAATTTCTTTTTGCTGAATTCTTTAGATGTCAGATTGTTTTCATACTTCTGCCAATGTCACTTTCCTTTAAACAGATATTCAGAATTCTCAAAAAAAAATCTACCTCTTCCCCTTTCCTCTTAACTTCCTTGAGAGGTCAGTTCAAAGAAAGAAAAAGAAAATTCTTTGCTTCTGATTTCTTTCTTTTATGTTTTGTGAAAAACAGTTACTACAAGTCTTCAGATATGAAAGGAGTCTAAATTCTGTCAGCTCTAAGAATCCATCTGTTTCATGTTCCTGTTCTGGAAAAAAGATTACCTGTTTATTTATGTATGTATGTATGTATGTATGTATAAAATACATTTTAGTGGGAGTCCAGTTTAGGTTTTAAGTGTTTTATGTTCAGTCACCAAGATATTTGGATCATTGATTATGTTTTCTGGTTTATAGTATTCAACACCACCTGCTTAAAAAAAAATAAATCTCATACTCAATTATCATTTTTTAAAAAAGTAGGTGAAAGGCCCTACATAAACTCTGATGGCAAAAGAAAAGGAGAGAGGGAAAGGTAGAAGAGGATCTTCAGTTATATGTTTAGAAATATAATTCTTTCCCTTCAAACTGTAGCTGAGAATATTTAAAATATAAACAAATATGGCAAAGATGTACATAAATGTGATGCCGGTTGCTGAGCAAAGTGCTTAGTTGAAGCTGGTTTTAAAGAAGAAAAAAACCTTTTCTTGGGAAGTTACACTTTTCTTCAAGTACAACTTGCCAGAAGATGACAGCAGCCATGTCTGGTGCTCAGCATGTATGTACCGATGGGAAAGTGTTTGTGTGTTACTTTCATGGCATTTATTCAGAACACTTCAGGCACTAGGTGTTGTTTCACATGGAGACTTTGAGACATGGCCATCTGAGACTAGTCCAGGGTGCTACCTGTACATCTGTGGATTTCCACCCCCCCCCCATATGAATAGAAACATGAAATGAGAGAAAATGCTCTTAAAACAATGCATGCTTTAGCATTATTTTTAACTGACATCTTTTGGGTTAGTTTTTCTTTACTGATATGTTTGATATTCAGATGGACAAAAAGTACTAGACATCTCAACGCTGAGTGCCAGCGGGTGTCATTGGGAGCACTGATAGCGCAGTTCCAGTGCCCCTCTGCAGACGGTTGTGATAAAAACGCAAGCCTTTATAAGAAACTTTGTGTCTTTTGCATTAGCTTCTGTGAAGGAGGAGGAGCTTTAAGATTGCTGGGCTAAGTCCAGGTCCAGTCTTGGTTAGTAGTGGGTTTGATTAAATTGGGAACCCTCCCTTTTTATTTTTTAGCTGGGGTGACTCCCTTCTCACACAGACAGTGGTAAAGATTGGTGAAAGAACTTTGCTTATCTCAGGCTGTCATTTTGGTACCTTTCTTAGTGCTTATCGGCCACTGACAGATGTGAGTGGCGAAAAAACAGCGCTTTACTGGAAGAGGAAGCGTGTTAGTTTGACCTGACTCCCCAGCATCTGTACAGATTGGACAGTTCAGCAGGTCTTTTTGGCGCTTTTATCTAAAGCTGGTCAATCAGCTATTAAATAAAAACACCAAAAAGCACTGCTGAAGCACGCACTCTATACAGACATTGGGCAAGCCGAGCCAAACTAACGCAGTGCCTCTTCTGGGCATGCACTGTGCTTGGTGCGGGAGCGCACTGAGCTTAAAGTGCTGTTTGTTTATTTCCAAGTCTGTAAGCAGCTACAGTTTCCAACAGAAGTGGCAGAATGATGTAGTGCAAAATCTGTACAGTTTTGTTGATTGATATTAATACCACAGTAACTTACAAGATACTGTGAAGCTATCATGGAACCTACTGCCTGTTGTTTTTTGGAAAGCCATGAGAGAAAAATTAAGATGTTTGCTGTTGCTGGAGTCTGTTTTAGATGAAGGGATTAGAGAAAGCAATATCCTAGAATAATAACAAAGTGAAACTAACAAGTCCTAGTCAATTTCACCGTTGCTTTCTGACAATTGTGGACCTAATGAAAACATCTCCAGGTTCATTCTATTGGTGACTGGTTTTACCCGCTTCTAGGAAGAAGCTGTCTGATGACTGGCTAGTGAATATGTTTTTAGCTCTAAGGGTAGATAACTAATATTGAAATAACCTTTTATATTGACTGTCACACCTTTTTAGTAAGATGATATGAAAGATGTTAAATGTTTAAAGTGTATCAAGTACGTAAACACTCAAAAGCTAGGTATGTAAACTTGTGTTAGAACAATATAATTCTCCTGATTATACCTTTGTGTTGTGCGTGGAATTCATATACAGAGTGCCAGACAGAATTCTTAAGGGACAAACCTCAAGATCTTCAAATGTTGGGGAAACTTGTCTTAGCTATCCAGCATCAAGTGTGACTAATAAGTCAATTTATTTAATGGTCATGTTTTTCTGAAAGTTAATGATTGACCATGATTATGTCCAAAATACAGATGTGATCAACTTCTTTTTGTGCTCTTTTTGTCAATTCTTTTTGTGCTCTGATATTAAATAAGATTATCTGATTTATTTTATTTGTAGCTTTTATATAAACTCAACTTCTGTAAAAATAGGCACCTTAACATAGTGTTTAGTTCAGCATTTCAGAATCAAAGTTATAAATCTCTATTTTTGAATTCTTTATTATAGAAACTGAAAGATTCCAAATATAGCTATTAGCAAATGTTCCTGTAATAAAAAACAAAGTCCAGATGGACACTGTCATCTGATAAATGTGTAAAGATTGCCTGATCAGTAGCAGTTAATGTGAACAGAACTCTGTGACCTTTCATTTAAGGCTACTGTGCCATGGCTGCTAAATGAATGAAAATGATTGAGTTTTGTATGATGGCTGGAAATATAATCTCTTGTACTACAGATAATTGAAGGGTAATTAAAAATAGCTTTTCCCTTTAACAGAACTGTTCAGAATTGTGTATGTACATTCACTTTTACGGCGACTGGTGCCTCTTGGGTCTGTGGGGGCACCCAGGGTCCCCCCGCAACTGATTGCCAAGCTGGGGGGGAGGCCGTGCACTCGGGGGCAGACCCAGAAGTGGACTAGAAGTACTTTTGGTCCACTTCCAGGTCCATCGTCGAGTGCACAGGGGACTGCCCCATTCTCCCGTGGGACACTCCATCCACCCCACCATCTCAGTGTTCATGAGCTGTGCTTGGTATCTCAAGGTATGTAGGAAAAAAACAAAGCTGTGTCTATGGCTGAATTGCTGATTCTCTGAATCCAAATTGAATCTTCAGATTCGGCCAAATCAAATTGGGATCGAAGCAGCTAATCGAATCACTGTCCCCTGAATTGGGCCGAATCTGAATCAAATGCTGCCTGCTTCGCACATCCCTAGTTGGCACCAGGATACTCCTGGTCCCAGGAAAACCAGCTGCTGAGAGATCAGGTTGCAAGGTTCCCTGGCAGGGGGGAGCCTAGGGGCCACAGCTGCTGGAAACCTGGCAACCTTTGAGCCAAGCAGCCCTTCCTTCCTTGCCCAGCAGTGTACGGCACTTTGAAACCCCAGGTTGCAGAGAACTGAATTGAACCCATGTTTTTTTAGATGTCCTGGGGCACAGGGACTCTGGGATGGGGGAGAAGCTCCCCAGTCCCAAGATCCCAATGCCCTAGGATGTCTAAAAGCCACACATGCAGGCATGGCAGGAGGAATGGTGTTTGGGATGTGGGAATTTTATGCCCCTATGCCAATTGCTCTATTGTTTGAACATCTGCCAGGGGCCTAACAAGTATTGATAACCCTGAAAATAAACATTTTAAGAACTTCTTGTGGAAAGTGCTGGTTTGACAGTCAGGAAAATTAGAGCCTTCTGTTTGCTTTCCCAACACAACTGAGAACAGATCTGTAGGGGACCACTTGGGTATAAAAAGGAGTAATTTACTAACATATACAGGCATACCTCGGAGATGTTGCAGGTTCGGTTCCAGACCACCGCAATAAAGCGAGTCACATGAATTTTTTGGTTTCCCAGTGCATATAAAAGTTTTGTTTACACTATATTGTAGTCTATTAAGTGTGCAATAGCATTATGTCTAAAAAAACAATGTACATACCTTAATTAAAAAATACTTTATTGCTAAAAAATGTGAAGTGAGCAAATATTGTTGGAAAAATAGCACCGATAGACTCGCTCGACGCAGGGTTGCCACAAACCTTCAATTGGTAAAAAACGCAATATCTGCAAAGCGCAATAAAGCGAAGCGCAATAAAACAAGGTATGCCTGTACTTCCGATCACTGATCTCTTATGATGCTTCCAGCAGGTATACTAGTTAGTTCCAGTTGTGGTGATTGTTTTGTATTGCAGGCGATTTTTTTTTTTTTTTTTAATGCCAAAAATAAAGTATAGCCTACTTCTCATGTACAATATGATACACGGACAGCGAAGACTTTCAGTCGTTATTGCTCTGCATATGAAGTAGTCATTTAAAGGAGGTTTTATATTCCATTAACGGTCCCTGGATTATCCACTTTCCTCTACCCTCAGGAACTTGTACCCAGTTCCATTAACTTCAATGGGAACTGTATACATAACCGGAATTTATATAGAAGTTAGCTCTTGGTGATGGTGATCTGCCATTAGCTAATTTCATACAATTTGTATTATAGATTTTTATCTTGTTTGAAAACATTTATTATAGGAAAGCTGTCATTTAAGACTTGTTCCCATAGTATCTGGATGTAATGTAGAATCATAGAAAATTAGGGTTGGAAGGGACCTTGGGAGGTCATTTAGTCCAACCCTCCACTCAAACCCAGACCTTCCCCAACTAGATCTTCCCAGCCAAAGCTTTATCTAGCTGGCTGTTAACCTCTAAGGATGGAGATTCTAATACCTCTCTGGGTAGCTCACCTTCTTATCAAGAGAGTTTTTCCTAGTATCCAACCTAAACTTCCCTTGCTGCAAACATGAGACCATTGCTCCTTGTTCTCTCATCGGTCACCATGGAGAACAGCCCAGCTTCATCCTCTTTGCAACCACCTTCAGATAGTTGAAGGCTATTATTAAGTCCCCCCCTCAGTCTTCGCTTCTCCAGTCTAAATAAGCCCAGTTCTCTCAGCCCTTCCTCAGAGAAGTCATGTGGCCAGCCTCTTAACTATTTTTGTTGCCCTCAGCTCAACTCTCTCTACTATGTCCACATTCTTTCTGTAGTGAGGGGCCCAAAACTGGACACACTACTCCAGATGTAGTCTCAACAGTGCTGAATAGAGGGCAATAATCACTTCCTTTGCTCTGCTAGTAAGATTCTTACTACTGCAGGCCAGCATGCTTTTAGCCATCTTCCCAAGGGCACACAGTTGGCTCATGTTCAGATTATAGTCCACTGTAACCTCCAGGTCCTTTCTACAGAGCTACTGCTTCGCTGGTTGGCCCCCAACCTGTACCCATGTATAGGATTGTTCTGTCCTAAGTGCAAGACTTTGCACTTGTCCTTAATTAACCATTCTGAGATTGAGTTTGGTCCAATCCTTCGGTGTATCGAGGTCTCTGAATCTTAGCCATGCCCTCCAGCATGTCTACTACTCCCCACATCTTGGTGTCATCTGCAAACTTGCTGAGAGTTAACTCCATCCCATCTTTGAGGTTGTTGATGAAGATATTGAAGAAAACCAGCCCCAGGACCAACCCCTGGGGCACTCCACTTGATACCTGCTGCCAACTAGACATCAAGCCATTAATTACTACAGTTTTGAGCCCAATGATCCAGCCAGTTTTCTATCCACCTTACAGTCTATTCATCCAAGCTGTACCTCCTTAACTTGCTTGCAGGAATGTTGTGGGAGACCATATCAAAAGTCTTGCTTAAGGTCATGTTACATCCATTGCTCTCCCCCATCCACAGAGCCACTCATTTTGTCCTAGAAGGCAGTCTTCTCCACGTGCTTAGAAATAGATTCCTTGAGGACCTCCTCCATGATTTTTCCAGGGACTGAGGTGATGCTGACCAGTCTGTAGTTCCCCAGATACTCTTCCTTCCCTTTCTTAAAGATGGACACTGTATTTGCCCTTTTCCAATCAGCCAGGACCTCTTCCAGTCACCATGAATTTTCAGAGATAATGACCAGTGGCTCTGCAGTCACATTGGCCATCTCCCTCAGGGCATCACATCCAGCCCCATGGACTTGCACATGTCCAGCTTTTCTAAATAGTCCCTAACCTGTTCTTTTGCCACTGTTAGCTGCTCACCTCCTCCAACTGTGCTGCCAGGTGCAGTAGTCTTGGAGTTGGCCTTGCTTGTGAAGACTGAGGTAAAGAATGCATTGAGTGCTTCAGACTTTTCCACATCTATCACTAGGTTTCCTCCCCCATTCAGTGTGGGACCCACACTTTCTCTGATCTTCCTCTTGTTGCTGACGTATAGTTGTAGAAACCCTTATTACCCTTCATATCCCTTCACATCTCCTGCTAGCTGCACTTTGGCCTTCCTGATTTCATCAGTGCATGCTGAAGCAATAGTTTTATACTCCTCCCTATGCAACTGTCCAAGTTTCCACTTTTTGTAAGTTTCCTTTTGGTGTTTTAGCTCACTGAAGGGTTCCCTGCTAAGCAAAGCTGGTCATCTGACATACTTGCTAGTCTTCTTGGGCTTTGGGATGGTTAGTTCCAGCACCCTCAGTAGGGTTTCATGCATAAACAGGTGCATCACAAACAGGTCTAAGGTCTACTTCCCCTCTATGCGGCATTGGTAAGGCTGCAGCTGGAGTACTGCATTCAGTTTTGGGCACTGCACTTCAAAAGGGATGTGGATAATCTTGAGAGGGTCCAGAGGAGGGCCACTTGTATGGTTAGGGGCCTACAGGATAGGTCCTATGAGGAGAGGTTGAGGGACCTGGATCTCTTCAGCCTCTGTAAGAGAAGGCTGAGAGGGGATCTGGTGACCGTCTACAAATTTGTCGGCAGGGGGGATTCCTTGGAATAACTAGAAACAACGGCCACAAACTGACAGAGAGCAGATTTAGACTTGACATTAGGAAGAACTTCTTTATGGTAAGGGTTACCAGAATCTGGAATGGACTTCCAAGTGTGGTGGTGCCCTCCCCTATCTTGGAGGACTTTAAGAGGAGACTGGACAAACACCTGGCTGGGGTCATTTGACCCCAGCACTCTTTCCTGCCCAGGGCAGGGTGTCGGACTCAATGATCTACTGAGGTCCCTTACGACCCTGAACATCTATGAAATCTATGAAAATACAACCAGCCCTCCTGCCCATCAGTTCCCTAAGTGAGTTGAAGCATGCTTTTATGAAGTCCAGAGTCCTTACTCTGCTTCCTTCCTTTCCTCAGGATCCTGAACTCAATCATCTAGTGGTCACTGCTGCCCAAGTTCCCATCCACTACTACATTCCCCACCAATTCTTCCCTGTTTCTGAGCAGCAGATTGAGAAGAGTACAGCCCCTAGTTGGCCTATCAAACATTTGCATCAGGAAGTTGTCCCCAGCACTCCAAAAACTTGCTGGGTTGCCTGTACGCTGCCCTTCCAGCAGTTGCCAAGGTGATTGAAGTGCCCCATGAGAACCCAGGGTCTGTGATCTGAAAACTTCTGCCAGCTGTTTGAAGAAACTAATCCTCCTCCTTCTGGTCTGGTGATCTACAGCAGACACCTACCATGATGTCACCTTTTGTTGCTGTCCCCTCACCCTAACCCAGAGACTTTCCAGAGGCCTATCTCCAGTTTTATACTGAAGCTCTGAGCAATCATACAGCTCTTTTACATGAAACACAACTCCCTCTCCTCTTCATCTGTCATTCCTGAACAGTTTATACCCATCCACGAAAGTAGTTCAGTTATGCAAGATGTCCCACTAAGTCTGTTCTAGTCGCATCATAGTTCTGTGACTGCAAGGCCTTTCAGTTCTTCCTGCTCGTTTCCCAGGCTCTATGCATTCATGTGTGGACACCTGAGGAATCTACCTGGTTGCCCTATATCCTCAGGTAGGATGAGAAGGCCTCCCCTGTTGCTCCCTCCTGCTTGTACTTCTTCCAGGTCATCCACTTCCCCACTTACCTCTGGGCTTTGGTTTCCAACCCCTGGTGAGCCTAGTTTAAAGCCTTCCTCACTAGGTTAACAAGCCTGTCTTTGAAGATGCTCTTTCCTGTCTTCATCTGGTGGATCCCATCTCTTCCTAGCAATCCTTTTTCTTGGAACAACATCCTATGGTTGAAGAAGCCAAAGCCTTGCTGGTGACACCATCTGTGCACCCATGAATTGATCTGCAGGATGCATCCATTCCTGCCTGGGCCCTTCCCCTTGACTGGAAGGATCAAAGAGAATATCCCAGGATCCTCAATTTCACCCTTGCACCTAAAGCCCTATAGTCACTTTTGATCTGCTCAAGGTGCCCCCTAGCAATGTTTTCAGTTCTCACATGAATGAGCATCATGGGGTAATAGAGGGCTGGATGGGTCTCGGTAATCCTTCCATGACATCTTGGATCCAGGCTCCAGGCAAACAGCAGACCCCCTAAGACAAGAAGTCAGGCTGGCAGATGCATGCCTCTATCCCCCACAAAAGGGAGTCTCCAACCACCACTACTGATTGCTTCCTCCTGGGTGGCAGTGGTCTCAACCCACCCAACCTCAGGGAGGCCTGGCCTCTTACACTGACTGAATGTTCTCTTCCTCTTTCTCTTCCTCCTCCTCCTCCTCCTCTGTTGCTCAGGCTCCATATCTGTTCTGCAGGCAAACTACTGCAGATAGGAGTGAGAACTTCTTTTTGCTGTCACGTGCTTCCAGCTTCCACCTTCCTGGGAGTCCATGTCCTCTTCCTTCTCTATCGCTGCTTCTGGCAGACTTTCCTCCACCATCCTAGAGGTTTCATCCAGCATTGACTTGATGAAGTCCTCATGGTGAAGGATACTTTAGAGCACCACCACCTCTTCCTGTAGCTCCCTTGCCTGTTCCCGGGGGATTACCAGCAGGAGGCATGGCAGGTACTTGTCCACCTGGCTGTCACTGTAAGAAACCTGCAAGCCACAATCCCCACAGCACCAAACCAGGACCTGGGTGGAAGCCTTGACAGTGGCAGTCCTGCCTGGACAGACACCTCATAGGTGCAAGCAAAGGAAGAGCTGGCAGTGTGGCAATGGCTCTGGCATTACAATGTCCTCCAGCCATCTCTCTGGGTCTCTGAAATCTGCCTTTCTCTTCCTGTCCCTCTCTCCAAGAAGACTGACCCTAACAAACTCCCCTGTAACTTGGCATGTTTGCTGCTCCTTGGTCCTGAAAGGTTCCCTTCTGCCTGCTAACCAGTTTCCCTCTAGACTCTAGTTAAACAAGTGGCTTAAGTATTGGTTTAACTGCTGAGTTTTACCTACTTACACTAAATAAATGTAAGTTAGTTACTCTTAATTAAAGAAACAACTTACCTTAAAGCAGGTGTGAGCAATTAGTTCAGCTGGAGGGCTGCTTAACAAGTTTTGGCAAGCTGTTGAGGGCCACAAGGGCAGCCCCGCCCCTTGACAGGTGCCATGCCCCCTGGTAGCCATCTTGGGACCAGAAGTCCTACCCCAACCCCTGACCTTTACCACTGGCAGTCTCTCTCCTTGCCCCAGAAGTACTCGTTTTGGGGGATATGCCATCTTGGAACCAGAAAAAAAAAACTTATACTAAAAGTAGGGTGACCACCTTCTTCAAACGTAAAGGTAGGACATATGCCTGTCTCTTGCCCCCCACTCCTCCACCGGCAGCGCAGCTGGAGCTAAGCCGAGCAGGGCAGGGGTGAATGTGGTCTACGGGCTCAGATCTCCCCACCCTGCTTCCTTTCCCCCTCGCTGGCTGTGTGCCTCCTTCCTGCCCAGCAGCAGTAGGCAGCACAACTCTATGCCACTGCTGCTGCCAGGTGGGCAGGGGGCACATTGTCCTGGTTGCACAGGGCCTCCAGGCAGACGGCAGCAGGGCAGGGAGTCCTGAGCCCTCAGTGGACAGCCTGCATCCATCCCCACACAAACTTGGGGGGGCATGTATATGGTGGGGGGGTTGTGAAGGGGTGTGGCTGGGGGAGGCATAAGGTATGTTGTAGGGGGATGTATATGTGGGGGGTTGTGGGGCTGGGTGTGTGGGCTTGTGGAGTAGGAGAGAGGGTGGGGAGTGTAAAAACTCGCCACACATTTCTGTCCCCCACCACGTGGCACACACCAGCAGGTGATCTGGGCGCTCGTGGCCTGCGCAAGCGCTGTCACCTGGTAGCACATGGCTTCAGCCAGTGCTGCACTTGGTGGCAAGGAGAACAGCCAGGCTAGCCCACCTCTTTATCTTGCAGAGCTCCATGTGACAGACATGCAGCTCCCAACACTCGCACACCACTGGGGGAAGGCCCACACAATGGAGCCAGCTACCTTCCACGCTCCCTGCCATGCAAGTCGCAGGACTCCGATGGGAAGCAGGGAGTGGTGCTCCCCTCCAGTTACGGTGGAGTCCCAGGACGTGCATAGCAGTGGGGTGGGGAAGGCAGCCGGCTTCATTGCACTGGGCTTCCCTCAGTGGTAAGTGAGTGCCAGGAGCTGCATGTACACTTTGGGGAGCTCTGCAAGATGGAGGCGGGCCAGGTTTACTCCACTCCTTACCACAACATGCAGTGCTGCCGTAGCCTCGCAACACTGGGCAACAGTACCTTTGCGGGCCACGAGCTTCCTGAGGGCACCCACCTACTGCTGCTGCTGCTGCCACCTGCAGCGGGGGTTGTGCACCCTAGTGGGGTGTGGGGGGGTCCCCACGCCCCTTCATCCTCCCTCACACTGAGGTCCACATTCCTGCCACCTCCCTGGGCATGGGCTTCACACTCCTGCCAGCCCCATGCTCCCTCCCTGCCTCCACCGTAGCTCCTCCTGCCCCTGCCACTTTCTTCTCTGCTGCCCAAAGGAGCTGCTGGATGCTGGGGAAGCTGAGCAGGTCCCCCAGCTGCTGTGGCAATGGCAGCAGCAACCCCACCCAGAAGCTGTGTTCTGGCCAGGCCAGGACCCTTCTGTGCACCAGGGTGAGAGCGAGGTGCACGGGCTGGGCTGGGTATAATTGGTGGACACCAGCAGGATGAAATCTCCTGGCGAACCGCATCTGGCCTATGGGCCAAATTTTGCCCGCCCGTACCTTAAAGGCTCCCATTCAGAGAGCAGAGTTCAGTTACCTGATATTGTGAACTGTTTACAAACTTGGTGTTTATTCACTCTGTGGTTGCTCTAAGAGTCTCCGTTTATATACCCTTCTGGGCCTGGACTGGCTTCACTCACTTGTTAGGGCTTGTTAGATGCAGGTTTCCCTTCCTTTATGCAGGTTCTGTATGTGGTAATTCACTCTTACACGATGACCCTTTTTATACCAAAAATTCATTATGTGCATGATAAATTCACGCTTATGCGATCAGTGTGGTGGAAGCCCACAGTCAGCTGCTTTGTGCATTGTGTTTTAGGAATGGTGCGCACCAAAATATAGTCTCCTGTGTGGATCTGGGCTCCTTGCTTATTATCTGCAACAATCTGTAGTTGCTATCCCCATTATGGCTTCTAAGCATCCCGCTAGCTTATCTCTAAATGTCTGCTGTTGGTGACTACCAAAATTGTCTTGTAAAATTAATAGAAATGGGTCTGGGGGTCAGTACAATCGAAGTCTAGGAACATCCCTATTTGTTACATTGTAAAGTAGGTTCCCTCTATGTGAATTCGAGTTATGCGCCGTTTTCCAGGAATGCATGTACTGCATAAAGTGAAAGAAACCTGTACAAGTAGCAGTCATCCAGCAATCACTCATCTGCTTGGAGCGTATGCCCAAACACACAGCCCACTAAACAAGTACTCAGCAAGCCAAACACATAGACAGCCAGCCCTGGCTTGCTCACCTTGTAGAAACAGGATCTGGCACCTGGCTTCTCTTCTTCTTACTCCCAGCAAACTGCTTCCTTTTTGCTGTCCCTGTTCACTTGCTCTAATATAAGTTAGAATTTGACAATGCATTTTGTGCTAGTAAAATTTGTGGATTCAGGCATGTAAAAATGCATTTGTATTTTCATGTTCAAAAATCTAAAGTACAGAAGATCATTTTTAACAGATTCAGGCAGAAATCTTCAGGTCAAGTGATTTCACTAAGCACATGATATGTGTGAATAATAGAGAGAAATGTGAAAAAGGTTTTATAATTTTTGGAATTAAGAGACTGCCTGAATGATCTTAGAGGGGTGAGCTAAAGTAAAGGGATGCTTTGATAAGACCTTAAAACTGGCAATAACTATAGCTAATTATAAAATAAGCTTTTTTTTGTATTTCTGTTAATGTGTCAGTGGTTATTAAAAGTAATATTTTACAGCAGCTGTAAAGACAGCTAAACATGGCAAAATGTTTTCACTGCCTGTAAAAGGTATTCTTTGACACTTTCATTCAGTGATGGGATTTAGTTAGTCAGTGCCAAAAAGCTACCTATGTTGATTTCTCATTTTTCTAATAAGAGACCAGGTTGTTATGGTACTCTTCACGTTTGATATACAGGTATCAAGTCAAAGGGCTCTAATACTTTTTATTGTTGGTGGGCAACGTGTATTGTTTACTGAGGGTTAATGGATATAGAATTGAACTCAAAGAAGCAGAATAGCATTTTAGAATTAAAGACAAAATACTGCTTTTTCAAATAGCAGTAAAATTGAAATCTACAAAATATAACTTCCTCCGGGAGGTTTTTGGCAGATTCTACAAGTTTATATACAGAAATTTAGATAATTTTTCTACTTTAACTTGATTGCTTACTATAAATTCACAGTATGTACCTGAAATTGCCTTCTGAGGCAAGGCATTAGTTACACTTTATATCAAAGACATCCTCAAACAGCGATGGTAAAAACAACATAATGTTGTTCAGATAGCAAAACATAATTAAGGACATCGGCCACACACTTATAAATGTGTGTCTGTATGTACAACAGTACAGCTGCAAAGAATAAGATAATTTTGTTTAATTTTTATTAGAATATCTTGCAAACCACCAGATTTTAAAGTAGCTTCAGGTAATGATAGTTCTCTGCCAAGGTGATTCCTTATGTATTATGCTTATCACCAGGGTTCCTCAATTTTCAGATTTAAAAAAGTAACCCAAAATCCGCTTTTTTGCATGATTAAAATGAAACCCCACTGATAGATATAGAGATATATATCTATATCTATAGACCTATATATATTTATTTTCTATAGCTATATAGCTCTATATCTATCTATAGAAGTTATAGATAGATATAGATATAAAGATATATATATCTAGAAGTCTAGTAGGGGTGCACTGATAGAGATTTTGGGGGCTGATGCGAATAGCCATTTTTTAAGGAGGCATAACACCTGATACTGATTTGATTTCCGATACAGCTGCATGCAGCTCATACATACATTGTGGTGGAAGGGGAGGGGGGAGGGAAAGGGTGTGGGGAGTGGGGGCAGATCAAGGCCCCCCCCCCCCTCCCGGGGGGGGGGGGGGGGGGGAAAAGGGGGGGGGGAGGGGGGGCAGATCAAGGCCCCCCCCCCCCTCCCGGGGGGGGGGGGGGGGGGGAAAAGGGGGGGGGGAGGGGGGGCAGATCAAGGCCCCCCCCCCCTGCAGTGAGGGAGGAGGCAGGGGCAGATGCTGGGGCAGGGTGAGGTGCAGAACGGAGCCACAGCTTCTTGCAGGGCGGCAGCTCCCACTGCTTATTGTACCCCAGGAGGGCATAGGGAGCATGTGTTCCCCCAGAGCTGGGTGGGGTGGGGTGGATGGGCTTCACCTGTGGGCTGGGGCTGTGCCAGGCTTTTATCAGCAGTGGCTGGGCTCAGGGCAGGGACTGCGGAGGTGGCTGCAGCCACCCAGTATTTTCCCGTAGTCCTGCTTCCAGTGCTGCCGCCAAGCACCCAGCGCAGCCACCAGCTGAATGCCCTGCCTCTACCCACTTGCCAGGAAGAGCCAGGGCTGTGCTGGGTGGGCAACGGCGGTGCTGGTAGCAGAGCTATTGTGGGGGGGTACAGCAAAATTTGAGGTGGCTGCAGCCCCCTCTGTAGCCCCCACCCCGAGCCCAGCTCCCACCAAGAAGAGCCCGGCACAGCCCTAGCTCCAGCCTGCAGCTGCAGCCCACCTACCCCTCCCTGCAAAGATCCATGGGCACATGCCCCACCCCATGCCCCTCTGGGGTGCACGCAGAGGCAGGAGCTGCCCCCTTCTTCCCCTCCTTGATGAGCCATGGCTCTGCCCCTGCCCCCTCTCTCCCTCACTGTGGGGGGCGTTGATCTGCCCCTCCCCATGTCCCTCCCCTCTCACCGTCCAGCACAACAGACTTACCAGCTGCATGCATCGGAAATCAGATTGGTATGAGTCAATATGCCTCCTTTAAAAATTGGCTTTTGGTATCAGCCCCCAAAATCTATCGGTGCACCCATGCTGGTAACTGCCATTGGATTTCAGGGAGCACAGCAATTCTTTATTATGTGTAGGTATAATAATTACAGTATTTAGAAGCAGGCAACTTTAGATGTTTGTGGATTTATGCAAGTACAGTGCTTGATGTGCAACATTTGAACATATAAATGTTGAACGTAACTATTTTAATTTGATTCTGAACAGACTCCTCCACAGAGTACAGTTTTGTTGATGTGAGCGTTTCGTAGGCATTTGAATGAGTTTACTGTGATGATCTGACCAGTGTCTTCCATAATTGTAATTTTGCTTTACATTTAATGTTAGTTAATAAAATTATAGCCTTGCGTACAGTTTATAATGGACGTGATACTGCAGCCAAAAAAGGGTGGAGTCATAATGTTTTTTGCCTTTGCTGTTGTAATCAAGTATTCCGAATATTTATAATTATCACCTATCAAAGTCCTCGCTGTGTGCTGTAGTTCAGTTAAACCATTGGTGTTGGTTAGAATCAATGGGGGATTTAAGGTTTGAACACATCTGGGATGAGCTTCCCCTTCTAGCCAGTTGTATGATTCGGTGGGGTGGATTAATGACCTACCTATAACATGCAGCATCTATCATCTGCACCATATAAGTGCTCCGAATGGAGGTCAAAGATAATTAAGTGATAAAAATCTCACAAACTCAAGGTAACAGTTAACAAATTCAACTTTTTATTAATTTCCAGATTCAACAACTATAACTACTGTGACAGCTATATAATTACCTATACAACTATACTATACTTAATCACTAATCCTAAGAGAGTATACATATATACAAATTATAATAATAGCACACAAGTAGAGGAGCACCAATATATCAGTCCGATATCAGATTGGTACCAATATAAAGAAAACTGGCTGTATCGGATATGTGCCCGATGGGGATGATAATTTGGTTGATAAATCCCCATGCTGCATGCAGCCACAGCACAGCACTTGGGCAGCAGGGAGCACAGCTGGCAGCGTGGAGAGCTGCCTCCAGCTGGTAAGTCCAGTGTGGTGGAAGGGGCGTGACGGGGGGCAGATCAACGCCTCCCCTTTCCCTCCCCTCCCCCTGCAGTGAGGAAGGCGGCAGGGGCAGGCGCTGTCCAGGTGGGGTGGGGGGAGGTGGCTCCTGCTGCTGCCTGTACCCCAGGAGGGCACGGGGGTGGGGGGTGGCCCCCAGATCTATCGAGGGCAGGCTGCAGCTGGAGCTGCACAGGGCTCTTCTCAATGGGGGCTGGGTTCGCAGTGGTCACCACCAGTGCTGGGAGGATGCTGCATCCACCCCAAATTTCCCCGCTGATCCACTCCCAGCACCAGTATGAAGCTTTTTCATTAATAGTATTGATTCTGGAGAGCCAGAATGGTCCAATACTTAGGATGCTAGCTTGTCATGTGAAAGACTTGAATTTTAATTATCTGCTCTTTCCTATGTGATTGTAAGCAAGTTGTATTGAATTTGAGGCAGAGAGAAATCTTACTTGTAAAACTGGAGGATAGTATTTCCCCTGTGGTGGTAGTGCTACAAAGACGCATACATTAAAAAGGTATGTTGATGAAGAAGAACTGAAGAATAAAAATGCATCCCAGAATGTGTGGTGGTAATGGTATCAGATAGCTAATTCATTAGAAGAGCCTTCTATTCAGATATATAGCTTTGGCATAGTGGTATGGTAGTGGAGGCTGTATAAATAACTTGTGAAATTTTAAATTACAAACACTATACAGTATCATTGTACATCTCCCAATCCAGTTCAGCATCTAAGCATAAGATATAAAACTAAAATATATAGCAGTCCCAGCTTCTATAAAGTGGCTGGCTGCGTGGAGTTGGTTGGACTAGTTTTAAAGTTAAGTATATGCTTAAGTGTGTTGCTGGTTCACAACTTCAATTTGACTTGTAGAACTGGACCCAGATTTGGTTAACACTTAAAATATGCAAGACTAGTGATAAATATTTGAAGGTCTTGATAGTGTTTCTTATTCTTAAATTGCCAAAATGTGAAAACTAAACACACCCAACACAGTGCTGGATTTTAGCCTGTTGGTTTCCAGAGGAAGAATTAAGCATATGCAGCAATTCAAGTTACAATTGAGAATAAAAATTCCTTTACTATTAACAGCCTATATTTAACACAGAAAAAGCACTGGCTTCGGTATCCTGGAATAGCAAAAACCTGCATCTGTTATATTGATACTGTTTGTTGATAGCCAGTCACTTCAGAATGAGTATCTAAAGAAACTGTTTTAAAACCATAATGGTTTTGTTTCACTGGAAAAAAGTATTAATGAAAGCACAGATGTTGCTATAGTTCACATTTTTAAATAACAGGCATGCACTATTGTTAAAACATTATTAGACAGTAGAATATTGGCACCTATAGTACAGCATTTTAAAATATTTTAGCCTTGTGAACTTAAGATGTACCCTTTCAAATGTTGTCTGCATATTTTTTCGTCCTTCTAAATACTAATTGCCCTCCCAAATATTGTCCCAAGCAGGCAAGTAAAAGTTCTTTGCTTGCTTCTGCTATTTTAGTCTGCATGTTTTTTAACAGACCACCTACTTTTCTAGTTCAAGCTCAAAAGATGGCAAAATAAGGTATTAAAATAGCAATTTTAGATTGCAGTCCTATAGCACATGATAAGACCCAGTTTTGCCATGAAAAAATGTGTAGTAATGGATACACATAATGTATTGCTGAGGCTTGTGCAAGTTGTGGGGGGTTGGGTGCGGGGGTGGAAATTTAGAGGTAGAGAAATTCTCTGGTGACCAGTGTAGTGTTCAAAAAAAAAAAAAAGTACCACATATTGACCAGGTGTCATCTGCATGTGAAGCTCCATCAAGTACCTTAGGATTGCACTTCACCTTTACTGTAATTGTGTGCTCTATCTAGCTAGTTCAGAAGATCAGGATCTCAGGGAAATATTTTTGGTTTACTGGTGCCAAAGCCTCAGTATTTTGCTGTTTAATAGTTACCATTTTTACAATAACCCTAACATGCTATTTCAAGAGATTCATAACCTGCCTTACGGCTGTTTCGTATTTTACTAACTACTTAAATAACTCATAAAGATGTCTAAGGGCTTTCTTAGCTCTAGGAGAAGCTGAATGTCAGTTATCTTAACACCATGATAAATTGTTCATAACTTATGAAATTCACTAAGGGACATGTGGCTGGTTATGTCTATAGTTTATGTATGGAAGACTGAGATACTACTACTCAATTTGCACAGTCTTGTAAAAGGGGGAACTTTATCAAAACCAGATTTGTGATAATTCTTACATTATTTTGAGTAATTGAGGTACTATTAAATTACAAGTTATTGCCTGTTTAAAGAGCTGTCTTGACTTTTCTTTCAATTAAAATAACATTAACAGATGTGTTTATTAATCTGGATTAGCAGATTACTATGTGGGTTTATTTAAGATCAAGCTAGGTTGTTTTGCATTTCATAATTTGTTTTTCAAATGGTCATACCGTGTTTAGTTATGCATAAACACTTTCTGTATGCTCCCAAGTCTTATCTGGTATTAATTTAGCAACTGCCATTTGGAACTATCAGTTAGTGGCCCATTCTTTAAAAGTGCTTCGCCTACTGAATTGTAGATCTTCATGTGAATAAGTATGATTTAAAATCCCTAAACCAGTTTCATTGAAATTGAAGAGGGCAGAAAGTACAGGAGATGAGTGAGAACTAGAGTCAAGTCGGAGACTGTATTATAGCCAATTTCTTTTTTTAGCTATGTAGAGGATATATTTTTCTAATTGAATAGCTAAAGATAGTGTCAACAAAGACTTGATAAACTAAAATAAAACTGTAACTTGATTAATTTTAAATGAACTTCCTACTCTGCCTTTCAGTAGTACTATATACATTTCTCTATATAACGTAGAAGAAAAAAAATCTAAGCACAGTTTGATAGACGTTAATGTTCTCAATTTTATTTTAAACTTGGCATTTAGGATGTTGGGAATAAGGTTAATTTTTGTTTTCAAGTGTTAATTTGAATGTTCTGAGACAGTATTGTGCTCTAAATATCTTACATAATTGCAACAGTAAGGTGTAATCTAGCAGTCTTTACATAAATAACTTCTAAATAATAAGTTTTGAAATTTTAATTAAAATGCTTAATCACCTTATTTGTAATCCTTAAAATTGTTTAAAATATGGTCTTCATCTCTCCTAAAGTGTCAAATGTCTGTCCTGTGGAGCTGAAAGCTTGGAAGTGTACTGTCTCTTTAATGCCTATGAGTTAGATGAGACAGTACACATGCAATGGGCATGCAACAAATACTCTATTTGAACTGTTGAGGTGAAAGCAACTGCCTACTCTCTACTGAGTCATCCTTCCCTTTATAATCTGAAGGGATTTATCATTTTTAACTGTCTGATATATGAAGAAGGCATTGTGCCAATGTATTTTCCTCTTCAGGGTCATGATGAACTTTAAAAGTTTCTGAAACTTATTGTCTACCATTTTTATAATCAGAAGGAATAAATGGAAAATGTTCTATCTTCACTTGGCTTGCTCTGTGTATTAAAAGCACTTGGGATCTTTGACCACGAGTGAAAACTTTTCAGCTTTCTCTCATGCTGTACGAGGAGTGCTTCTAAATCTTTATTAATTTGGTGAATTTGAAAATGAACATATAATCTATCTCTTAACAGATATTTTAATTCCATTTTGTGTGTTTAATCAAAACCTTTTCCTATTTGCCTATTTTCTGTTTGCTTATTCTATAGTTGTGTCCCTTTTGTTCCTCCATTATTCATATCCTTTCCCTAATCACCTTTTTAAATGATTTTTCATGACAAATTATGTTAACTTATTGTAAAGCTTAGGGTTTGATTTTAGGAATAATCCTGGATGGGTTAGAATTTATACCCATAAGTCATATAAGGTGTCATTCTTGTTCCAAGTCCAATTTTAAGGTGGACACCTGATAAACTGTCACTTGTTATAATGTCGTACTCCCTGGAAACCTAATTTTATCATGCTACGTTATTCAGCCTGCCTGAATCCTGTTTTATAATTTTGCAGTGAGTATTAATATGAAATGTTTCACCCTTTTCAGAAGGGAGCTGATACTAGTAAATTGCCTCCAAGGGATTTTTATGCTGCAGTAAGTGAGCCTGGACTAAAGAGAAACATATCTGGATGTTCAACAGTTTGCTTACAAATAATGTCCTATCTCATGTTTTGTAAAAGGCTTTCACACAGGTTCCTTATTCTGTCTAATTCTGAAAAGGAATAAATGTCATTTTATTTAATAGGGTCAGTAGATGAGTAGAGAGAACAACTTGCTCAACAAGTATATCTGGCTTCCTTTTCTGGATTATACTTCTGAAAACTCCAAAAGCATAAAGAAATTTTAGTTGAAATATTTGTTTGATATTTTTGTTTGGCATTAATTTTTTCATATAGTCTGTAGCTTTAAGGTTGTCACTTTATTCACACTGGCTAGGGACAGGCATTACACACAAACTGGTTTAAGTGATCAGAAATTGGTTTAAACCTATGACAAAACCGCCGAACCGTGCACATAAACCAGTTTGAGAATGGCTGAAACCAGTTTGAAATAAACCTGGTTGAATGTAGTATCAGACTTAACTGATTTGGCACAAACCAGTTTATGCAATATTTGTACCAGACCCATTGCTGGTTTAAAATAAGCCAGACTACCCCAGCATGCTCTCAGGGCTGGTCGGGCTGTCTGCTCCACAGCAGGGCTGGCCCCTGCTCCCTGGCTACAGCTCCCTCCCTTCCCCTTCACCGCTCCCTACTAATCAAGAATTCCCCCTTCCTCTTACAGAAACGTGGTGGGATTCAACCCATGATTGGGTGGTAAACATTAGGGGCTACAGACTATACAGGCGAGACAGAATGGGGAGGAAAGGCAGGGGTGTGATGATCTACATCAAAGAGCAATACATGTCCTCAACTAACAGGATGGGGACAGAGGAGGGGCAGGCTGAAGTGCTCTAGGTCAGAATACAAGGGGGTTGCGGGGAAAGGGACTTAACAGTGGGTGTCTACTACAGACCAACCAACCAGGGGGAAGAGCTGGACCGGGAATTCTTGGGTCAGCTTGCAGAGGCAGTTAAGTCAAGGGATGTGGTCGTCATGGGTGATTTTAACTACCCAGACATTTGCTGGGAAGAGCAGTCAGCCAGGTCTGACTGCTAATGTAGGTTCCTTGCTGGGATACAAGACCTCCACCTAACCCAGGAGGTGCACAGTCCCACCAGGGAGAATGCCCTGCTGGATCTGGTCCTGGTTACAGGCGATGACCTGGTGAGGGGACTCCAGGTCCTCCGCCACCTGGGCGATAGCGATCATCGTCTACTAGAATTCAGCATCCAGCGCAGGGTGTCAAAGGCCTGCAGCAAGGCAGTAGCCCTTGACTTCAGGAGGGCTAACTTCAATGAGTTGAGATTAGTAGGAGGGGCATTGCAGTCTTGGAGAGTAGGGGAACTAGGTGTCCAAGACAAGTGCTCGTTCCTTAAGGAGACAATCCAAGCCCAAGGGGTGACAGTCCCAACGTGAGTCAAAGGGGGCAAGAGTTCTCAAAAGCCCCCTTGGCTCGCCAAAGGCATTCAGGAATGTCTGAAAGCCAAAAAGGAAGTGTGCATTTAGTGGAGGGGGGGCTATCACCAAAGAGGATTATACCTAAATAGCAAGAGCCTGTAGGGAGGCTGTTAGGAAGGCTAAGGCGGAGATGGAACTAGGGCTAGCAACAAGGATCAAGGACAACAAGTCCTTTTTTAAATACATAGGAAGTAAAAAGAAGGCACCAGGCAACATGGGGCCCCTGCAGGATACACTTGGCAATCTGGTGGTTGCACCAGATGAAAAAGCAGATCTTTTAAACAAATGCTTTGCCTCCATTTTTCTGAGCAGGAACCGGGACTTCTCCCTCACCGGGTTTCAGGACGGACTCAGGAGCAACTCCACCAGGCCTAGGGTGAAGGAGGACAGAGTTGGGGAACTTCTGGAGGGGCTGGATGTGTCCATATCAGCAGGTCCAGGCACTCTCCACCCTAGGGTGCTGAGGGAATTGGCAGGGGTCATTGTGGGGCCCCAGCACATCTTTACGAGTACTTGTGGTGCTCTGGCCAGGTGCCAAGAGACAGGAAGGCCAATGTGGTCCCCATTTTCAAAAAAGGGAGGAGGGAGGACCCAGGCAACTATAGGCCCATTAGTCTTACTTCGGTCCTGGGGAAGATCTTTGAAAAAAATACCCAGGAGCATATCTGGGAGGGACCAGCAGTTGTGAAGATGCTGAAGGGCAACAACCATGGGTTCATTAAGGGCAGGTTCTGTCAGACCATCCTTTAGTCTTCTATGATCAGGTCACAAAATCGTTGGATGCAGGTGTCGTGGTGGATGTAGTCTTTCTGGACTTCAGGAAGGCCTTTGACACTGGCTCCCACCCCATTCTCATTAAAAAGCTAGGTGACTGGCATTGATGCCTACACAGTCAGATGGGTCACAAATTGGCTAGGGAGCCGCAACCAGAGAGTGGTGGTGGATGGGTCATATTCAACCTGGAGGGAGGTGAGCAGTGGAGTCCCCCAGGGCTCAGTCCTTGGGCCCGTATTGTTCAATTTCTTTATCAGCAACATGGATGAGGGGGTGAAAAGCATCCTGTTCAAATTTGCTGACGACACCAAGATTTGGGGCGAGGTGGGCATGCTAGAAGGGAGGGACAGCATACAACTGTACCTGGACAGGTTACAGGGGTGGGTGGATGAGAATAGGATGGGATTCAATACTGACAAGTGCAGGGTACTGCACCTAGGGAGAAAGAACCAGCAGCCTACCTATCGGCTGGGGAACTCCCTTCTTGAAAGAACAGTGGCAGAAAGAGATCTTGGAGTCATTATCGATTCTAAAATGAACATGGGCCACCAATGTGAGGACACAGTCAGCAAGGATAACCGCACCTTGTCATGTATCCACAGATGCATCACAAGCAGGTCCAAGGAGGTGATCCTCCCCCTCTATGTGACATTGGTCAGGCCCCAGGTGGAGTACTGCATCCAGTTCTGGGTGCTGCACTTCAGGAGGGATGAGGCCAGCATCGAGAGGGTCCAGAGGAGGGCCACTTTTATGATCAGGGGCAGCAGGTCAGGCCCTACAAGGAGAGGCTCAGGGACCTGGACCTGTTCAGCCTTCACAAGAGAAGGCTGAGAGGGGACCTAGTGGTCATCTGTAAACTTACCAGGGGGTACTAGAGGGGAATGGGTGAGACCCTGTTCCCCCGAGCACCTCCCAGAATAACAAGGAATAACAGCCACAAGTTGACTGAGAGTAGGTTCAGGCTACACATCAGGAAGTGCTACTTCACAGTCAGGGTGGCCAGGATCTGGAACCAACTTCCAAGGGAAGTGGTGCTCACTCCTACCTTAGGGGTCTTTAAAAGGAGGCTTGGTAACTACGTAACTGAAGTCATATGAGCTTAACTTAGTGGGGGTCATATGATCCCAGTATTCATTCCTGCCCAGGGCAGGGGGTTGGATTTGATGATCTGTTCAGGTCCCCTCTGACCCTACATCTATGAATCTCTCTGCCTTGCTGAGAAGGTGTCTATGTATGAGCTAACAGACTATATGATGGCTACGGTCTCTGCTGAATCAACGGGCAGAATCCGCAAATAGCTAGTAATGTCCCTCTGTTGTTTTCTGAATTAGGAGATAGACACTTATCAATTCCCCGCTGGTCTAATCAGAGCTTCTGTTGGAGCGTGGCCACGGGCCCCCTCAGCTTCATGCTGTGGAAAGAAGGGAGGGCTGCTCTAGTGCCCCTCGGCTCCTAGCCTGGGCCACTGCAGGCATGTGCCTGCATGTCTGGGATGTCTGTCCGATTACAAAACTGATTTAGCCTAGCTAAAGATTGAATCAGTTCAGGCTCAGGCTTTTTAAATGTCTGTCTCTAGCCACTGGGGCGATAAGCCTATTTTCCAGGAATCTTTTCACTCCTGCAGATAGGACAGGTATAACGAGTGGAACTCCCTAGAGGTAGGGAATACAAGAAAAACCTTTGACTTGACAAACAGAAGAGAAACTTAACTTTGCTTCCCCATTTAAATACGTATCAACAAAATATCCATGCCTGGATTTTTAAAATATCTTTGATTGCTAAATTGGGGGGGGGGGGGGGGGGGGG
>NW_017729031.1:77810619-77811759 GCF_001723915.1 Gavialis gangeticus
GGAGAAGAGGAAGGAGAGGGAAAAGAAAAATCATTCTGGTTATAATTTATTCAACTTAGACAATGAAAATAGATTATCTGTTTTACTTTTTGTATCTTAACCAAAAGGCCCCATATCTGGATTGCAAGCACTAGCATGGTAAGCTTAAATTCAAACTTAATTGAAACTTGAATGAAATCAATTTTGGTTTTAGGTTTTATTTTTAAAACCTTAAATATTGAACCAGTCAATCACTGTGTGAACAGTGGGTTTAAATAGCATTAACAGTAGAAATCCAAACTTTTAACAGAATTTGAGTATGACAAGAACAGTGTTTCAAATATTAAATGGAAGAAACAGTTCAAGCAGAGGATGGTAGAGAAATTGCAGGGCACAGAGGCAAACATGGTGTAGGAAGCTCTAAACTGAAACGGAGATTCTGTAAATACTGAGTATTTTTTCATATAAGGACCTGTTTAATTAAATAGTTGTAACCTGATAGGTGAGCAGATGGCATTGTGCATCTGTGTTTATCCAAGACAGATCTTCTGCCCTTTGCTGATGTGCTGTTCACATGTTATCATTTTGTGGTCTGTGGATAATGATACTTGCAATGTGTGTCATGAGGATTAACAGTTTTGAAGTGCTATATAAGGTCAAGTCGTAGTTCAGTCTCTGGTGCTGCTGTAATCCACCCTCTAAATATCCCAGAGCCCATAATCAGAAGGCTAGGCCTGTATATTCAGGTATTTTTTTTAAGCATTCATTACTGAGTTTAGCATGGGTGGCTCATTGTACTGAGGAAAGGGAAAGATGCACCCACTTGCATTGTATGTGCATTTGTTTAATTTAAAATCAGCAGGCCAACTGGTGTAAGAGAACTACCTCTGGCACGGGAAATTAAGCTCTCCCATGTTGTGGAGCTTTGGCATTATCTGAATGACAGGTTTTTGTGTTTTCTACTTGCAAATAGAAAAATGTAATGGCTGCCTGGGATTTTTCATTTTCTTTTTCCAATTCTGAGTAAACCTTCTCATGGCAAGGCTGGAGGGTGTGCGCAGGGTCTCTTGTAACGTAACATAACCCACAGTCCCTAGTGTCCATAAGAAGGGAGATGGTGTCTTCCTCTACTCTTAATTTGGCACACTCCTCCCCCCCCCA
>NW_017729031.1:77811830-77853559 GCF_001723915.1 Gavialis gangeticus
ACCTGATTTGCTGGCCCCATTAAACCATTGTCTGAATAAAAGTGTGGGGCAAAGGCTGGTGGAATAGGAACTCGGAGTGGACCAGACTGACAGGACTTCTTGTTTACCTCTAATCTGTCTCCCAGCCTGTTCTATCTTGTTCCTTTGGGGGGTCTTAAAGGACAGTTTCAGTAACATTGTTCAGTACTGGGGTAACTGAGGAGGAAGCTTCTCCATTCCACTGAAACATTTAAAATTTATACACTAGTAGTCTGGCATTTAATATATGTGGATATATTCTGACCTATAGAAGCTGGTAACTGGTATTTTGATAAAAACGGGGCTCTATAGAGAAATGCTGCTGTAACTATACTTGAAATCTGGAATGGTATGTACAGGCATGCTCTGTGCTTTGTAAGCTTCTTTCTTGCCTGCACTGATACTGCTACATAGTACTATGAAGAACATAATTACTTTGTAAAGGTTTATGTTTTTCTGTTGAGAGCAGTAACATAACTGTTATGATTTTAAATAAGTGATGTGATATTGCCAGGGGCTGAGACATTAGCAATAAAGCAGACTGATTTGAGTGATGTGTTGAACTTTGTATTGACATCTAGTTAGGACCACAGGTCATTTAACTGTTTATCCTTTCAGGAAAAAAGGTACCATTCAGTGCTAACCACCACAATTAGGGATGCATGACTTACATTTCAAAGTAAAGTATTTAGTAGTACAGTATGCGATAGTCACATGAAAAAGATCATGAGGGAGTGAAGAGGATTATGATCATGCTTTAGTCATGGATTTCCTTGCAAAGATATTTTTAGTTTTGGTCACATTTTTAAAAAAAGGGTTAATTTAAGTTACTTTGTACTTTGGATGTTCTGGTTCTGGTTTATAGATAGAACAGCTTCTTTTTCTTGTCTGTAAAGATAACATTCTGTATCACAAAGCACTTAAACATGCCATCTTTGGCATAGACCTTGTATATTTCAGTTTTGAAAATAAATAGGTGGCAAACAATTTGCAAAGGCGCCAGCTTGTGCAAGTACAGTTGCCTGTTAACCTGTATCAGCAAGACAAACATGAGCACATCTTGTGTACAACATCAAATCCCTTCAGACCCCTAGATACCACAAAACCCTCCAAACACATCTCAGTAAGAAACAGGGGTTCACTGATAGAGAATTTTTGGGCCGATACCAGTGGCCAATTTTTAATGAGCCATATCAACCAATACGATCTGATTGCTGATATGCAGCTGGGCAACTTGGGAAGCAGAATCTGGCTAGTAAGCTTGTTGTGGGAGAAGGGCAGGGACAGATCAAGGCCACTGTGGTGAGGGAGGATGTGGGGCTGACACTGGGGTAGGGGTAGGCACTGCACAGCTGGGGCAGGGCAGAGCAGAGCACGGAATGGAGCTATGAATGGCTTGTCTACAGCAGGGGGTGGGCTCCCGCTGCTGCATGCACCTGAGAGGGTATCGGGGGCTTGTGCCCCTGGATCTGCACATTGGGCCACTGCTGCCTGCCTGCAAGATTTCCCCCAAAGGGAGGGGGAAACTTGGGTCCACCCCACCTTGTTTGCAAGCATGTAGAGAAATCCCTCTGCAAAGGATTTTCCCACCTGCCTGCTTGCCAATCCATGCACCTGCAAGTGCACCTGCAAGCATGGAGGAGGAAACTCAGGTTCTGCCCTCGACATTTGAAGTTGCAGGGGATCCTTTTGCAAGGGATTTCCCTGAGAGGTCTGCAATCATGGAAGTGTTCACACTGGGTTCCCACCTCTGCACTTGCAGACCTGCTTCATACAGAGGGATTTCCCCATGTACTTGGTAACATGGAAGAGGGACCCCAGTGAAAGTACCCCAATCTGTGTTTGCAAGCGCACTTCAGGGAGGGCTCCCTTGCAAAGGGATTTCCCTCTGGATGCCTGCAAATGTGTAGCGGGGGACCCAAGTTTTCCCTGATTCCAGAAATGCTCCAAGTTGGGACAAGGCAACCAGGGATGTCTGTAGATGTTGATGGATTGCAGTCAGCTGTGCCATAACATATTGGCACACAGCTGATCACACTCCACCAAATATAGCTGTTTCCAACCTGTGGTACAATGCAGATCACAAAGTTAAAGCAGAAGCATGTGGTAAAGTACTCTAGATTTAAGGCTGTAAAATGAACTTCTAAGATCAAACTTCAAATCACACTTTCCACCCCAACCAGAATGTTTATAGGAAAAGAAAAAAGGGGGAAAATATTGTTTTACTTTTGGGTTTTTTTTCTTTTTCCTCCTCCCCCAAAACAATGAGGCCGCCTTTTGCTAGTATTTTAACATGGAGCAAGCTCAGAGGCTAGGATAATAGGCACCAATGGAAAACCTAAAATAACTACATTTGTATAGTATTTACTTGAACATAAGGCAAGTCCTGCCCCACCCCCCACCATTCCCATAAAGTTGTGGGGGGAGTCTCTTGTCTTATATTGGCATACTGGGGAACTTTATTAAATACATTACCTATCATCAGACTGCTGCCAAAAGCAACGTGTGTTCAGTAATGGAAACCAACTATGAAGTAGATTAAATTGGAGCCAACACTGAGTATGACTCTCAAACACATAGCCCATACGAGGCAAACATTACTGCTAAGTACCTATTTTTTCTACTATTAAAATCAAAATCTTCCTCTCCCTACATTAAAAACAAAGCAGGTTGCATCACTTTATGTAAAATATTCTCCAAACTAACATAGAATCTTCTCATTTACATCCTTTAACATCTACCATTTCATCCACCTATGTGCTTCTAATCCTCTGGCATTGTTAACCTCTTCTTTACGTAAAGCCTCAACAAAATGCATCCCCCTCCCCTGAATTATCCATTTTAAGTGATCAGCATTGCCTTTTATTCCACGTCATATTAACATTTCTGTATCAGTTCTCATATAACCACCCAACAGGCTTCCCTTACCACCCACAACTCTTCAGATGGCATTACCTGTCATGCTATCATTAGTTTCCTCCCAACCCATCCTGTTATTCTCCCTGCTCCCACTCCTTGTGCTCAAAATTTTCCCAGAACAGCATTCCCCAATCTTTTAAGCTTCACTTGTTCATGTCACTCCTTGCTTCCAGCTCCTCTTCATCTCTTTCAATATATGTTCACAGTTCATGCATGATTACCTGCACACATTCTTGTGGTGTGAAAAATAGCCCGTTACACTCCAACAGGTTCTTCATCTTCTGTGTGGCCACTCTCATGCACATTATCAAGAGTCTCATTTGCCAGCCCATTTGCTCTTTGGTTCATTCCATACATTACCATCTCATGTCAATACATTACTCCACTGGGTTCTCTTTGCAAGCCTCCCCACCCTCTTCCACACCTTCCAGTCAGCATGGATTCACCAGAGACAAGTCATGCCTGACCAGCCTGATGAGATGACTGGCTCTGTGGATGTGGAGAGACCAGTGGAAGTGGTGTGCCTTGATTTTAGCAAGGCTTTTGATATGGTCTGCAACATTCTTGCAGGCAAGCTAAGGAAGTATGGACTGTAAGGTGGATAGAAAACTGGCTGGAGCATTGGGCTCAGAGAATAGTTATCAGTGGTTCAATGTCTAGTTGGCAGCTGGTATTAAGTGGAGTGCCCCAGGGGTCCTGGGACTGGTTTTGTTCCGTGTCTTCATCAGTGACTTGGAAAATGGCATAGTTTGCACCCTCAGCAAGTTTGCAGATGACACCAAGCTGAGGGGAGTAGTAGATATGCTTAAGGGTAGAGCTAGGATTCAGGGTGACCTAGACAAATTGGAGGATTGGGTCAAAAGAAATCTCATGAGATTCAACAAGAACAAATGCAAAGTCCTGCACTTAGGATGGAACAATCCCATGCACCAGTACAGGCTGTGGGTCATGAACAACTGGTGCCTCCTGAGACTGGGGGGGCACAATTTGTAGTCGGTGGCATTGGCGGCGACCAGTGACCACCTGCAGGTGCTGGCAGCACTGGGGGCAGGGGGGAGGTGAGTGGCAACCGCCCATGGCGGCAAGAGGAGGGGATGGTGAGCGGCGACTGCCCACAGAAGTCAGCGGTGGTGGCCAATCGGGGGGGGGGGGGGGGCGGGCCCCCCCCCCCCCCCCCCGTACCATCCCAAACAAGTCACCTATGCTGGGAGCTGACTGGCCGGGCAGCAGCTCTGCAGAAAAGGACCTGGGGGTTACAGTGGACAATAAGCTGAATATGAGCCAACAGTGTGCCCTAGTTGCCAAGAAGGCTAACGGCATAATGGGCTGCATTGGTAGGTATGCTGCCAGTAATTCAAGGCAAGTAATTATTCCCCTCTGTTCAGCACTGGTGAAGACACATGTGGAGTATTGTGTTTAGTTTTGGGTTCCCCACTACAGAATGGATGTGGACAAATTGAAGAGACCAGAGAAGCAACAAAAATGGTGAGGGGGCTGAGGAACATGATTTAAGAGGAAAGACCAAGGGAACTGAGCTTATTTTGTCTAAAGAAGAGAATATTGAGGGGAGATTTAATAGCAGCCTTCAACTACTTGAAGTGGAGTTTGAAAGAGGATGGAGCTAAACTGTTCTTAGTGGTGGCAGATGACAGAATAAGGAGCAATGGTCTCAAGTTGCAGCAAGGGAAGTTTAGGTTAGACGTTAGGAAGAATTGTCTCACTAGGAGGGTAGTAAAACCCTGGAACAGGTTACCCAGAGAGGTTGTAGAATCTCCATCCTTGGAGATTTTCCAAGACCCAGCTAGACAAAACTTTGGCTGGGATGATCTATTTGGGGATGGTCCTGCTCTGAGCAGGAGGTTGGACTAGATGACCTCCTGAGGTCCCTTCCAGCCCTAACTTTCTATGATTCTATGATTTTCTATATTGTTGTGTTCCCAAAACATGTGGTAAGGCAACTCTATGTTCTCACAGTTTTCACTTGGGCATTTTTCTGATCTGTGTAATCCACATCTGCATAACCTCTCCCTTATTGGTAATACCTTTTATGCCATCATCCATGTGATTTCTACATGTTCCCTCTTCACCTGTGTTTCCCACATCCTTTGCCACACTGGCTGACTGACTCAGTCAGGTTCCCCCCTTCCATTATTCTGCCTCTATCCCTGTTCATTTCAAGGCTTTTTTTATTTTCCTATTTCTTTGGACTCCCTTCTAACAGTGCATATTGTACCATGAACTTAGCTCTTGCATAGTGGGCTGGGTGGGGGGAGAGTCTAAGCCCAAGGCATTTTTCATCCCTCCTCTTCTTCCCATGTCCTCAAGACTTCTGGCAAAGTACCTGCAAAAGCTCTCCATTTTCCCTTTCATCATCCACATTCTGCTAATGAATTTTGTATAAATAAACGCCTCTATGTTCAGCATTCCCCATCTTCCTGTTCCTTTTCCCCTGTATATCTCTTGCCTCACCACCCACTCCCTTTTGCTGTCCCGGAAAACGGCGCACAATTTTCTTTGTATCCTTCATGCTTGTCACCATGTGCCTGTCGCCACATCAAGGAAGCACAATTCCTCCATAGAGGATCACTGGTAATAAAACTGTCTTTGTCAGTTCAACTTTACCTTGTTTAGACAGCATTCTGATTCCAGAGGGCTGTTATCTGCCATATCTTGGTGATCTTATCTTTTCCCAGGTCTCATTGCCTTTCCTTGTCATGTCCATCTGTACTCCCAGAATCTTCATTCCTTCTGTGCAAACCACAGTCTTCCAGCCCTTCCCAGTCCCTTATTCCCATTCGGTTACAGTAACCTAGCATGCTGTCAGAATAAGGTATATGGTAGCACCTATTGCAAGCAGTCCACCTCAGCATTGACTTTTTCAAGTCATGGCGAACCACAGCAGTGAATATATTTTAACTTCCTCTTCAGTCCCATAGCTGAGCTGCACCTTTCTGTCCCATTTCCAATGAGTCCTGTTTTTTTCACCAGCCTTTAATGTCTGGCAAATATCATCAAATGGGGCCCCAAACAGCTTATCCAGAATCCTTCTGTAACCTCCTCTGTCAGCCTGTTGCATCTGATTAGTATGTCCCTGCCCACTGTGAGATGGAACTGGACTAGATAACCCTGTGCCTTGTCTTCAAATACATTTTGGAGGATCGCAGGACTTGACAGGAGCACCTAGTTCCAATCATGAGTGGGGGCTAATTAGCACATGGATCCTTTGTGGGGAGTATCTAGAGCGCACAGACATGCTGAGCTGTGGTGTCACCAGGACTTGAAATGCTGTTGTCTTTGCTGGGACCCAGCCCAATGAACCTACATGATAAATCATGAGCCTTTGGCTTTGGACTAATATCATGTATTTTTTCTTAAAAACTCAGATCAAGTATACTTACCTGGCAGGGAAAACACCATGTATCTGGGTCCAAGAAGGCAGTTTTCCTTAAGCCCTGTCTGGGATAACTGTTCTCCTGGCCTGGTTTAGTACCTGCTAAACTGCTGGGGGTTAAAGCCCATTTTATGGAAATGAGAGGCTCCTCCCTAGCTTGCTCCTGTGGCCATATGGCTGAGGGCAGGCAAAACTTGGGGGCATCTGAATCCAAAGCCTCCAGGCTTGGGCCTGCGTGTAGGATGTGCGCCAAAAGACATTGGAAACATCTAAAGCCCCTGGTGGTGGTGGTGGAGGATGTTTGCCTGTTGTAAGGCCATGTGTGGTTCTGGACTGATTCATGAATTTGAACTTGATTTGGCTGATTTGGCTTGAAACAAAAAATTTCTTTAAAAAAATATATATACACGAATAGGTACAGAAGTGTTGGTTAAATGTGTGTTTATGAAGTATTTGTGCTAAAACTTGTAGTAGTTTCAAAAGAGGTAAACTGCATCAATTCTGGATGTCTGAGTACCTGTAGTAATTTCTCTATATGCAAATTATTACAGATATGTTTATTTTTAGGTCAGGGTTTTCAAATTTGCTTCTAACTTTCATGTGCTCAGGGAAAGCAGGGTCTGACAGCAAGGAAGGGTGGAAGGGGTTGCAAGGATAAGAATTTCTGGGAGAGCAAGGGACCTGACCTCCAGATTTATTTGCTTTGCTATAGCATTGGGAGGGGAACAATTCAAAGGCAAACCTTCAATAATTAGATTCTCTACCTGGCAAATTATATTAACTTCATAATTTTTCCATATATAAAATGTAATTATTGGGATAATGTTATAATCAGGGTCATCTCATACTCAAATAAATACAGAATATAAATATATGACACTATAGGAAGATTTGAATTGGAAGAGTGGCTAGATGAAAGTGATCTGTGATGGGGGTCTGAATGGGCCAAATTCATCCCTGTTCTGAATGTAGGTACTCAACTAGTTAAGGGCAGAAACAACATCATTGGTCTTAAAAAGATTACTATAATTTAACAGACACTTGGTTAAGACAGCTGAATACAGTTGTTAAAGACAGGTGATGGGACTGCACTTGATTCCTTCATCATCAGTCTTCTGTAGAGCCAGGAACGTCCCACTGCTCTTTTCCTTTCTTAGATCAAAGAAGGTGAACAGAAGAGAAGTTGTATTACTCATATCTTCCCCTATGACCAAATCCGTCACTGTTAAGAAAGGTTCAAAGCATTGCATATAAAATGTCAACTCCATCTTGAAGGGGCATGTTGATTTAAGTAGTACAGTGTTAAAAGTCTCAAAATATGTCATGGTTTGTCAGAACCATTTGGCTAGTTCATGGGTTCTGTGGGAGCTGTCAATTAAAATTATCACTGGTTACATACAAGTTTGTATTTTGTTTCTGGTAGATGCCATTTTTATGCCCACAAGAGATAGTGAAGCAGAGTCAAGTGCAGCTGTTACTTCAGAACTTATATGTTGGGAAATATTTTAGTAAATGAGAAGCCTTGCCATAAATATCAGAGAATGCATTTAACTGGAGTTTACAGGACATGATTATAGTGTGGAAGAGTGAAAAATAAAAACCAGTAACTAGATAGTAACATAGGTTGCTTGCAGACATTAAAAAAATCCCCAAACCAAATACACTTTACCAGATGAAGCAGCATGTTAGTTCAACCCAGCTCTGCAGCATCTGTATACATTGGGCACTTTAGTGGGGCTTTTTGACTGTTCTGGATAAAGCTGATTCAATAAGCTATTAGATAAGCTATCTATTAGGCCAGTAGTTCCCCTCCCTGTCTGTTAAGCACTGGTGAGGTCTCAGCTGGAGTACTGTATCCAGTTCTGGGCACCACACTTCAAGAAGGACATGGATAAGTTAATATTTTTACCTTTAGTAGGTAAGAAAATCAGGATTTCTACTATTGTAAACCAGTAGCTCTAGAAGTGATCTGCAGGCCATATGATTAGAGAAATTCTATGCTCTCTATATTCCTGGTTTCATGTGAAAGATTAAATTTTTTGCAGTTTTCATCTTTGGTAATACTCTGTGGGATGTTGAGCTATGCTTGAGAGAGGGACTCGGCTACTTGCTGGGCAATAAATGCATGTGAAGCAGAACTCTATCATGAATTCTGTTTTATTTCTTTTGCTTAAGTGACAGAACAAGTGGGAGATGGGTACACTGGAAATGTTAAGAGAGTTTTTACATTTGAGCGCTTCCCTTTTTTGTTTCTTCTAGGAAACAGAGATGAAGGTACACATGCACACAAAATTTTGCCTCATTTGTTTGCTGACATTCATCTTTCATCAGTGCAGTCATTGCCGTGAAGAGGGACATGACCATGGTCCTAAAGGGAGCCAGGTACACAGCCATAATGACTATCAGATCTCAGAAGCATCATATCTCCAGAATGCAGGAACAGAATCTGCACCAAGTAAATTTTCAGTGCTGGAAGCTGAAAATGAACAAAAATACTACATTGAAAAGCTTTTTGATCATTATGGTGAAAATGGAAGATTGTCATTTTTTGGTCTGGAAAAACTGCTGATAAGTCTTGGCCTTGGAGAGGTAAAAGTAGTGGAGATTAATCATGAGGATATTGGCCATGATCATGTTTCCCATTTGGATATTTTAGAGGTACAAGAAGGGAAGCATTCTCATTCTCATAACCATGCTCATTCCCATAGCCACTCAGGTGCAGAAAACCAAACTGGCATTTCCACAAAGAGAAACCATAAATGCGACTCTGAGAAGGAAACAACACGGACATCTGTAAAACTTGATAGTAAACATGTTCATGACCACATTCACCACCACCATCGTCACCACCATCTGCATCATCAACTTGAACATAATGGTACACGTCATTTTCGCAATGAGTCAATCAGTCACAATGAACATGGAGAGCAGAACCATGAGCCTTCAACAGAGACAAATACAACTCAGGAACAACCTGACAGAAAACGACGGAAACACAAGAGGAGACGAAAAGGGAAGAAAATTGGAGAGACTTTGGGAGATACTGCACAAGACTTTGTTCCAGACCATGAGCCAGATGATCAATATGAGCATAATCATGTTCATAAACACGATCATGTACATGATGGATCTCACTCACATGTACACCTTCATGAACATGATAATGATCGTGCTACTAGTCATGGACATCAAGATCCCAGTCCTGATAGTGAGGATGGATACCATCATACCAGCAAGCGTGAAGCACCTCATAAACAGATTAATGTAAAAAAACATGCTATATTTTCAGCACATAGTCACAAAGATCATGGTGATGATGACCATGAACACGAAGAGGTGAGTGCAAACCACAGCTTCATTATTATTGTGAAAATATGCGTATAGAAGGAAGCATAGTAACAGTTAAAGCTATTGCCAATAAACACATGTGAGGATAAGGCAGTCAAGGTAACTTTAAAAAGCACTAAAATGTTTGCTGATGGTGCTTTGTCTGCTTGTTGATTTGACTACTTACCCTGTCTTTTGTTTGGTAACTGGTTATTTACTTTTGGATGCAGGGGGTGTTTGATTCAAAATCATGATGCTAAGCTATTTACATTTTAAGTATTGCTTTTTCCTCCTCCCTGAAATTCATATAGACCTTTTTTACAATGTTTGACTTCTTTCTGCATCTCTTAAAGCTTTTAATGATTTTGAAAAGTTCACATAACCCTTCATAGTAATAACATCCATATCTCTCCTATGTGCCTCACATTACAGAAGTCGTGGTCCTAAATTCTGACAATGAAGGGGAAGTAGATGCAGAACAATTATATATGGGCTGTACATTGAGTCAGTTTTAGAATTAAATTTAAAATGGAATTGCCTGCCAGATGAGATGTGGAAGTGTATAACTATGTTTCTTCTATGCACCAGAAGTTGTCTTTGTATTTTTGCTTTTTATTGACCTTCCCAAGTAAAACTTGAAAAATCTGAAATCCATTTTCAGTGACATAATCAAGTTCTGTTTATTCAGTGCTGGGGGGCGGGGATGATACATAATACAGCAATTTTTACTGTTTATCCTCCCTACCACCTGGCTTAGCATACATTGTTTTCCCCCCTGCTCATGACGTAATGTTGTTGGTCAGAGTTTCTTCCTGTTCTGAATGCTTAATTCAAACATTTAATTTTTCACAACTGTATGCTTTTGACTGAAGTTACTAGTTCATGCTTACTTTGTTGTGTTATATACTTGCAGTGTTTAAATGTCACTCAGCTGCTGCGGTACTATGGTCTTGGAACCAGCTCTCCAATATCTCCTGAAATGTTTATATACCTGTGTCCTGCACTGCTGTATCAAATTGACAGAAGGCTTTGTATTGAGCATTATGATGAGCTTCTGGTTGAAGACTTGAATAAAGATAAAAGTGCAACAGCTCAGAATAATGATAAAATAGGTGCCTCAGGTAAGTAGTATCTGTGTCTAAAATTACTGAATTCTAGATGGTAACTCCTTAAGAACTACATTTTCTTATTATTTTACATTTCTGTTGAATGTTTATTCACATGACTTGGTATACAGTGGAAGAATAGTTGACACTTTTCACTCTTTTACTAAAACAAAATTAAAATTGAAACAGAATTAATACTAGACCAAAATTGAGATGATAATTCCCAGCTTAAATGCAACAGATGAGGAGTGTAGATGGATCACAACTGTGCTCTCATGTAGTTGTGAGCACCATGCACTAGTCATTTCAGGTTAGATCATCTCTAAGGCTCCCAGCTGAACCCACACATGGGTGTTTTCTCCTTGGTTCCTCTGACTTCTGGCATTAAAAATTTAAGGCTAGAACCTATTCTACCTAATAGGTGCCTTAGTGGAATCCTGTTCCTCTCTGTTAATGCTGGGCATGGGAGGTTAGTCTTTCTCCTTTCTACCTGTTTTTTTGTGACTTAGTCTTCAGCTATAAAGATGATGTGTATAAAAAAACAAACAAAAAACAAAAAAAACTTGTTAATGGTTTTTCAGGGACATAGAGCAGTGTGGAATAGGATTGTATTTTGGTGCCTAATCCACTTTCCTGCCTAATTGTTGGTAGGATCTGGCCTAGTCTCATAATCATTAAACTCCTTGAATTTTAAATGGCTAAGCATGAGATTTGGATCTTTTGAATTGCTGAGAATTAAGACTTTTTTTTCCGTAGTATTTCTGACCAAGTGTGCCGGTTGTGATATGGGCTTTACTCAGCTCTGCTCCACTTCCAGAGTCTTGTCTATTGGAGCAGCCTTTTTAGTCTTAAGCGGTTTTCTAGGAACTACCCCCATCATTTAGGTACATTAATATGATCTTTCCCCAAGTCCAGACAACATAAATGTAAACCTTTTTCTACGAGTGGGACAGTTGCAGAAATGTTCTGTTGGGGGCACATTTTTTATGACTACTGACTTGAAAGTATTCTTATAGTAATAGTGGATAAGTGTCCTCATTGGTAGCTGGTTCTTGGTGAAATATGATTTAAACTTTACCATTTCAGTTCTAAAAATGATCTGATTTTACAATATCAAGTCTCTTTCACGTAAGAAAGATACGTGGACTGCAGCAAAATTAAGAGAATTGATGGGGTCTGGTGATATTTTTCAGTTTGTTTGTTTTTTATGAAGTTTCTTAATATCATACTTCTTTTCCTGTTATGGTGGCTTTTTTGTAATGTATATTGGAAATCTCCAGTGACATTCCGTATAGTATTCTGTTTTTTCAAATTATTCACTGTACCTTGAGAAAATGATAGACTTGTCTACTGTATCCTAATGGAGGTAGGCTAAATAGTCCTTTTTACTAATTTGTATTAAAAGTCATTACCCATAGTTCTGATGTCAGAATGGTAGATTATATCTTTTTATATGGGGATTCCAATTGCCATTATCCATACATTTTAATGAAAATGTTGACAGATGCTTAGCTGTGGTGTATCTGGTAGGCATAACTATTATAATTGAAAAAGCCTTGGAGAAAATTGCCGTTGTGAAAATAAAGATAATAGTAGTAGTGAATATTGATTAGTTGTTTACAGGTGCTTATTAGCATTGTCAGAAATCAAGCTTGAATTAATTATGTCCTGATAGATGTTAATAATTGAAGGAAAGAGTGCCCCGTTAGTAATTATTTTTAATGACTGCAGCATCATTACAAAAGGTTAACTTGTTCTGTATAAATTTCCCATAGTGACATAGCTACTTCTTCATTAACTTCGTTCAAAGATTGCTGAAACCAAGTATGCTATATGCTGCGTATGGTGGCAAATAGTTTATTTCACAGGGTAGGCTCATTTTAGGCACATTTGACCCTAACTTAATTACCAAGAGGGTTTGTGAAAAGGCCGCTAAGCATTTTTTGCCAATTAAAATGTTGAAACAGTGTAGAAAACTGTCATCTTGCACATGCTTTGTACCAAGTTAATTAGAAAGCTTCTACAGATGAGCGCTTTTTTTTAAAAGAATGCATTTTCTATCTCGATAATGAGAGAATGAGTTGATGAATAACTAAGCTTGAAGACCTTTAACATTTTAAGTGACCTAATTTAGAAAATAAGTGAAGTTCATTGCAGACATTTAGCACTTCTTATGACATCTAGTATCTTGAGTACAAATAACACATTTGCCAGCTGCAGAATATAATGGTCTGTGTTATTGATTTGCTGTGGTGTCTAAAAGCAAACTACTCTTTCACCTGTGAAACAGGTTAGGTTTGAGGCAGACCAACTTGTTTGGGAAATGATGTGTTCTGTAAGAAATTAGAGTGAGTTTGTAGTTGATAGGTGCCTTTTAAAAATAAGTAAATCACAGTAAGCAATTTTATGTAGTACTGTTGGGGAAAAGTATTTCTTAACCTTAGGGTAACTGTTATTTTGCTGGTAAGTGGTTGTGGGTTTTTACTATGGTGAAAGCTGGTAGGTTTTTTTAATTAACAGAGATAAACACTCCTAAATTATTATCAACATACTCGCTCTAGGGAGATACGCTTTTAACAGTTTTAGTTGGATTTTTGGAAAAATGTTGTAGACATACTGTCGTCTTCAGCAGTTAAAATAAACAACCCTTGTTAGGACTGATTACTTAGTTTAAAAACTTAAACAGTTTCTTAATTAACTGAGAGAACATTTTGAAACTGTATTAATGCTTGTTCCTAATAGTTCTGTAGTACCTTCCGCTGCAGGATCTCAAAAGGCTTATAAAATATCCAGTGTTCGCAGTTCACGTGAGAGAGAGAGATTATCCTTGGGGGCTACTAAATAATTTAAAAATAAATGTAATCAAGGTAATCCTTTTATGTCTGAACTTCCAAATATCTGGCTAACACAGCAGAGCGGGGTGTAGGCGAAAAGGAGATGACTGCCTTGCTCAGGTACTTGTGATGACTCTGTTAGATATCACTGGAGTCATGCAGGTTCACAGGGAGTACTTTTTACAGATTGGAGAAGTAGATTCCATGTTGCTCAGGCTTAGTATCCTGATCTTGAACAGTCCACAAAACAGGAATCTGTAGACTGAACAACTGGACCTATTCTCCAGACTGGGGCAATGGAATCAGCTCTTAGAGTTGAAGAATGTTTAAAAAACAAAACCCCTGATTTAGTGATTGTTTGCGGATGCATAGTGATACAATTACCAAGCAGATGTCCTCTCTGATCCTCCTGGTTTTGTCAAGTGTAGTTCCCTTTTAGGCCTCTGTCACATGACTGGAGGTGTTGGGGGTGATCACCCCCCCCAACCATCAGTTCAGACCAGCCTTGAATGGTGGTCCCCTGACAGTAACCATAATCACCACAGGGGATTTCATAGTTTCACAGTTAGTAGGGTCAGAAGGGACCTGAGCAGATCATCAAGTCCGACCCCATGGCAGGAAAAAGTACTGGGGTCAAACGACCCCGGCAAGGTGATTGTCTAGCCTTGTCTTAAAGACCCCCAGGGTAGGAGCCAGCACCACTTCTCTTGGAAGTTGGTTCCAGATCCTAGCCGCCCTGACCGTGAAGTAGTGCCTCCTGATGTCTAGTCTGAATTTACCCTCTGCCTAATTTGAATTAGGCACTCCTTGATCTTGGAACAGAGCTGTTGTACCTTTCCAGTAAAACAGGCTTGTTGTGGATGCAGCTATAATGGTAACGCTGCATTTTGAAGTGGTATAGTAAAATGATTCCCCATGAATTAAATTAGCTAGAATGATGGTTTAAAGAGCATTTTGTTGGTTTAATTGCAGCTGCATACAGGCATCCACTGGCACAACTGTGTTTGTTGAAGTTGGTGTTTCTTTGCTCCCATGACTACTGGTTGTAGTTTAGGGCTGGCCTGGCCCTCAGACCTTGTAGTTCTGTTCCATGTGGGATGAGAGAGTTTTCCTCAAGCAAAGAACTGTTATTTGTTAGAACAAAAGCACAGTATACCAGCCTGTACACATCTGTTTTTCCCTAAGCCTCACCCTTCCCTGGATCTGACTCCAGTGCACAACCATTTCACTGGCTTGACTCCACGTTAGAGATCATTGACAGCAAAACCTCTTCATTGCTTGTGAAATGCCTTTGCTGCTCTTTCAGCCTTCCCAGCCTGACAGAACAGTTGTGTTATTTTGGCTTGGATCATGGAAGAATGCCATTGTCTTAAAATTGCTACACCAAATGTTTGTTCAGAGGTTACTCTCATGGGAAGCTATTACCTTCCTGTCCTTTCCACCAACACCATTAAGCCAGATCAGTACATACATCAAGGAAGGTCTTATAAGTCAATATAAACCAAGTCATGTATGGCTTTCATAAAAATTGTTGCTTCTTAGTATTCCTAGATAATTACATAATGGTTCTTAGTGTATTTGTAGTGTTGCATATCACAAATGTTGTAAAAGGCTCTGTTTGAACCAAATGTATTAAATTTATTAATAACCTACATTTTTGGGAAGGATATACTTAATTCTTTCCTAATAGTGTTATATCATGTGTACAGGACATTAAAAGATACATACTAAAAGATCTGTGCATCTCTGTGGAACAGTCCCACAGGAATTGGAATCTTCCTTGTCTCTGTAGTGCTTTATTTTATTTTTGTTATTTATACACATCCCTTAACTTTTGGCTTGATGACAGGCCCTGTTTTTTAAATATACTGGTATCAAAAGCCAGGGATCCCAGTATAGTTATATTGTGAACTTAAAAGTCTGAATAGACATTGATCAACATGGTGACTTTCTCTCAAAGTTAGGGAGACAGAAACTGAAGGCTGCAGTTCAGAGATGTAGAAGTTCATAGAATTCCTAATTCTAATCCTGCTGTGCCTCTTAATCATGATGTCATGTTTAGATACCCTGTCATGGGCAAAAGTATGAGAGCCATTAGAGATTCATTAGCCAAATCTGTACTATGATATAGGAAAGACAGCAGGTATTTGGCAGGATGCACGATCTCCAGTCCAGACGTGGATATACTGTGATGCCAGGTGCAAAGTTAAATGGCTGGGGTCCTTATATAGGAGGACCAAAAAAGATGATGATATAACTTGGCTGGAACTAAAAATGATGTGATTTGACCTCAGAGTACTGATTTAAACATTATATAGCTAGAATATTTTAATGATGAGCAACGTATCTGACAGGCGTGAGGAGACCAGATTCCTCAGAGCTTCAGCCACAGGCTGGTCACCAGGGGGAATGATTTTACTTGCTGTAGAAAACTGAAAGGGTACCCATCCAAAGATTTGTATCCTTGACATGCACATGAAAACCCATGAGATGCATTATAAAAATGGACAAAAGCAACAGCAATGCTTCCTTCTGTTGTAAAACATCCATCGCACATTCTCAACAACCAGGTGAGAAACTGTCAGTGCCCACTCAAAATAGATAAATCTTTTACCCTGTCAGAGTAAGCTAATTGTTTAGCTATTCCAGATTTCAGGGGTAGAAGAAGAGAATTTCAAAAGGATGTTTTCTTTTACAGAGTACCATTTGGCAGTAAGCTCTTCCCAATTTAATGAGAATGATCAAGTTCAAGGTACTCTGCTGATTCCAGTAGTAACAGAATAGTATGGGGGTAGGTATTTAGAAGTTGATCGGTTTCTCAAGCCTATGCTGCCCTGGAGTGGTCCCCTTTCCTTTGAATTCCAGGCTCAGTATCAAAGCAAAGTATAGTTCAGTTAGGTGTAGCTGAAGGAAGGCCAACAACAGATTTGTACATCAGTAGGGGTCTACCTGCATTACAGCTGAACAGTTCAAGATTTGCAGCCGGATTGTCGTGCCAGTCACTATTTTCAAGGTCTTTCCGCACCGGGGCCCTCCCCTATGCCACTGATTAGCTGAGGGGCCCTGGTGGTCATGCCCCTTGCCACTAGATGGCCAAGGGGCCAAAACAGCAGCTGATAACCTAGTTACACTCATAGGCCCACAGAAGCCATTAATTGCCACCTTAATAGCATCATCATAATTTATTAGTGTTGTAAAAATGACGTTAGCAGTAATCATTGCTAACTCTGAGACGGGCAATTCATGTTAGCTGTTAAATGCTAGCATACAGCATCCACTGGCAGTTGCCACTGACATCTTCTGTCTCTGTGGAGTGAACACGTGTCCATACACTGAGATCGCATGCTAAGCGTCCACAGAGTTGGTTGGAATGGTGATGCTGGATTTTGTCAGGGTGTACAAATGTCAAAACTGATGAGAAACAGAGTCACAGGCATCTGGCACTCTGACAAGTTTCGTGTAAGCAATACGTTCCTTGTCATGCTTTCTGCCATCCAGAAATAGATTTCAGTAGCTGAAGGTCAGAACTCAGCGTAGATACCTGATTGGGGTAAAAAATGTGAACAGCCCTAAGGAAGGAGGCAACTGGTTGTTTGAACCACAGTGTTAGTGACAGGTTGTATTTGCAGTTCTGGTTCAACTTCACAGTTGTTGCCTGGAACAGGTCCTTTCTCCACTGGTTTTCATGGCAACAGCTTGACAGTTCATATGATGCCATGTCTTATCAAATCCATCATCTTGCATACATGGTGGATCACAGCCTGCCGGCCTTCAAACTACATTAGAGGTTCCATGAACTGAGTAGCATTTTCTCCCACAAACTTCATTCGATCTTGAATGTCCTTCTATTCCAGAAGATTGCAAAGTTTAAGCATGCACTGTGCGCCAAGTGATTTCCAGCTCCTCGGACACAAATTGCTAGTAGTACTGCATATTCTTGGCATTGTAATGAACCATGTTGAACCACAAATTCCACCTTGTGAGCACAGGCTCTGGTGGTGGCAACAGTGAGAGATTCCGTGTACTGTACCTTATCTATACTGTTTTTCCTTGACACATCCAGAGTCATGTTGCAGGCAATACAAAACAACTTGCCTCCATCTGTGTGCAAGGTCATTACAGCATATATACTGCCTTACACCGTCCAGATCTGAAATGTATTTTGCCTTCTTGGAGGATTTCTTCTCACTCTTCATCCTCCTCAAGCTACAGCGTGCTGCAGCAGCATGCCTCTGGCTGCCTCAAATATGGTGCCGCAGCCTTTTCTCTTCCTTGACTGGTGCCAGACTGGTGCCTGTACTGAGCCTAATTCACAGGCTCAGCCTCTCATTAGCTCCCTCTCACCCCACATGCTCCAAGGCTGCAGGGCTTCCCATTCTTTTCTTTGGTAGCTAGTAAGCTTTTTTTGTTTCCCCAGATGATCCTGCCAAAATTGCGGAGACCACTTTTTTTTGCAGAAGACACCTGATTTAACTTTTTCTGCAAAAAATGTGAATTCGCAATTTCGGTAGGTCCCTACATATCAGTGAATAGGGATGTGTTGGGGACTAACAAGGAGTCTTACGATGCTTTTTACTAGAGTTAGCTGAAGACTAACTTCTTTTTTCCCCTCAGTTCTACGAGTTTCCCAACTTTCTATAACAGTACTGTTTATTGAATGCCTGCATGTACTGGCCTAGTCCCTGGTTCTTTACTGTAGTCAGTATACCAATAGAACTATTCCCTTTCTCTGTATCTCTGCAGAGACCCATTCGTTATAGGCTGATCCTGTGCATGAGCTTACAGGTAGGCTGAAACTAGATGTGAGGTATCTGAAAGAAGATGAAAAGAAAAAGTGATTGGTGAACAGGCTTACTGCCATCTTACCTACATCTGGAAGGTGAACAACAGACCAACCAGTTGAGTTTCAGAACCTGGAAGAAAATCAAGTAGTACTGTAATGCAGTCTTTGTATCTAACACAGGACAAAATGTCTTTAAATTATCAGAAGATGATTTAATCATGAATTTACCTTATTAGGGTAAGTGATTAAATTTTATTTAACACAAATTAAACAGTAAGAAGGTTGAAAATAATTTTCATTTCACCCAATCATCAAGCAATTTTTCCCCGAATAGCATCTCTGTAATGACTGACTGACTTCATAGAAAACAAATGTGAGGTTTAAGATCACCTTTATTAAGCGATCATTTAATCTGTTAGCAAGTGCTGATGTATCTAACCTTGTAGCCTTTGCCTCAGCCAGGTCGACCTTTTTTGGTGCAGAAATTGGTGCTGTTTGCTACAGAGTATCTATGATCAGAAGCTAAAGGTAAACAGTACTGTCTAATAGATCATTTTGACTACACAAAAGTGAATGAAGCCGTGATAAAAATAGTAGTTTTGGAGTTTGAGCACTTCCTACAAGAGGTTTGGTGCAGTGAGCAAAGAAATTAGCTCTTGTTTGATTCCTCCTGCATAATGGGAATCAAGATGTTCTTGTTCTTTTTCAGTAAATGAAGTAGTAAGCCAGCAAGCTTGGCTTTTGTTATCTTTCCTCTTTCTAGCTGGAATAATTTGTACAGGGCCCCAAACAGGAGAAGCTTTCCTGCCACCTTTGTTGCTTCCAAGCTACTTTCAATTTATTATGATTATTTTATGTGTCTGGTCTTTTGAAGCTTTCCCCATTTTAAGGCTATGATTTATTTATCTTCCATAAATGAAAAGGTAGGTAATAGCATGTTAGGTGAAAGGAGCAACACATAAGCTAGTTACTCTCACCTAGCAAAGGAGAATTCAGTTTCTTCCAGTTAACTTCTGCATCAGAATCTCATTAAAACAAATGTCAAGTAGGAAACAATTCCCTTAAAAATGCAGTAAACCAAAAGAAAAGAGGCTGTTACTTTCCTGCCCTATATTTTTCATGTTTCATTAGTGGCCTACTCCTGGAACTCTGCATTAGGAAAAATCTCTGTAGCCTAGTTGAGCTTTCAGCTAATTGGCTTCCTTTTAATGTCTTTTTGTTTGTTACACTGTTGAAATAAACCCGTAGACACTATATATGTGTGAAACTGAATATTGATTTTATATTTTTCAGCACTTATTTGAATACTTATAAAGGTAAAGTTTAAGACAAGACAGTCCCCACTTCAGTTATCATCCCACACAAGAGTTTTCCTGGTTTTCTGTTGATAAACTTTCTGCATTAATTTCTTCCCCCAGCCACAGCCTGGTTTTGTGGACTCATTTCTATCACTGTCATTAGCCTCCTATCTTTGCTGGGTGTCATCTTGGTTCCCATCATTAACCAAGGGTGCTTCAAATTCCTTCTAACGTTCCTGGTTGCTCTGGCTGTTGGGACACTGAGTGGAGATGCGCTACTCCATCTGTTGCCACATGTGAGTACTGTTCTGCCCCCAGACCTCTTAATGTCAGTTCAGTAAGGCCCCCTGTACACGTTACAGGTGTTGCACAGTTAACTGAGACCAGCTACATGCGATGCAAAGTACTTATCACACCATAAAGTTATATCTCAAAAGTGTACTGATTCTATGGCTGGTTGCTGTCTGTCTTTAATTTGCACATGTAGCAGGGTCTCCCCTGCAGCTGGAAACCCCATCAGCTAATGAGGCTCCAAGCTGCAGGGTTCCATTATGCTCAGCCAGGGCTGGGAGTCCTGCAGCTGAGGGGACTCTCAGCCCTGGCAGCTGCAGACTCTGAGTCCCAGCAGTGCTTTTAGGCACCCCTGGGGCTGGGAAATTGCAGCCACGCCCTGCAGCTGCCAGGAGCCAGCAGTCACAGTTGTGGGGCACTGCTGAGACCCAGCTAGCCCCAGGTTAGGCTCCCACTGGGAGTTAAGGTGCAATGGGATCTAATGCTCAATCCCACAATCTCCCTTACTGCCATGCCACATATGCAATTGTGTGAATTGCATATTGGATCTCACTGCGCCTTACCTGCACGTATAGAGGTGCCCTAAATAATTAATATCTTAACTGTTGATTTATTTGTATTTTTATTGATGGAGCTATAGATTGACTTAACCTGTGAGGGAAATTTTAAAACTGTGCCAAAGGAAAAATGGTATTTTCTTCTATGTTTCTGTTAAATTGAAAGTTCTTTCAAAAAAACCAGGAGAAATTGAAGTTTTTGATATGCTTGGTCAAAAGTTACAACATAATTTCAGTTTTTGTGTTTCCTACCTTGTGAAACTCCTGTTCTCACAAATTTTGCCAAGTTATTTCAGGTAGATTTTTGAAAATTCACAAGATGATGGGTCCCAAATTACCTTTTGTGTTTTTATAAGCTGTTTTCTGTATTTTGTTTTGGGTTTTAAAATTTAGAAACTCTTAATACTCCAGATCTTGTATCAGTAAATTTACCTCTCGAGTCTAGAGGAGGAAAATATTTTTAACGAGTTGCAGTATATTGAAATTCATTTACAGAGGAAAGATGGAGAATGTATTCAGAAATCTCCTTTGCCTCCCTTGAATATAATTATTTTTAGTTAAATTATAAAATCCACACAATATTTACTTTGTAGTCAACAGTACACACGTATGGGCCCATGTACATGTTAAAAGAGTTTTTAAGTGTATTTTGGATCACAGTTAAGTAGTAGTGGGCAAAATGTTGCATACCATTATGCTGCTAACACTGTAGGAACTTTGAGGTAATAGGTAGGGCTGTGTGAAACGGCACTGTTCCATTTCGCCTTGACTTCCAACAGTTCGACAGAACAGTGTTTCATATCAAATTTCATTTAAAGTCGAAACAGCTGTTCCATTCCGTTCTGTCAAAACAGAAAGGCTGTTTCAACACTGTTTTGAGTTTCGCAGGGGTGGGAAGTGAGCTAGATCTCACTGGAGGTGGAAGGCACCCAAGCTGAGCTGCTTTCCCATGACCTGCGCTACATCGTGCCGGGGATGGAAGGCAGCCCAGCTGGGCTGCCTCTCTGTCCCCTGCCAGATCTTGCGCTGGGGATGGGAAATCAGCCCAGCTGGACTGACTTCCCATCCCCAGCCTATGGTCAAAACATTTTGACTTTTGAAATGTTTCAGCCAGTCTCCTTTTGTTTCAAGGCTATTTCAACAGCCTTTGTTTCATTCCAGTTTTGCTGTTTTGACCTCGAAATTGGTCAAAACAGTGTTGGAACAAAACAACCAACAACATTTCACACAGCCCTGGTAATAGATCAGTTTTAATTTCTTTAGGGAGCAGGGCCAGATTATCATTTACAAAGCAGTGCAGAGGACTTGGAGCTTGTTCCTTTAAGTGCCACATTAAACACTTTAGGAGGGACATTGTTGATTAGGATGGTAGATGTGCAGTGGTTTTCACCCTTTTTTTCATTTGTGGACCCCTAAACATGTTTTAATGGAGGTATGGAACTCTGATTTGTGAGTGTTGGTAATGACATAATTTTTGATTGATCACAGTCATCTTTCACAGACCCCTTAGACAGTCTGTGGACCCCCAGGGGTCTGCAGACCACAGGTTGTAAGCCACTGTTCTAATGAAACTATTAGTGTTCTTATGAACTGTTGTTGGAAGAAATTTTTGGTGCTACTTTTTCTAGTAATCCAGCAGCATGTTATGCTGGACCAGCAGCTACTCAAGTTTACTAATAATGCAAGTTCACATTTGTGGTCTTTACTTTCTGTCCTAATAGTCTCAAGGAGGCCATAACCACAGTCACCACCAAGGGCATGTTCATGAACACAGGCATTCTCATGGACATTCTCATGAGCATGGACTAGGAGCTGAAGGATTTCTAGAAGAATATGATGCAGTATTGAAAGGACTTGTTGCACTTGGAGGCATTTACCTTTTGTTCATCATTGAACACTGCATAAGAATGTACAAGCACTATAATAAACAAAAGGTATGTGATATGTTTTCCAATTTTTTCACTTACAGAATATCAACATTTGTGAAATTGCAGTAACAGGTAGGCAACGTTTTTTGGCTGGAGTGTCAAAAAACCGACAGTGTCTACCTTGGAAGGTGCCAGAGTGCCAGCATGCCAGAAAAACAAAACGAGGGTACATGGCAGAATGCACTGCATATTAGTATAGTTAATAATCATAAATGTTGCCCTTTTTATCGTAAATACCAGATTTTCTAAAAATTGTAAATCTAGTGGCAATAAATAAAACTTCTGATCTTGTGTATTTGTTTTGTTCATGCCCCTGCCCCTCACAACAGCCCCCCAGCCCTACTTGTTCTTCTTGCCTCCCACCCAAAGCCCCTGTCCCCCCAGCCCGGGCTCCGTGGCTATCAGCAGCTACCCAGAACCTGGGCTGGCTGCAGCCGGGAGGCTCCAAACAGCTGCTGCCCTCTTGCCCCGGCCCCAGGCTTTGGGAAGGCAGCAGGTGCCGGCACTGCGCCCATTCAGGCCAGGCCAGGGCTGAGGCGGAGAGGCCAGACATGGTGCCCAGGCTGCTTGCAGCAGGGCTTGCAGCCTCCCAGCTGCCTGCTGTGAGCAGCCCAGGCTCCCAGCTGGCAGCAGCTACCTAAAGCCGGGGCCAGCTGCAGTCAGGAAGCTGCAAACAGCTGTTGCCTCTCTGCCCCGGCCCCAGTGTGTACCTAGGAAAATGGCCTCGCATGCCATGCTCAGCACACGTGCTAGGAGTTGCCAACCCCTGTTCTATAATTACTGTGATACATGTGACAAGATGAGTAAAACTTCCTTTCCCTTCAGTGTTGTTGCATACTAAATGCTCATTGTAAATTATCTATTGCAGACTAAACAGAAATGGTGTAAGAAAAAACAGACTGAAGAATCACCAGTTGGAATGAAGCTTTCAGATCATAAACTAAATAGTAGGCCAGATGCTGACTGGCTTCAGCTCAAACCTCTTGCAGGTAGACATTAATTTTCAAAATTTGTCTTTGATCTCTGCCCCTGAAAAGAGATTTGTGGTGTAAAACCAACAAGTTTGTAACAGGTGCTTCTGTCCGTAAATATTTGGGCTCTGTCAGTGTCCTTTAATTTCCATTATGAAGATTTCATGTACATGAAGCTTGGCTTCCCTGAGAGCCAGGGTCACTTTGAAGGCTTTGTTATGGCCTATTGAAGAGATTCTCAGACCAAGACAGATGGCCCTGCATCTTCTTTTTTAATCATGAATGACTAATGGGATGTTTGCAGTTTGTTTAGGGTTTTATTTGTTAATTTTCATAATTAAAGGGGGAAATTGATGTCATTTTGTAAAACCCCGTTTGAAAATATTTGACTTGTTATATTTGTTGAGGCTGTTAGAAAAAATGATCCATACTATGTTTCTTATGCTTCTTAGTCTAATATTTTTAAATAGCAGTGCAAGCAGCTAACTACTGTTGTAGAAACACTGAAAATTCTCTGCTTAGATTGTCTTCATGGTCACATGTTAAATATCTTCACTTTTCTTTAATGAGCAACAGGACTTTAAGTGTCTCTTCTCAGAACTAAATTGCCAGAGTGCAGTTTTTGTCAAAGCATACAGTAAAGTCCATACAATTTAAACTAAAACCGTACAGTAAAGCTCACAGTTTTTAAAAACAAGGCAATTTATTTCACTTAACTGTAGAAGCCTGCAGTGACCTTGATTTTTTTTTGCAGTGCCAGTCCCTGATTTGAAAGACCCTTCCACTTAGATAAAGATACTGTATTTCTGGGCATACAGCACATGTCTTTTCACCCAAAAAATTCAGCCCCTCAAAATTGGGGTGCATATACTTAATGGAAAAACTGATTTTCTTACTGCAATAGAATCACCCTGCTTGATTCCTGATCCACAGTGCAGCAGCTGGTGCATTACTATTCAGGCACCTGAGCGAGTCAGTTAACTTAATGGTATTAATGATCATTTCTTCTTTTAAATGGTCTCGATGTTCCGTCAATCAAGCTAACCTTTTTTAGGCAATTTGCAGTCTTCTAGCGGCTTCTGGTCTCTCTCTGTGTCCCTTGGCCTGTTGGCTAAAATACATCTTACTGCATAAATTTGATGTGGAAAGTGTCATAGAATTTTTACAGTTTCTTATCTCTGGTCCTAAAATGTTGGTGCTCTTTTTGTTGTTGTTTTTGGCCAGTATGATTTCTCCTTGTTTTTTGACCTGCTGCGTGATTGTTTCTTGCTGCTCCTCTCTTCCCTTCAGTTAGTTCATTTTATTACTTGAGGTAAAGCTGAGGACACTAAACTTATTACACCTGAGCATTCTAATCACTTCTCTCAAATGTTTCATGTACAATTTTCTTCCTCTGTGCTATCATTAGAGCACCCTAATAATAACCCTATTCATTCCAGTAAAAATAAGATGATATATTCAACTCTTTCACTGTATGGAGCAAAAGAATTAATATGGGTGCAGTACAATGAACTCGAAAGATCTTCTCTGTTCAGCCACAGATGCTACTACATACCAGCAATTAAGTGCTCCTTGTGTGTGTGCACACACAAAAAGAACAAGATTAAGTTGCATTGCACTTTTGGGCTGTTGGTATGTAAGGGATTTTATTATAGTCCTGACAGCTGTTTTCTCTGCATTGAACTGTGAACATGTTGTCAGCAGCAGAATACCAGGTACAAGCTAGGTCAGGCTAAAAGTTATTCTTGATATTGCAGGTAACTTAGTTGCAGTGCTGTTGCCTGGTAATGGTGATCTCTGCGTATCCTACAAGCACTTCCCTGAAAAACAATGCTGCAAGAGAGAACATACCCATCTCTATGGGAAAAGTGATTTTTTTTTTAAGCTTATGATGTGCTGGAATGTTCAATAAACTTTTGTTTTAGCAAAGCCATTAGATCCCGATAAGCAAAGGTATACCTGCTAGTGGTGTCTTAATTAAGAATTAACATACCGTGTCTCTTTGGCTGGCTTTAATACAGGAGCTGATGACTCGGTTGTATCTGAAGATCGACTTAATGAAACTGAACTGACTGATCTAGATGGCCAGCTGGAATCCCCGCCCAAAAACTTCCTGTCTGAAGAAAATGCATGCAATATGCACCATTCTCACAACGATGTCTTGCGTGCTGTTCAAGAGCACAATCTCCATGATGCAGAGTATGATGACAGCCCTGGAGAAGATAAAATCATAGCTAGAAAACACAACCATCACTGGCACCACAAACATTCCCACCATTCCCATGGCCACTGCCATTCAGGAAAAGACCTGAAAGATACTGGCATAGCCAACATAGCTTGGATGGTAATTATGGGAGATGGCATCCACAATTTTAGTGATGGCTTAGCAATAGGTAAGTGCATACAGGGGGCAACATGTGTTTTCTACAGCTGTATGTGCCCTAGAAAATTCACTGCAGGGGAAGCCCTCTACATGGCAGCAATATCAGAAGTATTGTTAGAAGCAGTGCCATAGACGTTTGTCATTGCTTTAAGTATTGTTTTATTTAACCTTGCTTAAAGCTCGTATAAGGACTTCAGTATATTTTAAAAAACGGGAACCCTATCTACACTATTTTCCCAAGTGCCATCGCTACAAAGGGGAAGGGCAAGACATTTTTGCCAAATATCCCTTAAACTAAAACCCTGTATGAAATCCCTGGTGACAGTAATAATTGTTTGTTGTCTGGATTTCATAACTCCTTTTCTTTCAAAATATTATTAAATGAAAAGAAATCTCAAACTTTCAGTTTGTCATCAGTCATAATTGTGTTGTGAGTCAGGTTTCCAGAGCTGTTTGCTATACCAAAAATACTTAAGTTGTGCTCCAATTAACTTAACCTATGTTTGAGCAAGATAATTTCCCTTATAAACAATACCAATAATAGCTTTGTTGCTAACCGAATGTAGTAGAGACTGTACATCTGGGGAGAGAAACCGGAGCAGAAGTAGTAGGTCTTTTTGTTGTTGATTTGAATAATATGTTAACATCACTCATTCAAATGCACTTAGTCCTTAGTTGGTCTAATACAAGATATCACACCTACCCAAAGAACCTTGCCTGCCTATGTCCTTAAACCAACATGGCTACAACCAGAAACCCTGCTTAGTGCATTTTTGAACACATCATATTTGAAGAAAAATGAGAAGAATTGTCAGGCACAGCTTATTAGAAATGGGTGCTAGCCTGCCGCCTCTGCACCTCCCTCACACATCCCACAGTGTAGTGCAGTGGGTCTTTGTCATGGATTCTCACAGGGGATGCTTGGTCCGAATCCTTAGCCTTGTCTAGTCTCCGAGTGCCCCTTCCCCTGCCCCTGAAGCCAGCCCAAGTATGGCTTCTCAGATGGGATGAACCCCTGGCTCCTTTGGTTTCTAAGACCCTAGACTTTCAGTCCCAGTCCCCGGTTACTTTCTTGTTCAGTTTCTGCAAGAAGCTTTACCCCTTCCGAGGGGAAAGGAGTGCACCCTGAAGTGCCAAGCAGCAGTGCAGACAGGTCCCCTTCAAGAAGGGCATTTATTGGGCAACTGAAGTTCAGCAAACAGTTTTTCTTGCCCTCCAAAGGGAAGCTGCTCTGTTTCAGTTCAGCCCACAGAGCCCTGAACACCACAAAGCCGGATTTCCTCTCCCTGCTCTCAGGCCGACACCCTCCTTTCTGGGCCCTTCTCTGCAGTGTTTCCTTGTTTCATGCTACTCTCCCTCTTTCCCTTGACACTGTCTCCAGTGCAGTGGGATGTCCTCTTTCAAGGGGTATTTGACAAGCCCAGGTGAGGTGTCATTGAAGCTATTTGATTTTTTTCTGGAGGTGCATCTTGTATCTGTAGGTGCATTTCTTTAGTCTCTTTGGCTTCTGCATCCTATTCGTGATCACCATTTCTAAATTAAAGTTCCTTATCTGGAGCTATGGCTTGCGTTCATTATACCTGAATGTATAACTTTGTTCTGTGTTAAAACAGATTTTGTATGAGTGGTCCAAGTTTAGTAAGCACAAAGGGACCTGTCTTGTCTAACCTTCTGAAGGGCCAACAAATAAACAGATGGACCAAATATGCTATCCCAGGCCCTCTGCCAAAATATATTAGCTTCCAAGGATTTTTTCTTAAAAATATGGAAAAGAGAAGACAGGTGGTTGGGGCTCTCTTATACTTAACCTCCTACCCAAAGGAACCTAGTGTTTTTGCTAATTTGCATCCTAGGAAAATCCTAAAACAATGGGAAGCTTATGCTGAAATGGCATATTCTGCAAAAAAATTAGCAGTTTCACAAAGGCAATTCTGTTTATTATGCTTTTTAATTATTATTATTATTATTATTATTATTATTATTATTATTAAATTTTCTGCAAAGTTAAAATACCATTAACATCTTATTTTTCCAGGAGCAGCGTTTAGTGCCGGACTGACAGGAGGAATTAGTACTTCTATAGCAGTGTTTTGTCATGAGCTTCCCCACGAATTTGGTAACTAATTTCTTAAGCTTGATGTATTTAATCTCTTTCACGGTAAATAAATAGCTACTTTATGCAAAATGTATCCAAGAGCTATTGCCACACTAACGAAGGTAACTCTAATGTGATGTGAACCACATTAGGGTGACCATTTTAAACCACAAAAATTCACATACAGAACATGATTGAACAATGTCATCATTCACTGCATATAATGAGACTATCAATACATGAATATTTTGGAAAAAACCTGGTGTCGTCATTATGCTGTCTGTTCTGAGTGTGAAACTTTCAGAATGCTTGTTTATAATGAACTAAACAGATTGGAATAGCTGACTTACTCATTGGCCACTCTACTTGTTCTGGTGGTTCCATCAATGATGGATACTTAAAAAATTCATATTCTGCTAATAGTTCATACTGAGAGCTACCATATCCATTAGCTCAAACTTATGTGATATGTGGGCCCTGCATATAGAGAAGGTGCAGTGTTCCTTTTTTTAATGATTTACTACATTTTATTACAGTAGATACATAACTGGTTGAATCCTTATGGATTCTTATGCTCTGCAAAGTATTCTGTATGCTGATCTGGCAGCAAACAGAAATCTTCATCTTCACCTGCAGCAGGTTGCCTGGGGAACAGATATGGATCCCTAGCAACATGGGGAGGAGCATGTTCCATTGGTAGATAACAGAATAGGCCTCCCCAAGGCGGGAATCATTGAGAAGACCACTGTGGCGGGTGCAGAGATCCCACCTCAGGAACACAGCTGGGTATTCGTATCCCTCTGCTGTTTCCACCACGTGAGGCGGACCAGTAGGGGGTGCTCCTGCGTTGAGCCACCCACCTCCCTGCGCCCGACCACCTTCCAGGCTCCGAATGCCTCCCTAGGGGCGCCTTATGTCCGGCCGACCCCTCTCCCGGAGCACACTCGCTAGTCTGGGGGTAACGTGCCGCCACCACCCCAAGAATGGACTGTCTCGCGGCCCTGTGTCCTTGGGGTAACACAGGCCTAAAGTCCCACGGGTACTCAACCCAGTACAGGCACTTGGGGTACTTCCCCAAGTCCGGGGGCAAAAAGGTATAGTCTCCCTTAGTCCACAGACCTAAGGGGTCTCTTAGGCATAATTTAGACCCACCCCTCAATAAGTCTCCCACACCAGTCAAAAAGGAGAACTTTATTGATTACAGGGGGTAGGGTAAACTAGGGTACAGGATAGAGCAATATCTAGAAATCCTAAAGAGCAAACAGTCTGGCTGTGGTAGCCTTTTGATTATGCATCTGTTATACTTCCAGCTAAATATCTAATCAGATTGAGTAGCTTACTCACAAGCATCTTCCAAAGGCAGGTGAAGTTTCCCTTTGGAGGCAGGCGGTTCCTAGCTCGTGAGTTTGGGGGGAGAGAGCCAGTTTCAGATGTTAAGGCTTCTCTGTCCCCTGCCTGGCTGCTGCGTCACCTCATGGCCGGAGAGGAGAGACCGCCTCCTTCCCCGTCCTAACTTATATAGCCCCTGTGACCTCATTCACCTGGGCCAGCGGAGGTCAGCCCCAGTTGGCTGTCAGCCAACCAATCTGAAATGCATCACCTGTTACCAGGCAGATTCCAGCTCCCCAGGTAGAAACCCCTTACCCAGGTAAGTGATGCAAGTCACGTAAGCAGAGGGAGCAGGTTCCCCCCTCCCTCAGGAATGCAGCCAGCTCCAGTTCCCTAAAGAGACAGGCTGAGGGTGTGGTCCCCTGTGTGCTGGGCCCATCCTAATTGAATGGTCACAGCACAGAGATTTAAATCACAGTGTCACAGGGCAGAGATTTTTGGGGAGAAACCAAGGTGGCTTTCTGCCACAACCACCACCACCAAGAAGAAGCAACAGATAGTGGTGGTTGGAGAATCCCTTTTGCCAGGCTGACCAGTTGTGTCAGGAGGTCTGCTGTTTGCCCAGAGCCCAGATCCAAGATGTCACAGAGGGATACTAAGACTCGTCTGTCCCTCTGACTACTACCCATGCTGCTCATTCACGTGGGCACTAATGATACTGGCAGGGGAGACCCTGAGCAGATCAAAAGTGACTACAGGGCTCTGGGTACAAGGGTGAAGGGGACAGGTTCAGGTAGTATTCTCCTCCATCCTTCTGGTCAAGGGAAAGGGCCCAGGCAGGAGCAGGAGCATACTGTAGATAAATGCATGGCTGTACAGGTGGTGTCACCAATATGTCTCTGGTTTCTTTGACCACGGGATGTTCCAAGAAGAAGGATTGCTTGGAAGAGATGGGATCCACCTGATGAAGACAGGGAAGAGCATCTTTGCAGACAGGCTCGCAATCTTAATGAGGGCTTTAAACTAGGTTTGCGGGGGGATGGAGACCAAAACCCTGAGGTAAGTGGGGAAGTGGATGACCTGAAGGAAGCACAAACAGGAAGAGGGGTAACAGTGGAGACCTCATTCTTCCTGAGAAAACAGGGTAGCCAGCTAGCTACCTCAGGTGTCTGCACATGAATGCACGGAGCCTGGGAAACAAGCAGGAAGAGTTGGAAGTCCTTGCACTGTCACAGAACTGTGATGTGATTGGAATAACAAAGACTTGGTGGGATAGTTCACATGACTGGAGCACTGTCATGGATGGGTATAAACTGTTCAGAAAGGACAGGCAGGAGAGACAAGAAGAAGAAGTTGCACTTTATGTAAAAGAGCCATATGATTGCTCAGAGGTCCAGTATGGAACTGGAGATAGGCCTGTTGAAAGTCTCTGGGTTAGGGTCAGAGATAAAAGCAACTTCTGCCGTGATGCTGTGTTGGGTGTTTTCTATAGAGCACCAGAGCAGGAGGATGTAGTGGATGAGGCATTCTTCAAACAAGTAACAGAAGTTTCCAGATCACAGGCCCTGGTTCTCATGGGGGACGTCAGTCACCCTGACATCTGGTGGGAGGACAGTGCAGCAGTGCAGAGACAATGCAAGAAGTTTTTGAAGTACTGGGGACAACTTTCTGGTGCAAGTTCTGGAACAGCCAGCTGGGGGCCGTGTTCTTGACGTGCTGCTCAGAAACGGAAAAATTGGTGAGGAATGTAGTAGTGGATGGCCACACCGCCACAACATGATCAAATTCAGGATCCTGAGGAAAGGAAGGAGAGCAGTAGAGTAAGGACTCTGGACTTCAGAAAAGCAGACTTCGATTTGCTCAGAGAACTCATGGGCAGATCCCTTGGGAAGCCGGTCTGAGGGAGAGAGGAGTCCAGGAGAGCTGACTGTATTTTAAAGAAATCTTACTGAAAGTGCAGAAACAAACCTTCCTGGTGCACAGAAAGACTAGCAAGTATGCCAGGAGACCAGCTTGGCTTAGCAGGGAGCTCTTCAATAAGCTAAATCACAAAAAGGAAACTTATAAGTGGAAACTTGGACAAACAACTAGAGAGGAGTATAAGAGTATTGCTTGGGTACGCAGGGATGAAGTCAAGAAGGCCAAAGCACAATTGGAGTTGCAGCTAGCAAGGCATGTGAAGGGTAACAAGAAGTGTTTCTATAAGTATGTTAGTAACAAGAGGAAGGTCATGGAAAATGTGGGTCCCTTACTGAATGGGGAAGGCAACTTAGTGACAGAGGGTACAGAAAAGGCTGTACTTAATGCCTTTTTCACTTCAGTCTTCACAGGCAAGGTCAGCTCCCAGACTACTGCACCTGGCAGCACAGTTTGGGGAGGAGGCGAACAGCCAACTGTGGCAAAAGAGCTGGTTAACGACTATTTAGAAAATCTGGACATATACAAATCCATGGGGCTGGATGGGATGTACCCGAATGCTGAGGGAGTTGGCTGATGTGATTGCAGAGCCACTGACCATCATCTTTGAAAACTCATGGTGATCAGAGAGGTTCTGGACTATTGGAAAAGGGCAAATATAGTGCCCATTTTTAAGACAGGAGAAAAGGAGAATCCAGGGAACTACAGACCAGTCAGCCTCACCTTAATCCCTAGAAAAATCATGGAGGAGGTCCTCAAGGAATCCATTTCTAAGCCTGTAGATGAGAAGGTGATTAGGAACAGTTGGCATGGATTCACCCAGGGCAAGTGATGCCTGGCCAACCTGATTGCCTTCTGTGATGAGATGACTGGCTCACTGGATGCAGGAAGACCAGTGGATGTGGTGTACCTTGATTTTAGGAAGGTTTTTGATAGTTTCCCACAGTATTCTTGCAGGAAAGCTAAGGAAGTATGGGTTGATTGATGAATGGAATGTAAGGTGGATAGAAACCTGGCTGGGTCATCAGGTTCAGAGGGTAGTAGTCAATGGCTTAATGTCTAGTTAGCAGCCGGTATCAAGTGGAGTTCCCCCAGAGTCAGTTCTGGGGCCAGTTTTGTTCAATATCTTCATCAGTGACCTGAAAGATGGCATGGAGTGCACCTTCAGCAAGTTTGCAGATGACACCAAGCTTAGATAGTAGATATGCTGGAGTAGATATGGGGTTAGTAGATAATGGGACACTTTGCTATGGAGTAGATTGAGGGCACATCTACACGTGTGCCAGACTGCACAGTTGTTATCGCTGTCATTTAGTGCTTAAGCAAGTACTAAATGACTATGCAATAACCAGTGTTACTGTGCAGTCCCAATGCTGCACAGGTTTTTTCTTGTTGCTACTGTGCAATAGCGTTGGTGTCGCACTTCATGCCCACTGATGCTGCATCGCTGTAGCAGCAAGCTACAGCAACATAGCTTGTTGTTGTAGCAGGATAGCATCTCATGTCAACGCACCCAGACGGACCTAGACAAACTGGAGGATTGGACCAAAAGAAATCTTATGAAGTTCAATAAGGACAAGTGCAAAGTCCTGCACTTAGGATGGAACAATCCCATGCATTGGTACAGGCTGAGGACTAACTGGCTGAGCAAGAGCTTTGCAGAAAAGAACCTGCGGGTTACAATGGATAATAAGCTGAATATGAGCCAATGGTGTGCCCTTGTCGCTAAGAAAGCTAACAGCATACTGGGCTGCATTGGTAGGTGTTGCCAGCAAATCAAAGGAAGTGATTATTCCCCTCTATCTGGAATTGGGGAGGCCACATCTGAAGTACTGTGTCCAGTTTTGGGCTCCCCATTACAGAAAGGATGTGGACAAATTGGAGAGAGTCTAGTGAAGAGCAATGAAAATGCTTAAGAAATTGCTTAGGCTTTGGGTGGCTGCAGCAGGGAATGGCTGGCAGCGGTGAGGGGAAGGGGCTGCTTTTCCTCCCATGCTGAGCACCACCCCTGCTGAGCCTGGACGGGTGAACCCAGAGCAGGTGCATGGGGTCGGGGCTGTGCAGTGCAGGTCCCTACTGGTACTGTGGGGCTGGGGCCAGTGGCACCAGCAGCCAGAAAGAGCCCACATCATGTGGGCTGCCTAGAAAAACAGTCCAGCCACAGAGCCTCCCCAGCCTCGCTGCTTGCCCAGGAGGCAGCAGAATGTGCCATGAGTGGGCGGTGCAAAGCAGGCATGGGGCACACCAGGTCAGAGCTGTGCCTGAGACCCTGGTGGGAGCAGATCAGTGGAAAGAGTCCAGAGCAGACGTGGGCTGGGCTGAACACTGGCACTGGTGGGGAGGTGCTGCAGAGTGTTTGGGTTCTAGGCTGTTGTGGGGTGAGGGCGAGTGCTGACTGGCTCAGGCGGGTGCAAATGGGGGGGCTCCCATGCACAAACCACATACTCACAAACCCCTCAACTACACCCTCCGCTGCACACAATCAGAAGCCCCGCACACATACCCCCACACACACACGTGCCTCTGGGGGGAGCCCCGCTCACTGCTAGGTGCACACACCCCACCACATATGCACACTCGCACACCCTATGCACACCCCACTCCTCCCCACCACGCATAGCTCCACAGCCACCCTCCCTCTCCTTCACCCCACAGCCCCCCTCGCCCCCACACACCCCCACACCCTCTTGCATACCCCACATACGCACACATCCACCACCAGTAGCACCCCACAAACCCCATACGTACCCACACTGAACCAAACCCCATACCCATGCATGCATACCCTTCCACATGCCCTCAGTATACAAGAGTAAGCCCTCATTTTGAAGTATTATGCTATCACCTCTATAAACACCACAGAAACACACTCAAATCAGGAAAAAAATATGTTTTTAAATAAAATGTTATTGTCAATGTTTGATTTTTAGTATACAATTTGGTTTTTTTTCCAGTTCCAAGATGGCAAATCCCCTTCCCAAAAGCAGTACTTCTGGGGACAAGGGGAGGGACTTTCGGTGGGAAAGGTCAGGGGTTAGGGCAGGGCTGGGTAAAATGCAGCCTGCAGGCCAGATGCAGCCTGCCAGACCATTCTATCCAGCCTGCAGGGCCCCTAAAAAATTTAGAAAACTAATATTCATCTGCCCTGGGCTGCCTGTCATGAAGCCCTCAATGGCTTGCCAAAACTCAGTAAGTGGCCCTCCGCCCAAAATAATTGCATGCCCCTGGGTTAGGGGGTGGGACTTCTGGTCCCAAGATGGCAACCAGGGGGTTGCCAATAGTTCTCAATTGGGAGCTGCCACCACTGCTGCAGGCAAGATCATGAAGAGATCTGGCATAAGTGTACATTCTTCTTATGTTATAGTTCTCTGATAAGCCTGAAGCAGGCAGGAGTGCCGCAGGCCTTCCTAGTCTGACCCTGTAGGCATCTCCTGGAAACAACTGTATGGGCAGGTTAAATCGTCTTGTGCTTCCCTGCTTCTGACAGGAGCATCAGGAGAAAGACTGGGAAGGGCTGTGGCATGACTGGGGTCTCTTGCCTGCGTTAGAGTTATCGGATAAACCTAACCCAGAAGAAATGTGCACTCATGCTGCACACGTGCACTCATGGCCATGCACACCTAGTGTACAGCTGTGCACTAGATGTTTGTGGCACTTCTGCCTGCAGCAGCCCCTTCATTGCAGCACTCTTGAAAGGATCTAATGGCATCCTGGTTGAGAAACGCACTGAAAAGGAAAAGGTTAGGATTCAAAACAACCTTCGAAACCAGAGAAACAGTAACCTAGGTAAACCAGAGAAATGGTAAATAATCAGTCAAAATCCAACAAGGACAAATGAAAAATTCTGCACTTGGGAAGGAACAATTGCATCTGCAAATACAGACTGGGGAAAGACTGACTTGGGTAGACTTCAGTGCTGGAGAAAATGATCCAGGGGTCACAACGGACCAGTGATGTACCGTGGGTCTCCGCACCTGGGGGCCAGTACTTGCATTTGCACCCCCCCAATGGCAATACTTAAAGTCACATTGTGCGCTAAGAACTCTGAAGGGCCCAGCCAGTGCGTGGGGGTCATGCCCCCTCCCCACCACATATTGTCCATTGCAGTGGCAGACCAAAGCTGAATAGCAGCCAACAGTGTGCTCTTATTGCAAAAAAAAAAGAGAAAAAAGGACTTCAACATACTGGATAGGAGCATTGCTTGCAAGTCAAGGGAAGTGATTCTTCCATCTGTTCACTGGTGAAGACTTATGTGAAGTAGTTGAAGTTTTAGGCACTGCACTTGAAGGAAGATGTGGGCAAATTAGAAAGAGTACAGCTGAGAATAACAAAAATGATTATAGGCCTGAGAAGCAAAATCTCTAAGGAAAGGCTGAAAGAAAAGAATTTAGTTTGGAGAAGAGAGGAGTGAGAGGAGATTTGATAGTAGCATTCAAATACAAGGAAAAGGACCAATAGTCTTTAATTGAAGGAGAAATTTAAGTTGAATGTTAGGAATAAGTTTCTCACTATGAAGGTTGTTGAGCATTGGAAGAGATCTTGGAATCTCTACCCTTGTAAGTTATTAAGAGCAGGTTAGACAAACACCTGCCTATGATGCTTCAGTCACAGATGCTTCTACCTTGAGCTGGATGTCTAGCCCTACTTTCCTATGGTTTTGTAAGTTAATATTATGGAAAATGGGTTACGTAGGCAAATTCATGGACTTGGGATTTTTGGGGGGAGGGGTTTAATATAATATAGAATGTCTTGGTTTTGAGCTGCTGTTTTGGTATATATTTTTTCTCTAGCCTTTGAGGGTTGGTAACTTGAATACCTCCTGAGCACTATTTTCTGAAGCCATATTCTCACTTCTAGATTTTTTTTTTAAGATAGAAGGAAAGGGAAAAAATGAGTACACCAGACATTTTAAAAGGAGAAAAACCTATCAATATTCTTTAAGTTACTGGTATCCTCTTTCTTCTTTTCATTCAATATTTCTTTCCCTATGTGCTGTCCAGTACTTCCACAGCAAAGGTTTGTCATAACTTCTGGCATTTCAAATAAGTATAACCTGACTGACTGCTATAACTATAACTATAGTTAGAGCCAGAGAGGAGGGCTTAATTTGGGGCCAATCTGTGCCCCTTCAAGAAAAGCTTTAAACAACAAAATACTTGTAAAGCTTTGCAGTCCTTTGAAAAGTCATTATAGAAGGGTGGCTACTAATTAAGACTCAGTCTTCTAGGTAATCAAGGACACATACGGAGTGTAAAAGATACATGGGAGGTAATGGAGCAGCTGTCTGCAATTGGAACACAGCGCTACAGAGCATTTAAGGCAAGAAGCGAAGCTGCAGGGCATCTCGAGGGATTGCAGTATAAGCTGTTAGAATAAGAATTTTGGTCAGGATAATGGGATTAATTTAACACCTATTCAGGGAAGTGCCCATGGGAATTTCTCCAGAAGTTCCAGATACCATAGGATTTGACTCTCCTTCAAAAGAAAGGTTTGGGGAAGGGCCAGTGATGTAGTTATTCTGGGCTGGAGAGTAGATTTAGATGAGACAACTTATATTAGTTGTATCTGCTTTGCCAAGTTTAGCTGTAGACTCCAAAGAGAACAAATGTCTCACTTCCTGTTCTTGGTTGCTTGAGGCCAAACTAGACAAGCACAGCAAGGAACTGCCTCTTTAGACCCAGCTCTCAGGTGGAGGGCAACATCCTTTCACTGAATTTTAAAGGTTCACTTACTGTCACTTACGGGCAGGTCAAGAGAGTTTGAGGCAGCAATATATTCCTCCTCTCTGTGCTATCTTGAAAGCATGTGCAGGTGAGAAGGGTGGGGGAGTTAAAGATTAGCATGTATTTCTGAATAAACTAACTTTTAAGGAACATGCAGCCATTCCTGGTAAGCTAAAGTTACTTTCTTTTCTTTTTTATGATTCAGACATGCCATTTAATGCCTTCAGAAATACAAAATGTATGGCCATTATCTCCGTACATTGTGAGAAACTCTGGCCCAGATCACTGGGAATATATGAAAGGCAGGATTTTCTTAGTAATATCTTCTGTTGAACCAATGACACAGATGGGGGAGAAATTAAGCAGTTTTCAGGCATAAAGTGCCCTTCATTGGTCCAGTAAAAGATATTACATTGCAAATTCTGCTTTCTCAGTTCTCAAGGGTATGATCTCTTCAAATTTTCCTAAATATGCAAAACATTCACTTGTCTCATTTTCTAACAGTAATGTATGAGGGATCACTAGGGGGTTATTCTGAACTCTGCTGAACCTGATAATCTATTTGAATTTGCATCTGTGAAAGCTGAACTCAGTTTAACTTGTAAAATGAGAATGATCAGACTGAGATATCACAGTGCCTTTTCCAGATATGGCTCACAAATGTTGCTAGTTCTCAGTTTTCTCCTGTACCCTAAGGCCTTATTTTTGGGCCTGGGCGTGCTTTTATTAATGTCAGTGGCAAGACACCCATTGACATGAGTAGCAGCAAGTTTCACATTGCACTAGGCACATAACTTCTTCAGCTACAGCATGGGTAAATTTTTCCTCTGCCAATCCATAGCCCAAAATAATCCATCAGTTAATAACTTCTGGCAGATAAGGAGAGTCCAACTTAATTTCTCTTTTTTATAAAAATGCACTTTTATATATGCACACACATGCATGCATATGTATGTGTGTTAGGCAATATATATATTTGATTATATCCCTTTGCCCATCACCCTTAGTCTGTCATTTGTCTGTGTATATTGAAAAGTCTCTATGACAGGAATTGTGGTTTTGTTTTCATATAGATCCTATGTAATGAGTTCGTAATCCTGATTGAGATTTTTGGGTACTACTGCATAATACTGAATAGTCAGAGCAGCTAGAAATGCAGAGCAGGGTACCTTTCCCTGTTCATGAGCATTTGGGGTACAGTAGCTCCCTAGCAGAAAGGGGATAATTAGAGGGTAAAATACTATTACGGGATTTATGGGTCTGACAGTTGACAACTAATCTGTTTAAATTTTGTTTATATGGGGGAATGGTATAGTGTAATGGTAGGGATGAGATGAATGCTGAAAGAACACAGTTTTTTTGAACACAGTAGACAGCAGACCTGCAGCTCCTATCAGAAACACAGATGACAGATCAATCAATCTCTGACTATCCAGAAAAGATGATCTCCTCTGGCAGGCCAAGAGGACTACATACTGATGGTCATCACAGTAGTTCTTTCAGACTTACACTTCCCTCAAACCAAACAATTCTTTGATTCGAGTTTTGTGTCAAGAAAAAATACATTTTAAACCAAGAAATGCTGTGTCTTAAAGGCTTTTGTTGTGTATCTCCATTTCGATTATTTGCAAACTTTCTCTTTCTAGATAAAATAATTCGACTAGTGTTTTTACTAAAATGACTGTATCTTCTTTGTTTCCTCTTGAATTAACGGGATTTAAAAGGTGACTGAAATGCTAGTTAGATGAGAATCTTTAGTCTCCATCTACTTTTTAAGCTGAGGAAAGAAAATAACTTTAAAGAAAGCAAGCATGAAGTAGAGATGCTGAAGATTTCAGCAATTACCTCAGGTTATCAGGGAGGGAGCTAGGTTATTTTACGAGCTGGTGCTCCTCGCAGAATTCCTGAGTTACAGCAGAAATCGCAAGTGAAAACCAATATAAACTGAATAATACCCTCCTGTTTCAAATCTAGGTGCTTAGGAGAAAGAGTCTTGATGAGTTCTGGGAAAACTTACCAGAGAAACGTGACTGGCACCTTGCCACTGTTGGCTCAAGATAGTATTTCTGTCACTTAAGTTTCACATGGCAATAAGCTAATTTGTTTTGTGTTTTTCAGTTCGGGTTGTTGTTTTTTTTAAAGGTATTTTGGGGCCTAACTATCAGAGTGAAAAACTTGGGCTATTGGGTATGCTAATTAAGAATAAATGAGAACAGTTCTGTTTAGTGACTAGGTAGTAAGATTTTTGTGTACTCTCAGAAATAATTTGCAAGTCAGATTAGGGTGTCCCATTGTAGTTTATAGGCTGTTTTAAAGTTCTGCAAACTTTCTCAGATTCGCTTTCTACCGACAGTAAAACAGCTAAGACCAATTCATTCTATATCGATGCATACACAACTTACAATATAGCTGAGGCTGGAGTAAATACACAGATCGGGTAATTTAGTGTTCAGACAATTTGTAGTTGTGAACGTAATTGAGACTGGAGCGAAGGTTTTGTCTATCTCAGAAAAACAAATGAGAAATGGCTCATTTTTGTTCTTGGGGTGAGGGAGGAGGGGTTTGGGTTTGTTCGCGTTTTTTTCTTGACCAGCAGTCAAACTGAACCACCTCTTTGCTTTGTTCTTACGCTGACACCTTTGCATGATTTAAGAATGTATTATTTCATTTTACATTAAACCTATTCCTAACAGAATTAAATTAATTGAGAATAAGTATCTTCATAACCCTTCATATTGGTTTATCTAGGTGGATTTAATCAAACCTCTATTTAATATGGTTTAATATGGTATAATGTCTCATATAGGCAAGTTTTGAGTAGCCTGATTTACCCTCCCCCTTTCAAGGCTTACAAGATTCACAACTATCTGTATCAATAGAAATTGTATGAATCATTAAAAAAGAGGCTCCATTGGTATTATAAATTCAAGCATTAAGAGAAAGCGTATCATTTGAAGTAAATCAGCTTGTTCACAAAGACAAAGTTGAGATGTTAGAACAGTTACCACAGGGACAGTAATTGTATGTGTGTGAACTTGCATCACATATCCCGCTGTCTGGGTGTGGTATTTTAATGCTCGGTATAGTTTGATCTGGAGAAAAAATTCTCAAAGGTGTTTGCAGTTATTACAATTCTTGGTGGAGGCTAAACTTGTTCATTCTTAGACAAAACTACTCATCTTTTGAACTTGGTATCTAATTGCCCTTTTACACCGTGCAGTCTATACTTGGTGCTGCTGTCACTTGTTTTTGGATTCCTGTCTTCAGAGCTAAGAGAGAATTTTGGAAATGAAGTAAATAATTTGATCTCTTTTGTCAGATGTCTCTTTTTACTGGAGGTACTTACAAATCAGTAAACTTACACATCGGTCTGATATTGGATCGGTACCATTATGAAGAAAATTGTCTATATCGAATATTGGCCCTATGGGGCTGATAATTTGGCTGATAAATGCCTGTGCTGCGTGCAGCTGCAATGCAGCACGGAGCAGAGCCGGCAGCGTGGAGAGCTGTTTCCAACTGGTAAGTGGAAAGGAGGGGGAGAAGCAAGGGGTGTGGGGGGGCAGATCAATGCCCCACACTGTGAGGGGTGGGGCAGGGGCAGGGACAGGTGCCACCCAGCTGGGGGCAAAGGGCACGGGACAGATGCATGGCTTGTAGGATCAGGGCATCTCCCACCACTGCTTGCACCCCGGGGTGGGGGGGGAAGGGCCTGTGCCCTGGATCTGGGTGGGGCAGGGTGGGCTGCAGCTGCAGGGTGAAGCCAGAGCCAGGGCTGTGCAGGGCTCTTCTTGCTGGGGCCTGGGCTTGTAGCAGGCTCCAGTGGCGCTGGGAAGAAGGCTGCAGCCACCCCAAATTTCGCTGCAGCTCCGCTCCCAGCCCCACACTGGGAGGCCCTGGCTGAACACCCTACCTCCATCCAAGTACCAGGAAAAGCCAGGGCTATGCCAGGCGGTAGCACAGGGCTGGGTGCAAAGCTGCGGTGAAATACAGGGTGGCTGCAGCCTTCTGCCAGTAACACCATCACCTGCTCCAAGCCCAGCCCCTGGCCAGAAAAGCCCTTCACAGCCCCAACCCTGGCTCCCCCTGCAGCTGCCACCCACCCTGCACCATGCAGATCTGGGGGCACAGGCACCCCTGCCCTCCTGGGGTGCAAGTGGCAGCAGGAGCTGCCCCCACCTCATGAGCCACAGCTCCATCCCGCACCCCGCCACGCCCCGCCTGGGCAGCACTTGCCCCTGCCCCCTCCCTCACTGCAGGGGGAATTGATCTGCCCCCCCACGCCCCTTCCTCCCCACCTCCCCTTCCGCCACACCAAACTTACCACCTGGAGGGAGCTGTATCAGATCGGTATCAGCTGATATGCCTCCTTAAATATCAGCTATCGTTATCAACCCCCAAAATCTCTATTGGTGCACCCCTACTTTTTATATTATTAGATGTCTAATACTTCTAAGCTCTTTAAGCAGAAATTAGTTACTGAGCAAAGCCTTTAAATCACAGGAAAAACAACGCTGTTCCCCAATGTTAATCTGACTGAAACTTTAAATAAAATTCCAGTAAAACTAGCTCTCACTATTCCTGCTTCACTTCAGATTGACTTGCCTAATTTCAGTAACACATGATAACAATGAAGTCTTGTGTTCTCATGTAGTACATCAGTGTCATCTTATACCCCAAAAATTCACAAGGACTCAGCTTGAAGGAAACAGACCTGTTAAAAACTAATCTGCCAAATAAAATTTGGAACTAGTAATACAGTAAATCCATGTTTCTGTATGTCTGGATACTGGCAGTCAATACTGAATCCAACTAGGAGGCACAATCTGAGCCTCGTTACTTACACTTGTGTTAGCTTT
>NW_017729031.1:77858559-77861887 GCF_001723915.1 Gavialis gangeticus
GGATACTGGCAGTCAATACTGAATCCAACTAGGAGGCACAATCTGAGCCTCGTTACTTACACTTGTGTTAGCTTTGCAAATAGCCCATACTGGTACCAGAACAAGCATTTCTTCAAGTCCATGAGGAATAAATCAGTGTGGATATCAGCTGTTTGCGTGCCTTGATACATCATTTCTCAATTTCCTCTGCTGTAGTCCCTGTAGTGCTGAAGCCTTTTTTATCCTTTTGAGCACAAAGTAGAATTTGTCTAGGATATTAAATACTGGCAAGGCCAATCTTTTAAAGATCTTTTAAAAAATTAAAAATCCCTGAACTTCCCTTCTTTTGCACATACAGATTTCACAGCCTCAGTCGATTGAAGAGGGCTGGATTAGGATTCCTTCATAACTCTGTTAATGCTGCTCCTAATTAGTCAGCCCAAGTCATGAGCATCTTTGGAAGTATAGATCTCCTCCTTAATTAAAAAATGTAATTGTATTGTAGAAAACTCTCTAATCATGTACTGTTGCTCTTTCTCCCATCAAAGTGGCCACAGGGGACACTTTGGCAGTTCCTCTAGGTTAGGAGTCATCAACATATGGTCTGCAAAGCCATTGGATCTGGCCCGCAAAGCCAGAGGGCTTTGCCTTTGCGCACGCTCATGCTGCAACTGGGCAGTGAGGAGCTGTGCTAGGGTCAGGCAACTAGAAGCTGCACCCACACTGCTGCTGCTGCTTCTCCCTGTCCCCCTTACTGCAGCATGGGCGCAGCTTTCAACCAGTGGAAATTGAACTGCGGCTGGGCAACTTCCAGCACAGCCTGTACTGCAGCTAGGGGGTGGGGAGAAGTGGCTGCAATGCAGGCATAGTTCCCAGCTGCCCCAGCCATGGCTCAGTTCCCTGATGGCTGGAAGTTGGCCTTGACCCCAGCTGGGGAACAGAAGGGAGAAGTGGTGGCATGTCTGGCCCTGGTGCAAGCATGGGTAAGTTCCCCTGTTTTTGATAGGCCACCAAAGCCACCTGGTCACCACTGGGCTGAGGTTGGGTTGATCCAGGCTTCAACTTATAAAGGTTGCTGGTTAGAAACTAATCTCTCAAAGAATGACAACAGTTTAAATGCTGCATTATTCCGTCTCTCTTTTAGGTGATTTTGCTGTGCTGCTTAAAGCAGGAATGACAGTAAAGCAAGCCATTGTATACAATGTCCTGTCTGCCATGATGGCTTACATAGGAATGCTGATAGGCACAGCCGTTGGACAGTATGCCAATAACATCACCCTTTGGATCTTTGCAGTCACTGCAGGCATGTTCCTCTACGTGGCACTGGTAGATATGGTAAGATTATTACGGGGGCATATATTTTTATATACGTTGCCTTATGTATATAAAAGCTAGGGTGGAGGGTTTTAAGCTTGGGTTGTTTGGGTTGTTAAGGAGGGTTGTTTTTTGCTTTGATCGAGACTTCATCTTTTCTTTTTGTTTTGACCACCACATATAGGCAAACCTTTAGGTAGCCATTCGTACCATGTTGTTGTTGAAAAGTGTAGTATATTCATAGAGGAAATCTTCCAAGATTTTCTCATATTGCAACGTTAATTTTCTCCTGACCACATCCCTTCTTACACTTGCTTTTTTTAAAACAATCCCATCCACTTTCCTCCACTGATAAATTGCTCTAGCTTGCATTTGTTTATGTTTATAATATGGCATTTGGATACTCTTGAGTAAGTTTGAATGGACATCAATTCTGATTTGCATAAGTGCACCCCTAAACAGATCAATTTGAACCTGTAAAGGAGGCAGCTGGTAAAAAAATGCTACTTTGGCTGTTAAATCACTTTAAATTGCCTAGTTATGCAAATGCTGCCGCTTCACTCAGTTGTCTGTCTCTGCCTCATTCTTGGTGTTCAGTGATTTGGTTGCTTTGGCCATTGGCCCATGCCTGAACTCCTAGGCCCTTTCACCTGTGGACACACAGATACATGTACATTGTTCCCTAGAGGAAAAGGGTGGAGTGGGGCCAGCTACTTTCTAGCTACTTTTTCTGTTGCTTCTGACAGCTGTGGCTGGGGGATGCAATTACTGGTTTGTGTTTGAATTTCACTTGCTAGCATTCTTTATAACATTAATTTAAAGAGGGGGGGAGAGAGGGCATGTTGTGCCTATGTAGTCCAGATTTGGTTTCCTGTTTGGAGAATTTTTTTGTGGTAATTTGGCCAGGGGCTTCTGTGGCTGGGGAGCACTATCAAGCAGATTGAAGCTTCTAGCTGGGGGGACCCATGTGCACCCCCAGGCCTGGGAGCTGCCAGGTAGGAGATGACAGCTGCTGCAGTCTCAGTCATGGGGGGCATTGCATGCACTTCTGCAGCTGCTGTAATCATCCAGTCATTGGGGTGCTTCACACCCCCTATGGTTGGGAGTACCATGCACCCCAGCAGCTGGGAGACCTCATTTGGTGCAGCGCCACAACTGGGAGACTGCAGGAGCTGAGGGGGCTCCCAGCCACAGGCGCTTGCTTCTTGTTGGTACAGAGTAAGGCACGTGCAGCGTGGCAGGTGGCACCATTGTGTGGATCATACATTAGATCCCATTGCACCTTTTCCAGCATGTGTAAAGTGGTCCTTACAGGAATTGCATGCATTTATCTTCATGCCCTTCTTCCATAGGGATTTGTGATACTGATCTTCTTAAGTATTTTTTTTAATGCACATAATGGATGGATTAGAAAAAAACCTCGCAATTTAATTTTGCATCTTTCAAGTTTACATTCCTCTTCCTCATTTTCATTGCTTTTTGATGGTGTTTCTCCAAGTGTTTAGCTGGGAAGATATGATATATTTTTCAAAATTTCTTACAGGTTCAGCTAAATAGAAATTCTTTTGAATCCTGAAGTTAATGAAAATATAGCTACAGTATAACCTCATAAATCTGGCAGCGTTGGGACCTAGCACCTGCTGGAAATTTGAAAATTCTGGATTTTTGAAACACAAGGAAGGTGCATAGCCTGGCACTGCCCGGCCAGCTGGACGTGATGGGGAAAGGAAGCTTGCATGCCGCGGCTGCCACCACCATCCACCACCCCGTGCCGCTGCTGCATGTGTGGCCACTGCTACTTCCCCTTCCGCTCTGTTACCGGCCGCTGGGGGTACGCTGGTCAAAAAAAGTTGAAAACCCCTGATGTAGTGTATTTTTAAAAAGTGCTGGATTTTTGAGAATTCTGGAATTTTGAAAACCGGATATATGAGGTTATACTATATTTGCTGCCAATTCAGTACTGTTAGGTATATGCAATTGTGTATGCAGGTATATGCAGACATCTGCTGGGAAGAGCAGTCGGCTAGGTCCGAGC
>NW_017729031.1:77861898-77888342 GCF_001723915.1 Gavialis gangeticus
TCAGGTCCCTTCCAACCCTAGAAACTATGAAACTATATGCATGTAACTGAGTGACAGAGCTTAGGAGGCTTTTAAATAGGATTGTAGAATTTTTCTGAGAGCTTGCATACAGAGAACTATTATTATTTTCCAACCAGTAGCTATAAAATATGGCAAGCAAATGTGAGGAACAACACTATCAATGCAAATTCCTCTACATAAGGGGTGCTCAACCCCCGGCCCATGGCCAGATGTGTCCTGCAGAGCCATCATATCTGGTCTCCAGGACTTCCCATGGGTCAGGAAATTTGGCTGCAGGAGAGCGGTGACTATTAATACGGCCACCCTCCCTTCCCCCTCCTCCCCTGTCAAAACCCGCCCCATGCACCTGGCTAAAGCCAGGCCTCCTTCCCCCTGCAGGGCTGGGTTGGGGTCACACCCTTTCCCCCAGGCCAAGCCACACTCCCACGCCACATTCCCTCCTGTGCGGCCAGGCCCATGCCCCTTCTGCTCCTCCTGTCCATAAGGCGAAGTGAAGCCCCTTCTCCTGCAGGGCTGGGCTCTCCATGCACCTCTGCATGGCTGGATGCTGGCCCTTGTGCCATCCCCAGGTGCTGGATTGGGGCCACCATCCAGCCTGTGGTTGGACCAGGTATTGCCATCTCACCCACCGGGGAAAAAAGGTTGAGTGCCACTACTTCGTATCTTTAGCATTTTAAATATTAGTACTCAAAAGTACTAAGCATATTCAAACTTCTGTTATAAGTGTTTGAATAGAATTATTTAACCTGAAGGAACAGAGCTCAGAGGACAGTTGCATACTGCATACCCTGAGGAGGTTACCACTGAAACAAAAAAGCAACACAGGGAAGGCCAAAAATGCTTTGGGGTGGTGCAATGAGGATGCTCTTTCGTAGAGCTTCTTTCACCTTCTTAAAATATATAATCAGTTGAAAATGTTCATTATGAATGCCAAGGTCTGGTAGAGTTTTATTGACTAACACTAGATGTGCTACCACATTGATTATGCATTAGTTGATTTTTATAACTGACTCCTGGAATCACTGTTATCCATATACCTAGTTATGTGTGCCAATTTAAAAATAATAATATAATAAAAGTGAAATGGCTGTTTTAAAATTTTCTTCTTTTTTTTCCCAGCTTCCAGAAATGCTTCATGGAGATGGAGATCATGAGGAACATGGATATTGTCCTGTGGGACAATTCATTCTTCAGAATTTAGGTTTGCTCCTTGGATTTGCTATCATGCTGGTGATTGCCCTTTATGAAGATAAACTTGTGCTCAACATCCAGTTTTGACCATTTCTAGTGATCTTTGTGGTTATGATAATGTTACTGTATGGCTTTGAGTCTGCACTGTTGTACTGTATACACATTGCTCAGAGAAAAAGCAGTGGCTTGCACTACTTACACAAGTACAGTATATTTGTTTCTGCGTGGGTTAACTTCTGCTGCTTTCTGACAGAAGATAATGATGCGCACAGTGCATCTTCCAGCCTGACCTGAAGTAGGAAATGTGAAATACGAGACATGAACTTAGAGTTCTTGTGCTGCATTCAAAATGTTGTGTAGTTTTTACAAATTAAAACACACAGTGAAAGACTTGTTCTGGTGCTGGAAGTGTCTTTTGGCATTACAGCTAGATAGAACCTAGGAAATTCGTACTTGTGCATAGACTGGCACGTCTTACATGGCCTCTATTAACATGTGCTTGCTCTCTGCACAACGGTATGTACTACTCCAATAATTATATTTTACAGAGTGGACATGACAAGGAAATACTGTAGTGTTTTAACTTTTAAAAAGTCCAACAATGTTTAAATCTTGTTGGGACACAGTAATCTGTATACTATGGTTATAAAGTTTGTGCTAAGGAGGCAGACCATTGCAGTACACAAAGATCTATGTGATCCACTGCAAAGTGCAGTTGACAAAATGTTTTCCTGACTAAGATTTATTTGATGTTAGTTCCTTGGTATGAGTAGGAAAATGCAGAATGTGGTAGACTTAGTGTTAGCTTGGGGAAATCCCTGGTGTCAGAGTCAGTGGACTGAACCTGGTTCTCTGCTGCAGAAACTAAACATGTATTGTGTGCCACTTGCAACGTAAACTACTGAAAAACCGTGGCTGTGAGTGTGGGGCAAACTCTCCTCTAACAAATGATCCATAGTGGAATTTCTCACTTTTAATAGCTATTTTGGTATATATTTTTTCCTTTTTATATTAAAACCTTAAAGTATGATACTAACTCTTGAGCCTGACTGCATAGGTTAAAAATTGTCCTTTCTGTGCAGTATGGGTGGATCATTTATAATGCTATAGTATCAGTTTAGAATGTATTTCTTCAGTGTCTTGGCATCAGAGCTTTATAGCACCAGCCATTGCTGGCAATAGACTGTGTGCTAGAATATTCCTATTTCCAGCATCAGAGTTAGTTGGGTTTTTTTTAACATTTTTGTTACATTTTTGTTGTGTTGTTGGTATCTAGGGTATATAAAAGCAGCTGTTATTAAGTACCAGTATGGGTGAGTAGGGAGGAATAGGCTGAACAATCAAAAGCCTTAACTTGCTGGAATCAGCTTATCTTTGATTGCTTAGTGCCAAGGTGCTTGTAATGCCAGACATAGATTTGTCTCTTGTGTACCCCTGTCTCCTTCTAAAATTGTGAATTTGTGAGAAGTGCAAGCCCTGCTAATTCTGCAGTCTGACTTGATAATATAGTACCAGTCCTAAGCATGGTAGTAGCCTTCTTTTAACATGCTGTTCTAGTTGTCATTTATATGTATGCAAGATAAGCAGTGTATTGACTATGTGCAGCAAGTTTTGTTTCAGCCTGCTTGGCGCCAGTGTAGCTGCTAAAATGTACTGGTTTAACACCTTACCTAGAGTCAGTATCTTCATTCTATTTCTCAGCTAATCCCTGTTCCTGTGGCCCTTTGCTTTTGACTCTGCAATTTAGCGATCTAGCTGTTCCTTTTTTTTAACACAGCAGCTCATACTTTTTAATTATATTAGTTGGTTCTTGCTGCTATTTGTTTCTAGTGCAAGAAACAGTATTAAGGGTCCAGTTCAATAAAAGATGTGGTTACTTCAGGGAAGAAACCAGAAATCAAGGGTCCAGTCATGTTGTCCCTTGGTGCTCAGAATTCATTGAAGTCGACAGGATTCCTGCATGCAGGAAGACTACAAAGCCTGACCCTAACTAGCACAGATGTCATTTCAGTTGGTAATGGTGGATTTTGGTAACTTTAAGATTTTGGGTGAAGTTTTCAAAAGCACCAACTGGAGTGACATGGGTCTGTCTGTAAATAACAAGCTCCAGGCAGTTTACCCTCTTAAGGCCCAGATCCTAAAAAATATTGAGATGCTATGTCACTCAGAGGTTTTCAGACATGTTGCCCATTGACTTTTCTTGAACTTAGTGCTGCCAAATAGAAGTTGGTCATTATGTAACTGAATTGAGATTTTTGACAGATCCTCCTGTGTTTATGCTATATTTGTTTTAATTCTTTATAAATGAAGATTCTTATATTTTGGGTAGTATATTTACTTTTCTCTTAGTTGGAATGCGTTAGTTTAATATACTGCCTCTACCAAAAAATGCTTCACACTTCTATTCGAGACCTTTTTCATATCGAAGTTTTAGGTACTGCATATTTTCCTTAAGAATGGAATCTGTCTCCTTATTTTCTAGTATTTATTACACATTGTGAAAAGCAATATAATAGCCGTGGCTGCTTCTTAGACTTCTGCCAGTATTGAATTCCAGACCATTTTAATGTACAACTAAGTCGTGTTACAGACGGTCCGATTTCCACCACGTTTCTCCTTAGCTTCAACATTCCATTTTCCTTGAATCCAGTCTCTCTTTTAACTTGTATTTGTTGGAGGGCATAAATGTTACTTGTATATTACAGTGCTGTCACTGTGTGACATCCCATATGAATTTTGATGTAGATCACATTGCACTCAAATCAGCTGTGATTATGCGTAGAAAATACTGTAGTAGCTAGATGCAGTGTGAATTTTTTCCATTAACAATGAGTCCATGGTTTAAAAATGTGATTATGGTCCTATAAAATACTCGCAGAGCTATCAATCTTTTTTGTTATAACAAAATCATTTTTTTAAATTTTATAAAGCTGGAAATGATCAAATGCTGTTTTGTTCATTGTCAACAGTGTTGTGTTCATTTTATGTGTTCCTTATTTATAAGGAGCTTCAGAAAATAAAATTATTCAAGGAGCAGAAATAACTGGTTTCTGTAAAGTTTTATTATATGCAGCTATTTCATATTTTAGTTTGATTTTTAAATGAATTGTGAAAGGCACGTATCCATTGCATAAAGGATTTATTTGAAAATGTTTTGATTCCTTTGAAAGCAGTCATTTAAACACTGAAATATATTTTCCGCAAATGATGATTTTGAAGCACAAGCATCTTCAGATGTCTGTACTAAGATTATGAATTAAGTTGGCACAACAGTGCCACGCCCCGTCCAATCCAGTGCTCTTCTGGTTTATCCGAAGGCAGAATCATTGCAATCACAAAGTTGGTGGAATGTCCTGTAGTGGACAGGGTTCCTCTTCTCTCGCTGGTCTTGTACACGGGAGCAAGGTAGCTTGGCCGTTGTGGGATGTCTGATTTCTTGCAAGGCTTCAGCCACATCTGCAGTAAAACAGGATAAACCATTTACCTTGACCAAAGTGCACTTACAGTTACCTTGCAGAACTTTTTCAACATGGTCAGAACTCAGTAGACACTTCAAAAAATTGTTCTTCACCACTGATTTTTGTAGCTGATCCTAAGTGCTTCCTTTTACCCCAGACTTCCTCCTAATTGACTTCAAAGCAGATTGATGATCAGCGGCTCTCTGGCATTTCCAATAGTATTCAAAATATTTTCACTTTAGATGAAAAAATATGCTGGCTTACTACATAAGTTGCCATACAGGTAATTATGTGAAGCCGGTGACTAACTTGCTCAGCTGGCAGAAGCTTATTTTTACTTATTTAATAAGATGCAGTTTTCCCAGTACTTTAAAACATGAACACAGCAGCCTTAACTTCTGATTGGTAGTAATTACTCTTCCCTATAAACCCAATTCATGTGAAAAATATTTACCACGGGTATAGTGTCATAAAGGATTTTCGGATAAGATTCTCCTAATTTCTTAGTTTTTCTGTTCCAGCAAGCTCCATCCAAGAATAGTCCCCGAATGTAGACACCTGAATTAATTTTCAAAGAAAAATACAATAAAGCAGAAAGTGAAGTTTAAGGAAAAGGTTTGTTTGGGGACATACTGTAGAGAACAGTGTGAAATGAAATTACATACTTAAGCTTACACTACAGAGAATAAACCAGAATACTTATACTTGTAAGTGATACAGAAATATCTGTTCCATATATTTGTATCTGTTCTTTTGCATGGCACAAAGGACACTGCCCCATCCTCTGATGGGGGTATTACTGCTGTGTTGGGCTCCTCATAAGGCTGAAGCTCTCTCTTACACTTTTCTAGTAATCCCTCACGCAAGGGATGGAAAGGAGCAGTCAGCGCCAGAAGCTGGTGTAAAGCACTTAGGTAGTTTCAGCTGATATATGGTACTGAAAGTCCTTAATGTGTGAAATACTGGTCAAAAAATATAGTTACTTTTTACTGTCTAACTTTCTCTGAATGTTAGTGGATTTCAGTTAGTTAATACACAAAGAGCAAGCCATATTTTAAAAGAATAAATGTAAAATTGGACAAAATCACATATTTTCATAGGTTATTTATAAAGGTATTGAAGGTTTAAAATTGATTGTCTGGTTTCTCAATGGATGTTAAAAAGGTTTCTAATAATCAGAGTTTCAAATGACAACTGTAGATAAAGGAACAGAGCTGGGTATCTCTGGAATATCAGTGTTGTGTGCAAACCTGCAGTTGTCCAATACATTATCCTTGGGTGATAATATCACTGTACTGTCTCCTTATTTTAATAGAAAATAACATGGCCAAACAGAATCACTTCAGTCTCAAAGGCAAGAATATTCCTGCCTTGCAATGTAGAGAAACTGGGAGCTCTGCCTACACTGGGATAGGTCAAGCCTCTCACCAGCTCTTGGTTTGTACACCTTAGTCTCATATAACCCTTCATTGAAAATTTAAGACTGCTGTCCTGATTTTTGGTGTTAAAAGCTGAAAACCATTCAGATGAATCTTCTATTCCACGGAGACTCTTGGCTGCAATGAGAATAAAGGCAGCGAGGGCATCAACATTTGGACTCCAGTAGGAAGTGTAGAACTTAGCACCAATTTATTTGTTATTTCTAAAGCTATTTATAAGGATTACTGTCACAATGTGCTTCTGCACAATAGTTTGTTTCCACTGGGTCGGCAAACTATCTTGGGGGTAAAAAATGAAATGATGAAATGAAAAAGTAAATGTAGGCTGAATACAGAATATTAGTTGAGATTTTCCTATATACTAAAAAAGTTGCTTATTGGGACTGGGTAGAACTCTTGGTGGGGAAGAGTTGTAATCAATGAAGCTGCAGTATACTGTATGGAACAATCCTGCCCAGCAGGTGCATTGAGGTGGTAATCTTTGTCCTACTAAAAAGATGTGATACAAAGGCCTCTTGTAGAGGCCTTCCTTGGACAGTAATGAATTAACAAGTTGCCTGCATTTTCCAAGCTCCTGTGCAGTAAATCAAATACATAATTTGTTAATACAAAGAATTCATCCACCCGTACCCCTGAATTGAACTTCCTAACTTTATACCAACATAAGTTGCTTAAGGCTTTACATGTTTGTTTACCATCTTCAGGAGCAATTTTGTATTCCTTGTCTTCCAGCACTTCATAGTCAAAGCCTAGCAAATCTATTGGAATGGTGTATTTTCTTGCATAGTTCTGCTGGGCACCAGTTAAGAAGGCTTGAGTGAAGAAAAATCCTGAAAGCCAAAAGACTGGAGGAGTTCCATCTTCGTACCACAACTGTGCAGCAGAGAAGGGGAGAGAGAAGCTAGAATTCATCTTAAAAACATTAGGAATAAAAGCATCATAAAACCCCTGCATTGCTTCATGAACCAATATTAGTCTTCTGCCCTGCCCTCCCTCTCGCCCTCCCCCTTCCCAGGCTGGGGTGTTATGTGTTATCTTCCTCTTCCTTAAACTGTAAGCCTTTTTGGTGTCAGGGATCATGCTGCATATGTGCATGCTTGGAGGGATGGTGCCTAGCAAACAGGTGAAGAGAAAGATGGCTAGCACTGATACCTGGGCCCTGAAGGAGAGCGAGAGAGAGAACTGGAACTGGGGACACCATATCATTTATTTATTTATTTCCCCCATCTTTGGGGTAGCATAAGCAGTACCATTCTTCTTTACAGTGCCTTTCTCTTCCAAGCAAGTTTGTTCTTTGTCTCTGCTGAAGCTACCAACAAAGACTTAATGCTAATGTGAGCTACAGGTAAATGTCCTTATGAACTGGCTGAGATTACTAATCTATTAAACAAGAATCAGTTTATTATTTTGTCAGTACTGAACAACACTTTGGAAATCCTCTGTAGTCCAAATGTGAAAGTTTGCATGGTTCTTGGCTGACCCCATGTAGCCATCCAATTCCCAGCCAGACTCGTATTTAACGCTAGTTACTATACATGAGGGAGTTTAAAAGATTTCCTAACTTCAGCCAATCAACAGTATTATAAACTTTCATATCTAAGAAATTATATTCCTTTAACTGCTCTGAATACTGCCAGTAACAGTTGTCACTTAAGAGGTTTTTAGTGAATTCATTGCAAGTGATATGGACATTTTAATGCCATGTACAACTGTCTTAGCAGGGTGTATGATACTTTGCAAATCTTAGTTGTGTTCTGTGCACTGATGAACAAATTGCTGTATGCTGAACTTCAGTTCAATTAATCATGCAGAGACAACATGCATGTCTACAAGTGTCACCTGAACCAGAAAACAAAATTATTCCTATCAGTCAGAAGAGGTTTTTTAATAGCGTGTGCTCACCTGTAAGAACTTTAATCTGGCAAGAAAATCATTCACATAACTGCCAAGTGGTTTAAGGCTTGGGTAAGACTTGTTCATCCACATTCCTGGAATTTTGCCTTTCAAAATGCTGTCCACCACTTCTTCCAGTTCAGCAGACATCACCACTAGGCCCTAAAGTAGATTTTGGAAAGTAAGATGGCAGAGTAGTTCTCATTCCACATTTCAAAGCACACTGCCCATGTTGTAATAAAAATAAAACTATTATCCAAGTTTCGTCCACAACAAGAGAGACAATTTGAATCAGAAATTCCAGAGGGAATCAGATCTGTGGCAACTTCAGGGTCCTGCAGTCCTACAAAGGCCCAGTATCAAATGGTTCAATATAAGAGTAAAGAATACTAAATGAAACGACTACCCATACTGAAAAATTCTTCCAACCCATTATTAGAGATCAGGAGCATGATGTTTTATATCACTTCAAAAACTTTTTTTTTTTAAATCCTTGCTATCATAACTCTACGTGTTCTCATTCGTAAATATTCTCTCCCTCCAAATCTTCCAAAGTGCTGTACTGCATAACAGGCAACTTGTAGTTAGTTATTTTAAACAGCTTTCCTTCTATTTTAAGTTTTCTGCCTTTGTATTTTTTTAAACGCCTCCTCACCTAGCATTATGGGCAAAATGAAACATGAATGGTCTCAAGTTGCCCTTCTCAAGTTGTTTTGGTATTTTGAATGTCTTCATCATGGCTCTGATGCACCTGCAAGTTGCCTCTCAGGGCCCAACAGTACTGAGCATCCTTACCTCGTTAGAAGTGAGAGAGCTGTGAAACAGCTTAGTGGCAACAAGCCCAAAAGACATTACATACAGGTGAATATTTAACTTCTGATTTTTTTTGTCTTATTTATTAAAAAAACTAATATAAGTGGTGAGAAGTAGTATCATTTTACCAAATGCTTTGGCTTTCCTTCTGGCATACTGTAATGAAATCCTGATGGCTCATATGATCGAGTTTGTGTCCATAGGTACATTTTTTCCAAGTATAATGTAGGGTTTGGGGCTCCACAAAAAAAAAAAAAAAAATCTCTTTCCAAAAGCAACTTAAACTATTTAAAAGTCACCAGGACTTTCCTTCTGGGCCAACAGCCTCAAGCATGTTTACCCTTGCAACACAGGAAGAAGGTTTAAAGCTGTGAAATGCAAGCAGAGGCAGGTGCCTACCTGCAGTCTCAAGGTACTTAAGGCAGGATTGCATAGTAAACTTGCCATATAGTGGCACTGCCAAGCAGAAAGCACTTCAAATGGACTAATTGTCATTGCTGATTAGCCCACCCCCCCCACCTTTATTAATTAATTTCTTCACAGTGCACCAGAAATGTGGCTACACTGCATCCAGTTTAGGAAGCAGCCCTCTATGGCCCAGCATGGTGTGCTTGAGGGCTCTACTACCTGGATCATTAAATTTACTGTGCTTAAGCCCTAGAGAAATGTAGCAGCTGAGGTCTACTTTTGTGCTTGGTATTTGTGATTGGCTACCACAGTGCTCAGCTCAGTGTGCTGGCTTTTGAGGCATCGATTCTTAGCTTCCCGCCCCCTCAACTCACTGTACTGGGAGCTATAGGCAAGAGCCAATTTCACCCATGCTGTAGTTACTGACCAAGACCGATTTATAGGGCTGGGATCAGGCAGCTGATCCTCCTTCCCCTGGCTAATCCCTCATTGCCCCACAGTATGTATACAGTAGGATTTAGGCACCTGCAGAAATGCATCCTATTTCATTCAAGCTTCTCCTACGAAGGCAAATGGGTGAGGTTTGTCGTTGATTTTTGTGTTGTCTCCCCAGGGTGTGTTCAGGGTGCTGCAGCTCTTTCAGGTGTACTGACAGCACCTTGAGCAACTTCCTTCCCTGAGAAAGGTAGCTAGGCTCACAGGTAAGCCCCCACACTCCTGGATGGGCAGACAATTTGTGCTCTCCCTACTAGCTCTCAGCAGCTTCAAGCAGGTGCTGCTACAGATTGCACAAATACACCATCTCCACTGGCCTCCGTGCAACACCAGGACACATCCCCATGGGCACACCTCCACCCCATCTGGACCGCTACTAGCTCTCTTCCCACACTACCACAGGGGAACAGTACTGCACTGCGTCAATCGCACTCTCCCAATTCGTCACAGAGGACAGTATTTTAAAATTCTCACAGCAGCACCACGTGACCTCTCCCAATGGCTGAGTTACTGCCAAGAGGATGGCACGGATGCAGTGAACTGGTGGGGGTAAGAGGCAGCAGTGCCCCCCACACAGGGCTATAGCATACTTCTCTTGCTTCCCCACAGACTTAGCAGGAGGGAAGGCCCTAGCCTATACACGTTCTGGCAGAGGTGCCCTCAGTCTCAGCCCTGACCATATCAGACTTGGCTTCTGTCCTAGAGGCTAAAAGGTAGGGTCACCGTCAATGAGTCACCTACCCTGGTCTTTGTCCTGAAAGACCTGCCTTTGGCCCTCCACCTAAATCTGCCAGAGGAACGATGGAGGTTGGCTGTAGCTACCATTAGCGGGTCGTTGTACTGGGCCGTGCACACTGCACTGTGAGGAGGAGGAGGAGGAGCCCTGGCATCCTTCACCAGGATCCATGTCTGACTTCTATGGTACTTATTTTCAGTACAATAGTACACAGGCCACTCAAGGCTGTTCCCTCCCTGCCCCACCACCATCTTTTTCCTCTGCTTCTCCACTCAGGGCAGTCTCTCAAAACACCCAGGGACACTAATGCTGAAAGACAGGCCAGTGGGACTACCATACCCTGGCAAAGCAAGGCCTGCCACACCTTGTCTCACATAAAACAGCTGCACACAGCCACAGGGATACCTGTAAGTCAGCCATTTCAAAGGTGAGTTTGGGTTGGGGGGGAGGGGGGGCAGAGTGGGGGGCGTGAAGGTGATACGGATAATATGACCACCCCACCCAGGGTGGGAGGAGAAGGTGAGGACGGTACATCCCAGAGGTGTGCCTCACCAATTAGTCCTCCAAAAGCAGCTTACAAACACAACCAAGGTACCAGGGCAGCTCTACAGTTAATGACAGACAGCAGCTCCTTATCTGTAATACTTGTTGAAAGCAGCCAGGAACGCTCTATCAAAGGCTCTGGCAAGCTCCTGGGCCAGGCAGCCAGCCAGCTACAGGTTGCTTCAGTGAAGACTCCCTGACTTCACATGGCTGATTACTTCAGAAACAAAAGTGGATCTCCCAAACCCAGCTCCACTGCTGATCTACTACTCTGTGTCTAGGCACATGTCCATGCAGATGCCAGGGGTACCCATCTGATGCTGTGTAATAACTGGCTGACCAGTCTCAAAACGTACTCACGAAGCAATGGTTGCAGCCAGTCCAGTGTCAGCAATCCAGAACATGCACACAATGCTGGTATGGCACGAAACAAGCCAGCCAGCAGCAGAGATGAGGATACCAGCGCTGTGAGGCCCCTGTATACCACCTAACCTTCAGTCCCCAGGAGCTGCAGGCCATTAACTGACTGCTCCACACCAGCTCCAATGCACACAATTGCTTCTAGAGGGAGTGGTGAACAGAAAACCAGAGATGGTCCATACTGGCCATCCAAAAGAAACAGAGGCAAGCTGTAGTGGGCCAAAAATGTGCCTGCATCAAGTAGAGGACCAAGGGAGCTTTGGCTGGGAGGTGTTTATCAGGTGCATGATGCTCCACGTACACCTGGCATCTTGGGAAAGATGCACTAGAGCTGTACCTCCAGCATCCAAGTGAGTATAGGCCATTTCTGGTACAGGTCTCCTTCCTGGCACAGAGTACAGGACTCAGACTGTCACCCTGGTCACATGCTCACAGTACTCTGGTCTTGGGGAATCTGCAGGTCTGGAATGATAATCTAACCTCAGCCCCAGGATGCCACCCTACACCTTGCCTACATCAGCTCACATCACTAATAATGAGCAAGCTCAATGCCTAGCCTCAAAGTATGACAGCAAGTATCTATTTGTAGCTGTGGTGCAAGATATAGTAGCCCTACAGAGAGTCATGACAGAAGTTTGCTAGCAATGCTGGCAAGGGTAGGTGCCTGGTTCCTAGCCTCTCACATGTAGCCCCTCCTCCAGCCAGGATCACCAACCTTGGTTCTCTCCGGCCCTGTGCTGCCATCACTTCCAGCCTAGAAGTAACTGAGCAGGGTTATGAATCTAGGGGCAGACAAGAAAGGTTGTGAGCAGGGGAGAAGTGGTGAGCACAGCAGATGCAAAGGCCTCTAGGGAACACCTGGTGGAGACAGTTGCCAGGAAATCCCGAACTGCTTGACAGAATCCAGACCCCAGCAGCACTGACCCACCTACCACAGCCAGCCCACCACTTGCGGGAAAAGAGAGCCTTGGCTCATACCATAGCTACCATACCACAATGCCCTTCTAGTCCTTAGTCTTCCAGTTGTGGTCCCTCCAGTCATCGAGCCTGTTCCATACCTAGTTTTCTCTTGTGTCTGGGATCACCTCAGGAACCAGTCCTGCACTGTCTGACATATGCTTGTTCTACTTGATGCTCACCCTAACAGCTGCCTCAGACTAACAAAAACTAACAAGGGCCTTTATGTGTGTGGGTTAGGCAAGGTCTGTGAACAACCTGGCTGCCAAACACCCCTGCAATGTACTCCTACTGGTTGCAGTTCAAGTGTGACTAACTTTTCCTGCCCACAGACAGAAGCTGAACAGGCATTGGCAGAGTCTAAATCACTTTGAGGTGTAAAAGGCCTCTACACCTGAGGCTTCTGATATTTTTACCTGCTAAGTTGCATCTGCAAAATGTGCACAGACGCACAGCAGCAATTTCAGAATCAAAATAACATGTAAAGGACTCTCACCAAGTGTGTTACACAGCTAATTAACAGGTAAGTGGCACTTGGATTGCTTGTGATTAAAATGGGATTCTGCTGTTGGTGCCTGATTTGGGTGTTGCGAATCCTGTTTGGTGGCTAGCTGCCTACAGGTTAGGCCTGGCAATCCTAACCATTGCAGCACCTTGCTGTATTCACTTTGTAGAGCTATCCCTAGACGTGGTTTGTATTCCTAAATTGCTCAAGTACTTTTCACCATTCATGCTAAGTTTTAAAGTGTTAAAACAAAGGGGAAGTAGCTTCTTTGCAGAAACCAAAATGGTATTTCTCTGTTACTCTTTTACATTTAGTTATTGGCAGTTGCTCAACACACGTGTAATATATCCACTTGGAACCTCAAGTCTTTGAATATCTTAAGTAATAATTTCTTTTGTTTGTGCCTTTGTCATTCTGTCTGTCACACTCAAAAAACCGTATCTGCACTCACTTTTCTGGACTTTCAGTGATTGATTTCAATTAGTTATGGTGTACTCTCAATATTCAAGCAAAAATTGTCCCTTAACACCCTTACTTGAATTTTGTCCCATAACACCTTTGCCAAGGTGAGGCAGAGAATAGACAGCAATTGAATATAGAAAGTATGGCAAAAGTAAGACAAACTGCAACAAATGAGCAAAGAGGACATTGTAGAAGAGATGGAATGGAAAGGCAGAGGGTTCGCACAGACAATAGAAGACAGGCTGAAAGAGTAGAAACAATAGGTTCACTGAAGACAAGACTGAGGAACATAGTTGTGGATTGATAAACATGGTGTGGCAATTTTGTAACTCTTTAAACTTCCAAGCTGAAAGACCATCAGATAGCCAATTCCGGGGTTACTGTCATGAGGGTAAAGTGATTCTGCCTCCAAGAAGACTGTGTCCGGAGTATTTGCGCGACTTGATGATGAATTGAAACAATGAGCATTACCAGAACTTTAAAACAAACAGTCAATTGTACAACAGTGCATTGATTGTTGAGCAAAGGTCATTATGATGAGATGTATGCTTTACGGACCATGTGGTAGATTGAACCCAAATGCATCGTGCATGGAAAATCATCCATGTCTGAAGAAATATCTGAAGGAGTTTACAGAGGAGACACTTGGAAATGTTGATGGATGCCTGTTGTATAGAAGAAGACCAGGCAGAACAGCTCAAATTGATAATGAGACAGTGGATAACAGAAACGTGGTACCCTACAACAAATAGCCTATTTTGCCTGTCATTTTTTACATGCTTTTACACTAGTATGTTAATAATTTCAGAACCTCTATATTGCATCAGATTAATGGTTAAATCCTGTCAGGTGCATGGTACAACTGAAGCGATAGCTCAACATGTCATATGACCTAGCTCTAAATTATTTGTTCTTAAGTTTTGACAAAGCTCACCTTGATTGCTTTCTGGATGTTAATGCAGGAGTCTCTGATGGTATGCAGCAATTTGTTAAATCGCCCCATTTCTTGGACAAGTACAGTGTTCATACTTTGTGTATAGGTGGTTGGGTATCTCCTCATTGCAGCCTCAATGTCAAAGTCTGAAGGAAGTTTGCTCTGGATGTCACTTGCCACTTCACGAACAATTTCATCTGTTGATCTTGCACCAGAGCCTGATGCTCGAGACTATAAGTAGCCAGAGGTAGAAAAAGAAGTGATCGTGTGAATTTCAGTGAATATTTAAATGGAGAAGCACATTTAAATTATTATTAATGAATTAGTATGGAGATGGCCTTATTTGTTCTAAGGTAAATGCAAAACATACAAAATACATTTTTTAAGTTTAGTTACAGTATTATGCCCTCAGAGTGTATTCAGTAGGTGGCGATGTTCTAAAATAAGTGTTCCATCACATTATTTCTCTGATTAAATATGTTGTCATTTGCAGTTTTGGAGTAGCTGGAGTTTCTCTGAAAATCACCTGGTTATAAAGAGTGATCACAAACACAAAAAGCCAAAGTAACATTCCTCTTGGGTAGCTTTCTTTAGGTTACAAAAAGTCGGGGAATAAGTAGAGAGATTAAGAGGCTGATCTTGTGCCCTCTTAAATCAATGTTCATGGCAACTCCAGTAAACATAGCATGGGATTTTCACACTAGTAGTGATCAGTCCAGCTAGGGTTGTAATGTGCTGGCATAACTTTTGAAGAAAAATTACACTGCTAACACTACACAGTTCAAATATTTTATGAATCAAGGGAGGATTTTCTGTACACTAAACGTAAGGAAACAAAGTAAGTACAACATTTTTACTGTTTTTGTGGCAATGCATGCTACCTCACACATATGTGATTAATTAAAATTTGCTCATTTCTTTCACAATGCTGTATGCTTTATTATATGTAGGACTCTTACAAATGGACAGCTTGTCCTTCAAAGGGAAAGTTTTTCAGCATCTTCTGTGACACTTCAGAGATTGCTGTCAAAACTCTGATGCTGCAATGACTTGTGGCTCATCCTCTAACAGGAAAGTCATCACGAGCAGAGTCACACACGTTTGTGCCCTAAATTAGTGACTCATCCATTGTTTACATGCTTTTCTAATGCTACGTTAGATGCTTTAATAATGCCTTTTATGTTATATTTGTTAATATTACAACTAACTTAGTTAACTTAGGGCTTTGACCTAACTCTTCTCCATATCTTGATACTGAATTTCCTTAATTTTAAGATAAGGGGTTCCCCCCATTTAACATGGGGGAAAGCCCGACATCTTAGAAGAGTATGAGGGCGGTGGTGGGGAGGATGGTTGCTATGGCTCAGGCTTCAGCCCCTACCCAGGGTCTGGCCATAGCTGTAACTGCTGGCCACCCCCTCCCCCACTTTTGCACCCCACCATCACCCCCTGAAGCCTCTTCTCCCTTAACTTCCCCTCCCACAGCTTCTGCTCCTCAGCCTGCCCTTCTGCATCCCCTCCTTTCCCTTGCTCCACACCAGCAGTTTCCATGCATGCTGCAGTCTGGGACACTGAGCACAGCTCTAGTATGGCCTGTAGCAGCAGCATGCAGCCTGCATGACCACTACAGGGGCTGGGCTGGGGCTGTGCTTAGTTTCTCAGGCTAGAATGGGGATGAAGCGTCCCAGCACAAAGCAAGACTAAGAGGGGGAAGCAGGGAATAGAGCCTGTGGGGGCAGGGGAAGTGAGGAGCAGAGCCTGGGGAGAAGTGGGGAGCAGAGACTGGGGGGGAAAGGGGAGCCTGACTCTGAAGGCAGGTAGGTAGCAGGGGGGCAAGCAAAAGCAGGGGACAAGCTTTGTGAGTTCCCCACACCACTTGCCTCCTCACTGCTTACAGTGGTGTGAGGGATGAATTAAAGACAACCCTCCAATAGTTAGGTTCTATACCTGGAAAATTATAAGAAATTTATAAATTTTCCATGTACAGATTCTAATTATTGGGGGGTCATCTTAGATTTGAGTAAATGCAGCATTCATTTGTTTTGTTATTTTGTATATTGCAATTACAAGGAATTAATTATCTTCCACAGAAGATATACTAGTACAATAGCAAGTTTGTAGCCACAATGGAGAAATGGAGAAACCAGATGAAACATCTTTGAACAACTAAGTACAATAGAGCTAAACAATAATAAAGCCATTAATGATGTACATTGTGAGATGACTAAAAAGTATTCACAGCCACGAGTCATTTACATACCTGTGTAAGAAGAATGTTATCAAACAACAGCTGCGTTTCTGACTGATCTTTGGTAATATCAGCATTGGCATTCATCCCAAAAATCTCTGGGGAAGGGTTCAGTGGAAGGGTCTTTGTATATTCGATATAGCTTTGGTACTGAAAGGATTTATGTTAGGAGATTAAAAAGATTCAAAGATCAAATAAGGTCCAGAAGAAATGCAAAGCAGCCTACTTCAGTTGAGGTTCAAAGAAAATATTCCAGATGCCCCTAACGTAGTCGGCATTGTTTTAAACAGAACCAAACTCCAAGCACCTAACCAGTAACAGTATCTCCCTTCTGCCAAACCTGCCAGAGTGGTCATCGTTATCTAGCATCAAGTTAACAAATCCAATGGCCTCAGCTCTAGGGTAGAACTCTATTCTTACACTGGGCCCATCAACATGACATCTGAGCACTTCAGACTGTCAAAGGTTAAGGTGATGGCAATTCATTATTTACAGCAGCACATTTATAGCCCGTCTTTCTTAAAATGTCATCTAAGCACTAACGCCCAGATGTCAAAGGCATTTGGGTACCTAACTCCAATAGGGCTTGCATCCCATTTAGGGACCTAATTCTAAATACCCTCAAGGATTTTAGCCTAACAGGATTTCAGTGCTTAGATACCATTATGATAAGCATTAAGCCAGGGGTGTCACACATACAGTCCATGGAAGGATGTCATCTGGCTTGCAGGGCAACTCTCCCACCCCCGACCACATTCAGTCTGCAGGGCTCATAGCCACAGCTCCCGGAGCACCTGTGGCAATGGTGTGAATTCTTGTGGTTTTGGCACAGCTCTGGAAATGAGGAAGTTAATGCTGCTTGCCTCCTCATCCCTTACCTGCTACCAAAATCAGTTTTTAATCACCCCTGGCAACTAAAATTGGCAGTAGGGGAAAAGGGCGCAAGCAGCAGCAGTGTTAACTTTCTAGGCTCTAGAGCTGCACAGGAAATCCCATAGTCTGGGGAGGCTCAAGTTTCACACCCCTGCACTGAACAATAGGATAGATTAAAGTCAATGTGGTTTAGCTCGGTTGCAGTATGAATTATCCCTAGGTTAAAGAGTAGGCATTATGACACTCAGTTTAAACCTTGAATCTTTAATATCCATTAAGTGTAAACATCTTCATTTTGGGTGACCAATATGAAACTTTCCAAAGGCCTGTTTTTTGGAGATGGTAATTACCTACAACTTCCAATGAAGTCAACAAGAGCTTTGGACCAGCTTGCCTAGAGCAAGAAAGGGACAGTTTGTCAGAGGGAACTAGATCTCTGTAATATGTTCCCAGGGCCTCAGACTAAACCACTATTTTGCTCTACTACAGTATTTTATGCTGTATTGTTTTTATGTCTAATACAATTGACAAGGTTTTCTGGAACAGAATGACTTGCACACAAGTGTCATTTATAACAATTTTTAGTAGCAATTTTCTGAAGCAGGTCTGTTCTAGTTAGTCCTATTTATTACAAGTCACTCTCCAAGGGATTGGCAGAATGACAGTATGAGACACAACAAGAGGCATGTAAGAACAGCAGCATGAAGCAAAGTTATTTATGATTAAAATGACCATGATGTGTCTTTTTTTATTTTTGTCCATTTAATAATTTTTAAATACTTACATCTCCTTCAGTAGGGGCAAAATACAGGCCGCTGGCATCAAATTTATAATCTAAATCTGTAACAATTTCTGAATTGTAGAACTTGTTCAGAATGCTACGGAGTGTACGCCGATCCCAGTCATCAGTAACTCTGCCACCATAATTGCATTCACCAGTCATATAGCGCAGGGCGTCATATGGCAGCTCCTGAAGCACAAAATCATCTGAATTGTTTCTTTTTTTTTTTAAGCATAGCTACACTAGAGGCCTAAACCTATCATTGTACCTTTTCTATTCTACACAGTTCTCAATCACTAAAGAAATTCTGCTTCCTGAGTACAACCAGTATTACTCCAAGATAAATTTAGGCTATATTCAACTATTATTAGGGGGAACATAAGCAGTGGTCTGACCATACCCACTTCAAGTCCATCTAATCTACATTTTAGAGGGTATGGCACCTTTCCATTCATCATACTAGAGTTTGATCCAGATCTACCTTGAAGGATTAGAAGAATTTAGGTGCTTAAACCCCAAAAGCAATCCAGGCTAACCCCACTCCTAAAGCAAAGTTCCCCAGGGCTAGGCACAGAAGTTACACATAAACCAGTTTAAGTAATCAGCAACTGGCTTAAACCTGTAACAGAACTAGGGCTATTAATTAATCATGATTAACACCCACAATTAACACGTTAATCTGTTTTTCTATTAATTTTTTTAATGTGTTAATTGCTGCTGGTGATGGGGGGAAAGCTGCTCTCCCCTCACTGCTGTGTGCATGCCTGTGTGCTGGGGAAAAAGAGGCCCCTTCCCCCCTCGCTGCTGCTGGGCAACGCATGCACACCCACATACACACACGCAGCACCCAGGCAGGGTCCCCGGAGCAGATTCAGCAGCTGGATGCAGGCACCAGGGCTTGGAAGGGGCCATAGCCCCCTAAACCCCCACTACCGCTGCTGCCGCTCACCCCACACAGTCTGTGGCAGCGATGACTGCCCCACCCCACTCCCACCCGCAGCACGGCCCCCCTGCCAGAAAGAGGCTTGTGCTCCCCAGAAATGATTCAAGGGGCTGATGCCCCCGTCAGAGTCCCTGACCTCTCGTTGCTCCAGTAGCAGAGGTTGGGGGCACAGCCAGAGGCCGGCTGGCATGGCCCCCTTAGGTGACGGGGGCACAGAAGGGGGTTATTTCCCCACTCCTTCCAGCATCTGGCAAAGGGGGCAGGGAAGGAACTTATTTCGCCACTCACCCCACACAGGGAGCAATTGGTGGCAGTGGCAGCCAGGGCTGGCAGACCCCAGCTATGGTCCCCTGGGGGCAGAGGAGGGAATAAACCCCCTCCCTGCCCCCTCTGCCTCAGGGGGCCATGCTGACTGGTGTCTGGCCATGCCCCTTCCCCCACTGCTGCAGCAGAAAGAGGGTAAACCAGGCAGACTATGGCTCAGGTCCATGCTGGTGGGATAGGAAGTGGGGAATTAAACCCCCTCCCTGGCCAATTAATTCCAGGCTACTGCCAGGGCCAGCCCTGCCCCCCCAACACAGCTTCCCTGCAGCCAAGGGCTGCTCTAGTGTCCCCTGGCTTCTGGCCTCAGCCATGTGCCTGCATTCCCTGAGTGAAAAGGGAATGTCTACTCACTTGCAAACTGGTTCAATCTAGGCAGGTTAAACTAACCTGCAAAGATTGAATCAGTTCTGGCTCCAGCTTTTTGCATGTCTTTCCCTAGCCCAGGTGCCTACATATGGGCAGAAGCAAGCCAGATGCTGCATCCTCCCACAGTACCTACTATGTACCTGAGCTCAACCATGTTTCAAATCTGTTTCTAGGAAGAACCTAACCTCTGTCTAAGTCCACATAAAAGCCTCCGCTGGTAGGCAACCCTGCCCCCAATTCTAATTTTTAATTCCTTTTAGATGCCTTCCTTTTGCTTGTGGGATAGTCTTCCTTATTTTGCGGGGGAATCTGAATGCATCTCTCACACTACACAACCATAAGTCCCTAACCACCAGGCTGGGGGTGAGTCTAGTCTGATAAAGTGAGCGCACTGCTCCAGCCCCTTAGTGAAGCTTGGTAGGTGATACTGATACCTGTCCTTGAGTTTCTCTCTTATTTTTTCTAGTTTTGCAGTTGCATTTTTCCTGTGTTTTATATGCTTTTTTAATCCACAATTTCTTTATCAAGACCACTCAAACAAGGAAGAAAACAATGCAAGCATACAGCAAAAATGACACTATGTAAAAATACTGTCAAAAGCAATGTAAACAAAGAAGACATGAAGGAAAAACAGGTTTTCTCTAATCTATTTTACAATAAAATAGTAAGAGTAGAGCATAGCTTTTAGTGAGCATTTGTCATCCCAAACTCTAAAAGCACTTTAAAACCCAGGTATTGTTATATCCATTTTACAGATGGGGAAACTGAGGCATGGGGAGGTGAAATCACTTGCCACCCAACAAGTCAATGGGACAACTGGATACAATACTCAGTTCCCAGTTCAGTGCCCAGGCAACTAATCATCCTCTCCCTTCCTGGCCCCTACCAAAGTTAAAAAGAAAAGGGCACAGGTTGGAAAGTAGCCAAATTTACACAACAGATCAGTATCAAAGCTTGAAATATAATTCAGATGCCCAAGTGCTAGCCATGTGATCTCTTGGCTGAGTCACATACAGTTACAATACTAGTTGATACATCATCTGAAGATAAGAATGTGATTATTCCATTGGTGGCATCTCTTTCAGAAACAATACAGGAAGTTCCAACAAACTTCCTGTATTGAAGATAAGTATATGGAGCAAAACTCGCTCCACTGCATAGAATAACATCTAGTTTGTTTGTATGAATGTTCCCTAAACGAGTTACTGGATTGAATTTGGCATGCAAAGTTTCACTGATGTATTTTTGATATTTGTATACACCCAAAAAGATAAGTTTATAACCAGAATACTACTATGTTTAGAAAGAAATGCTGCAATTAGGCCTTTGTTTTTATGAAGTACCACTATTGAATGTATATGCGTTAATGATGTCATACAGAACAAAATGGATAGTATCTTTGCTTTACTTTACCTCATACTGGTTCAGAAATATGTGCAGCTGCTGTACACTAATTCGCAGATCAGTCTCATTGAATTCATATGGAATATTCCAACCCAGTGGTCCAAATTTCCGCCTTTCCTGAACCAGTGCATGGAAGAAACAGAGGCCATACAGCAACTTCTTGAATTCAACCTTTTAACAGAACATTACAATATGATTAAGTCACAGAATTTCTTCTCTAAATGTTTCCACTTTCTGATGCCCCCATATATTGGGGTACAGGGTGGAACTTAATCATATATGGAGAGTTAAGAAATGTCTGCCTTTGCAGTCCCACAACAGCCTGGATTCCTCTGCAAAAGTATCATTTGTGAAGCACTGAATTTCAGAATTTAGCCATCAGTTTATCACATATGATGGTTTTAAGTATCTTTGTAATCTTACAAGTATTCTACAAGTAATTAACTTGAACAGACTTTTTATAGTATTTTAGCAAGATCACAGCCCACCACTTTTATTTGCAGCCCTGGTTTTGTAAAATATTGTTCCTACTGTACTTTCCTTTTTCTGGATCTAGATGTGTTTTGGTTGTGGTATATTCCTAAAAATGCTTTTACAGCTAAGAACTATGATTTTTAATTAAGATAATTTAGCCAGATATACAGCTTCAGTTAAATGCAACTATCTTTATTATTTAATTATAACAAAATATTGTAAACCAGTTTTAGGTCAAATGTACTAAAACACAAAAAAATAATTACAAAAAGAGTAGAGGGTTTCCCAGTCTACTTACTTAGAAAAAAGATTCTTATGATTGGTGTCACTCAACCAATGTATCATTTCACTCTCATATTTCAATGAGGAAAGAAGTTTTATGATTTGAATGAAAGGTAGAATTCAAAAACAGCATTACATTCAGTTAATATTCTGTAACAGATTCCCCAACTTTGCATGGTTGTACTGGGAAATGACTTGCTTTTGACTTTTAAATAGTAAGCTGTATTATTAATGGCACACTACAAAATCTCTGCTGGCAAGGAATGAGAATAGTGGTAAAATAAAAATAAAATATTAATAAAATTCACTTCACTGCAGTCAGCAATCAGTAATCAAAACCAGCTTCATTGCAGTGCAGGTAGACTACTTAATTTGATAGTTTTTACCCAGCACACATGAATATAACCACCAAGGTCCACTTTAGCTGCTTTACAGGAGGAGTGAGATAACAAGACTAATAATACATTACTAACAGGCTTCTTGCAAGTGTTGAAAAATTCAGGGTCAGAGATTGGATCCATCAGATACGAACGGATGATATTAGCCCGTAAACCTTTTGGTGCTTCATTAGTCATTTTCACTCCATTTTGAAGTACAGACACAGGGAAATTTGGAGATGGGTAACTGGTGAGCCAAAGTCGGAAATCTGGATGAGTTGTATCAGGATTAAACTCCTAAAAGAAAGCACCACACAAAAATGGAGAATCCAACCCAAAAGGAATAAAATATTATATATGCCAATGCCTTTGAAAACAAGCCTAGCTGCAAAAATCTGATAATGTACAAATGAAATGCTTATGTATTACAAATTTAAGGTATAATTATAGTTGGACTCACAGTCATACATGGAAATTTCCATTATAAAGCTGCTCTACTTTACTCAGACCTGTCTGAATCTTTAGGAATATAAGCAAAAATTTTCCAGGAATTATCTCAATGTGAAAGTCAATGTTTGAGGAATGTATGAGCAAAGACAGTACAGACCTTTCTATGGACAAAAAGAATATATAAAAAAAACTATACTGCCTTTATTAATAAAATAATCATTTCAAATTCAAACTTGTCATAATAAAGCTGTAAGAATAAGAATAACAATTCAAAACTCATGGTAGAGCTATGCACTTTGTTAGTTTGCAAGAAAAAGACCCGCTCATACCCTTTTACAGTTGTGTCAATTAGAAAGTGCAAAACTCCTCAGAGTCCCAATCTCCAAACATCCATACCTATTTAACCTTAACCATAAATATAAATTTTGCCAGGCTGGGGCCAAGGCTTACAGGAAATCTCCTTATTGCCTTCTGTATCTTTAGAAGGGGATTCTATTTACCAATGAGCAAAAAACATTGTTTCATTTTGTTTTTTACAAGAATACTAATATTCAACTTTCAACACCGGGGACCATATGTCCTTAGCTGCAATTGGAGGAGGCCAACGGTAGCTGTAAGGCTGCTGTCTATTACACCCAGTGGCCATTCCAACAGTACAGAATTACCAAGCATAAGGATATATGAGTGCCACACTCTTTGTTTAAAAAACACTTCATGGATCAGAAGCAGGAAGAAAAGACTGCTACAGAACCACCACTATGAAGATTCCCCTTATGTAGAAGGAACACTCAAGAAGTAGGTTAAGTTGGCTTTTTGGCCTTTTTATATGCAAAGAAGACCTGAGAGTCAGTCCTTAAGTTTTACTAAAAGAAAATACAACTGAATTATACCTCACAGACTTTTTCCAGAGTTGGCATCCATGAGGTTGCTAGGTGACAGTTTTGCAGAACTACCCAGCTGCCTTCCTTCACTGCCTTCTCTATCATTTTCATGGCTATGGGACCTTGGCCTTGGCCAAGTGACAGGGAGCTAAGCTTTGAGCCCCCATATCCCTGCAAATACACACAGATTTTAAAATGACGAAAATATTACACAGATTCACAGAAACACACTGAACACTCTGGTATAATTTACATTCACATTTTTTATAAAACAAGAAAAAACAAACACTGAATTCCAGCTAATTCAACAAAATACATTAATTAAATACATTTCTAAACTACAGAAACACTCTACACAATGCTTCAATAAGAAAGCATCTCTCATTTTAGAATCATCCCCCCAAAAAAGATTTGAGGTCTATGAACGCATCTACACATTGCCCTATGGAGATGTAGTGATGTGCTACATCACTGTACAGTGCACAATGGCAACATAGCGATCACACATGTCTACACATGATCACCAACTATGTTGCTGTAGGGGCACATTCCTCGGGTATAGTGCACTGCTTTGGTGACATACCAGCGAAATGAACCCATGTACCGCAAGTACAGAGTGGTAACTGCCCATACTGCGCCGTGCTTTAGTACTTCCAAAAGGAAATACTAAACCATGGCGCCATAGCAATGTCACTGTACACTGACATGTAGACGTGCCCTATAAATCCAAAACTATGATCCAAATCAGCCCTCTAACCTAGATGATACCTCAACTGAGCAGACACTTCCCTATTTGACTTCCAAATTCCTTATGTTCCTGGGCCCTGCACATGTCCAGACCTACAGTGAACAGAGCAAATCAGCACCTACCTACTTACTAGCCAAAACCAACTGGGATTCAGGCACTTACAGTACTAAAGTATTTTATTGGTGTTAGACCTTATTCTTTCATTTGTTTTGAGGATGGCCTCCTTGGAGTTTTAAAAAAGAAACTAAAACCTTTTTAAGGCAGCAGGTTTTCTGAATCCATATGAATGGGTCTAACTATGTGAACCTTCTTTCTTGATCCTGCTGTTGACAAGAAAAAGGAAACTTGACAGCCAGAGCAGGCAAGGGGGTGAGCCAAACAGAGATCAACTGACACAAATGGTTTAATGGAAGAGACCTAGAGGGATAGCCATGTATAGTAACAGAGCAGGCATCGGAAAAGAGATACTGGAGAGAAAAGGACTATCCAAGGATTATTTTTTTGCACACTACCAGCTACATGAAAACATATAAAAGGATTTGGTATGCTTTAAAAAGCTATTTGGTGATGATCTGCTGCTTCTCCTTAAAACCTGCCAGACAAATTCTATTCCTACATTTAAAATTAAAATATCCAAACTGAAGACAAATAAACATCATGTAATACATGCCAACATTATATTAAGATAAATATTATCCTTTAGATTTTAAACTCTTCATGGCAGGGACTATGATTTCTGTCAATAAATGTCTGAAAAGCACCCTGCTTATCATTGGTGCTACCAGAATGAACTAACTAAAGTGTCAGGCATGGATCATCCTAATAACATAGAGCCTCCTTATATTGACAGCATTGTCCCACTGATATAAAAGTGCACCTCACAACATTTGCTTAGCTAACTCTAATCAGCAAAAGAAGTGGCATTCCTGCAGCCTCCAGTCATCTTCATTAGAAGAAAGCTGTTTGTAATACGTAGCTTTGAAGGGATTCACAGAAAAGGGAAAAGAAGACTAGATTCTGAATTTTCTAGTCTTAACTGGGGGCGGAAAATGATGTCTTGATTCATTTCCCTTTTTAAATTTTATTTTCATAAATAATTAAAGAAAACATGATTAAGATGCATTAGAAAGCTGGTCATTATAGGATTATCAATTTACTAACTGTCATTCTGGTACTCAGGATGTATACTGAAATGAAAATTTGCACCATGTAATGTCAATGTATTTAATTTATAGTAGGCATGTCTACACATGCATAAATGTATGTTATCACAAGCACTAAACTAAATGGCTGTAACTGATGCTACTGCACAATAGTGCTGTTTCACACATTTTAGGTGACTCTAATCCACAGTAGACTAATTTTACTGTGCATTAGTATGGCTTTTGCCTGCCGTGCAAATGCACAGAATTAGTCTACTGCACATGAGGTGTCTCATGTAAATGTGCCTGGTGTATTTTAAACATAGCTCAAATAGCCTTCTTGTTTATTCCGTTTCAGTAAACCCTCCTCTCTTCCAGCCATTCGCTCTAGCTACACATCCATTTTATCTGGAACTACAAAACAGACACCTGCAAAAGGCTTCTCAGAACACTACTAAAAACTGCAGTGTACATGTACACAACTGAGTGAGTAAAGATTTACAACATACCTACACTCTCAATAGCACAGAGTTATGACAGTAAAAGCCAAGTTCTTTCTCTATGCAATCTTTCCATTTTCCATTAGAGATTATAGTTTCATAGTTTCATAGTGTCATAATTTCTAGGGTCGGAAGGGACCTGAGTAGATCATCTAGTCCAACCCCCTGCCATGGCAGGAAAGAGTACTGGGGTCAAACGACCCCAGCAAGGTGTACATCTAGCCTCCTCTTAAAGACCCCCAGGGTAGGAGCCTGCACCACTTCTCCTGGAAGTTGGTTCCAGATCCTAGCCACCCTGACCGTGAAGTAGCGCCTCCTGATATCTAGCCTAAATCTACCCTCTGCCAGCTTGTGACCGTTATTCCTGGTCACTCCT
>NW_017729031.1:77888457-77903342 GCF_001723915.1 Gavialis gangeticus
ACTGACAAGAAGGGAGTTCCCCAACCTGTAGGTATGGTGCCAGTTGTTCTTCCCCAGGTGCATCACTTTGCACTTGTCAGTGTTGAATCCCATCCTATTCTCATCCGCCCACCCCTGTAACCTGTCTAGGTCCGATTGTAGCCTATTCCTCCCTTCTAGCATGCCCACATCCCCCCACATCTTAGTGTCATCAGCAAATTTGAACAGGGTGCTTTTTACCCCCTCGTCCAAGTCACTGATGAAGATGTTGAACATAAAGTAACCATTTAAGCAAATCTTGAAATCACAGAGAGAGAGAAGATGCAAGAATTATTGAACATATAAATTTCTTACAAAGAGCTAAACATGTACTTTTCATTCCTACAAAAGCATCTACTGACATTCATTAGTGCTTCATGTGGAAAAGGATCATAAAAACTGGTATAGTGATTTTTTTTAAAGCTGGACAAATACTACATAGGTTTTGTTGAACATTCTTAACAATTTTGGTTTTAAAATTATTAATTCATACATATAAGAATGATATCTTAATGTAAATTTATGAATGTTATTATACCTGGTCATCTGCAAACTTGAGTAGGGCAGCCATGGGGTCAGAACCAGGAGACAGAACAAAAATCAGTGGTGCACAGCAGTGACTGTCAGAAAATGCCTTAGACAAATCAAACGGAGGAGGCTCAATAAATGGACGATGCAGATAGCCAACAATAAATTCCTGCACCATTGGGATAATCTAGAAAATCAAAATGCAAAACACAAAAAGAACATATTCCATGAAGAATCCATGTGTTAAACATTAAGCTATGTCTTTCCTAATATTTTACTATAAATGTCAAACAAATTTCTCTTGTGCCTAGAATTCTGCATTGGAATAATCCTATTAAATTCAGTAGGTTAACCATGTATGTAAATCTCAGAAGGATCAGGGTCCAAGTTGGAAGACTCAGCAAAAAAGACCAGTGGAATCCTAGATAATGAGCAATTGCCTTTTTTCTTTGACCCCAAAGGTCAATGTTGAAGTAGATTGGCAGGCAGGTGTAGAAAGCCAAGAATGCTACTGTTCTTATTTTATCTCTATAATGAATAGAGGATTTGATTTGCTAGGACTATCAATCAAATATCTTTCACAGATGCCAAAACTGACCCTGACCCAGAAAGTGAATCTGTGTAGCATTCCCTTACACTCCACTGGAGTCCTCCCAAAGTCAACAGTTTTGAGCAGACAAGAGTTCAGGCTGTGAGGCAACACTTACAGACTCCAAGCACAAGACCTTGATCTTAGACCCTGCTTCATTTTAATACCACAAACAGTCTCAATAAAATTAAATATATATATCAGTATAAGCAGGGTCTAAATATAGATTTGGACTCGCATCCTAGCATTAGTGGTTATTTTGAAAACAAATATGAATAATAAACATTTACTTTGGGTATGCCCAGAAAAAAATATGGCCAGGTTTTCAGTTTCATAATTTTTCATGGCACAGTTGATTTGCATATCTAGCAATGCTAAGAAGTTTTGCCCATCTCTGAAGCAGTGTAGTTAAAAAACAAGCACTAGATTTTTTTACCTTATATTTTCCCCTTTTCTGTCAAAAGAGAAATGCAAAATCTTTTGAAAATGCTCTATTAACGGGTTAAACTGAACATCAAACTCAGCAATTTAAAGTTTAAGTTTCTGAAAATGTTTAGATTGTTAAATATATAACTGTTTACTATATATAGCTATACTGAACTAATATTAGATTTTGGGTATTAACTTTTATATTTCTTGATGTTTTAATGATCAAATTTGTAACTTCTACACTGTATTTACATACGTAATTTGGCTTTTGCATTCAATAGACATATCTTGGACTGAGTGCTGAGAAGGAAACAAATGAGGGGGGGAAAAACACCCATCTGACCCCATCCCTCCTGATTCTGTTGCTTATCATAGACTCACCTGTGTTTTTTCTTAATTAAAGCAGGTGGAAGCAATGTAACTAATTAATCAAGTGTCTTAAATCTGACAGGGAGGAGCAAAGCATGACCACTGCATTGGTTAAGGTGATAGTAAGTCAGCAGTAGTCTTTGCAGATGGAGGCTTTCTTGAAAGAACTTAGTTTGGCATCCAAACATTTGATTGAGTTTAGGGATATGTATGATTATGCAAATCGTGTAAAAACCTTCAAAAACTGGCCTTTTATGGGAAACTGCAAATGCACCCCTGAGAATGTAAGTTTGAAAATGTTTAATTTGGGCTGTAGCTAAGAACTATTTTCAGGCAAAAAGTAAGAGATTATGTAAAGCTCTAGTACAGCTCCCAAATACTCTGACTACCACTTTTCCTGGTAGACTTTACTTTCACTTATTATGCTATCAAACTACTTGCAAGTCAGAATGGAGTTGGGAGTTTCAACAGACCCTCCAAAGGCAAGAAAATAAAATAATGCTTTAACACCGATGTCCATACTCTGTTGAATATAAATGAGTGACTTTTTTTTCTTGTATACTTTGAAAGGAAATCTAACTTACAAAGCATAAGAAGATGAAGAAAACTTTTTTCCTCTAATATATGAAGTCCATGGTACTTGTAGGTTAACTTTGTTTTGCAATCTAAAGCATTAAATGACTTAAATTTCAAGTGGCATACTATTGAAATAGCTATCTGTGTATATGCTTGTGTTACTCAGAACCATGGCAATATGTTAATTTGAGGCTATAAAAGCAGTGGGAGGGGGGGGTTTTCTATGCATTCCCCAGTGTTGGAAAATCTCAAACTTTAGTCATTATTCACTATATCACTTTTCCTACAATAGAGGAAAATGGTATGTGGATAAAATGTCAGACCAATTTATTATAGGCATTCAAGCACTACTTCTTAACTTCACAAAACTGAATCATTTAATATTAATGTACATATAATGTTCTGAACACAGGCAATGCTATAAAATGGTAAGCTATTATGACTCAGTGCTTTAAATTGATATTTATAAGGTCTACATCTCTAGGACTGTGCCTCAGATAAAGCACACTTGAAGGAGTTATCTGAGGAGGTGAGAAGGAATTGGGAATAAAACACATGTAATCAGGGGTCAGAGGTTTGACCAGCAGCATGGTTCTTCAGACTACTTATGAATAATTGTACCTTCTTCTGTATAGCCTCAAAGATGGAACTTGCTTGTGATTATAACAAAGTTTCTTTTAGAAGAGCCTTGAACACTTTTTTTTTTAATTCTCCAAAGACTTCCTAGTAATGCCTATCCCAGCTGTACTGCACCTACTGCTGGGATGTAACATTACTTTTCTGGAAATTACCCTGTTAAGTGTAATGGTCTGGGAAACTTGCTTAGAAGCAATTTTAGCATAGTAAGAACTACAAATAGCTCTAGCTTTCTCTTTCCTCCCTGAATTGTAGATTTGCCTAGGCATAGTAACTATATTTGCAGGAGACTGTTTGTTTGTCTCGGTATACTATGGACTAGAGCCAGATAAGGTCCTAGGATCCTACTGGTTGAGTACTGCAACACCTAAATTTTAGGTCCCTGATACCTAGAATGAAATCGAACCCAGTTATGCTTCTAAGTTTCCAATGTAGTCCATGAAAAGAGTTAGGAGCCTCAGAGAAACTAAATCCTGCAGAGAGCTGTTTAAATCTTGTTAGCAGCAAACAGTAAGCACTAGGATGCCTCTGAACTCCAGCTGCTTTCCTAGGACTGAGGCACCTCAATGCACTCAGGGTCCAGAGTCTTGAATCCTCTCCTGAAAGTAGGCAGGTGCCCACTGTTCTTTCAAGGAATGGCAGCAGGCTCACTTTCACTCCTTGAAGTGGTGATGGTAAGGCTGTTATTGCTCACCTTTTACATAATAGCCTAGTGATTAAAGCAGGCATCCAAGAACTTGCAAGGGCTAGTTTATAGCTAAGGGAACTTGTATTTTCCATCTTCCAGGAGACTGACTTAACTAAAAACTTTATGCTAACCTCAAACCACGGTTTACTTTTCCTGGCAGAGTTGGGCCACAGTGCAGAAAGGCTATGCTCATCATTAGGTTAGGATACTTACCTGGGACAAGAAAGTTCTGGGTTTCATTCTGTACTCTTCCTAGTGTTTAGGCATTTAACAGTAAATAATTATCAAATAAACCTGGGAGCAGAGACTGGTATCCAGGACTTGCCACTTCTAGCTAAATGTAGATCCTAAGCTGTTTTCCCCATTTACAGACTGCTTGATATACTTACTATTTTAATTCCTATTGTGCCAGTCTCTCTTTATGAAGTGCAAGACCTGGGATTGTAAACTCTTTAGGGTGGGATTTACTGTCACTCACACTTGTAATGGACACATTACATCTGGGCCCTACATGTCACTAAACTAATTTTCCTCTGCAGATGGCCAAGGCTGGTTTTATCCACTGTCCAAATGAAAACGAACCAGATGTAGCAAAGTGTTTTTTTTGCCTGATCGAACTAGAGGGCTGGGAGCCAAATGATGATCCATGGTATGGCCATATTCTTCTTCATACTTTACATTATGAAACTGATAAGAATGGAAGAACAATGGCAACGTTTTTCAGCCTGTCTAATCTTAAAGTCCAATACCAGCTCTTTAATTAGTGGTGCACATGTCTCTCTCTTAATTATTGTGAAACGTTCACTCTGGCCACAAAAAAAAAAAAAAAAAAAAATAGGTTTACATGAATAACCTAAAATGACAGAAGTAAATGTAGCTGCTGTGTGTTTGAAGTGAGCAACATTAATTTACATATAAGAATCTCCCATTTTATCTCTTCCTCCAATACCAGGTAAAAGAAGAAAAAAATCACAAGTCTAATTAAGAGATGGCAAAGGGGGGAGGGGAAGGGAACAGGACTTTGATCTGTGCTACTTTAGGACAAAAAGGAAATGGACAGAGGAGCCCAAAGTTTTTCTAAGTCCTATAACATGTTCCATATTCTTTGGATTGGAGATAAACTGAAAGGTAATCTGTGGTAGAGTTGCTTTTGTCCTCTCTCTAATACTGAGATCAAATATCCACAGAACGAAATTCTTACACTGTATTCATACTGCAGGTTGGAACATACCAAACGCCCTAGCAATTGTGGTTTCTTATCCCTAACTAAGAGCTTTGATGATCTAACAGTGGAGGAGTATTACCTGTTGGAGATGGACCGACTGAGGACTTTCCTTGTAAGAGCTTGTGATAAACTATTTTAAATCTATTGCTTTAGCTTAAACTGAGAATGAGAGCCGTAAATTGCAAGGGGGTATCCATGTGAACTGATAATGCATCAAACACCAGGCCCAGCTAAATATAAAGTCTGATATAAAAATAAAGCCTATCTTTTGTCCCTGCTGTAACACAGTAAGCAGAGAAAAATGGGCAATTATAGATCTAGAAGTTCCAAGTCTCATCCTCTTGGGTGATATTTTAAGGCCTAGGTAAGGATCAGATGGTAGAACACTCAGCTTTGCAGCACTTCATGTAATATCCAAGTATGGGAAAACTATGTATGCAACAATGCATTGTGGGGAGATAAGTGCCTTAGAATGGAACCACAAACATGAGTCCCAAAATCAGACAATGGAAAATGCTGAGAAATGTATGTTAAATCCCAGCCACTAACCGTAACTTAAGCACTTTATTCTGGACTGCAGGAAGATGCTTTCTTCAACTTTGGACTCTGCTCTAAGCCCTCTCCAAGAGTTAGAATTAGAATTAAAACTTGTCACACAATCTCCTTTCTTTTAAAAGCCAAGAAGGTATTGGTACTGTCAACGATGAACAGGGGCCTGCTTACCCAATAGTTGAGGTTAGAGCACTGAATCCAGATCTCCCACCTGATAGTCGATTTCCTCTGTCTTAAGGCGATTTGAGCCTTTATCTCTCCTGCATTTTAGAAGAATGGTTTGACCCAATGAATATCTACATTGGTCTCAATCCTCCTGAAAGTCTCACTTGCATGGAACATGCTGCTGTTTCAGAATATCCCATAGCATGGTGCTTAGGAAGCTCTTGATAAAAAGGCAAGCAACAACTGTACTTGCTCCTTCTCCAGCCATATTTTGTGTGGTGCCTGAGCAATTAGACATTGCTTGCTTGCCCCCTGGGCAAGCAAGCTCATGGTAGACCTAGCTTCTGGAGCCTCAAGGGCCCACATATAAAAAGCCTCAGCCTGGACTATATTAAATAATTATGTACATGTCCTGATGCAGACCTTCCAGAAGCCTAGAAAAGGTTGGTGTTCCCAGGGCTGGGTGTGGCAACTCACCAGGAATCTGAATACTTTTAACATTTCTTTTGGAATCTACACTTTGGGGAGTTGGTTGTTTGCTTGGGGGGGTTGTGGTTTTGTTTTGTTGGGTTTTTTGTTGTTGTTGTTGGGTTGGGGTTTGTTTGTTTGTTGGAGTTTCAACTTTGACCTTAGGTGCATCACTTGTTTGTTACATGCTTGCATATCTTAAAGATCGTTCTGGGTTTGGTTTGGTATTTTTTTTAGTGTAAAACTGGCAGAAGCACAATATGGTCCTTTGAAAAAGAAGTTGCTGCAACCAGAAAACGCCTCCTTGATCACTTTGTCAGCAAACATCAGTATACTCCAGAACCTGAACTGCCAGTACCTCATCATGCTGCTTCACCTGACCAAGCTCCAGAAAGCCCTAATATTCATCAACATAAACCACAGCACAGTAATGAATGCAAGAGTTAGAGTTTTGTTTTGTTTTAAAGGCCCTTATCTTTATGAGAGAGCAAGCTAAGTACAAGAAGCACTTGTTATAATTAACTCTCTTAACTTTCAGAGTATGCTTGGTCACTACTGCAGGTGTGGATCAACAAATGTGCTTGCTAATCAGGCATTTGATACAATGTGCATTGACTTAATGTATCTGTGCCAGCTTTTAGAAGGTAAAATGTTTTGTTTTTAATAAAGCTTCATAAATACTGCAGCATGCTTAATTCTGGTCCTTCTGCTATAGCCAACTTTCTGAAGTTGGATGGTCCAAGTTAAATCCACTGATGAGCTTTTTACAAATGAAAGAGAACAAAGCAGTATTAGGCAACTTATGAAGAGGCATATGTAAGTATCTCTTGTTTACTGCTTTAGGCTACTTTCAGCTTGTTCATCAGGGCTAAGTACAGACACTTGGGGGCATTAGGGGGAGGTTAAATTGGTTCAGAATGGTTGCCCAATATCAGGTAAGTCACAATGGGAGGGATAGTGAGGGGTTGGGGGTCCAGTTTGCTGCTGGGGATCAGGGGTCTGCCAGGGGGTGGGGGGCAGGCATGACCCGTGAGGGCTGGTGTGGAGACAGGTGCGACCTGCAGATGGGGACAGGTGTGACCCACAGGGTCTTGCTGGTGTCCAGGAGATTCTGGTGGGATTGGGGGTGGGGAGGGGAAGGCTCATGGGATCCATGGAGGGCTAAGGGAGATTGGGGACTACTAGCCCCATTCTTCCTCTTTCCGCCCCCACCCCCAAAGTACTTGCTTGGCTCCGGCAGTGACAAAAGTTGATAAAAGCAGCTTGTAGGATATGGGTTGGCTGGTCAGGGGAGGGGGGTGGGGTGGGAGACATGGACAGAACAAGGGGCAGGTGGGGCAAAAAATAGCCTAACTAATTCCCTATTAACCAACTTTTTTCCACTGTTAGTTTTCAGTAGTTTCAAAACCCCAAAGTCCCAAAAGTGACACAGCTTCATTGCTCATAGTCTGAATCCCTGATTTCCTTTATTTCTGTGAAAGTGGTTAAAAACAACAAAGTCAATATGTCTGGCCAATATTCCCAGTGAATCCAGAGACAGTAACTCCATTCTCCATTCTCTTCCTCGCCCTTCTTTCTCATTCTAGTTAGTGAAGCATTAATGCATGCTATACAAATGTTATCAGTTACATGGGACTAGAAGACATGACCTGGGTCATAAAGTCTGATTGCAGGCAAATGACTCTGTACCTATACAGAGCTTAAGACTGTAGGACTCCAGAAAGATATCCAAACTGTTCTAGCACCCTGAACAAACTCTACATAAACTACTGCCCAAAATTATCTTAAGGGGCATCTCTATACATGTAGAAAGACTGCTCTGATGTGCTGTAATTGCAATGTGTCAGAGCAGACTTGATTAATTACCATGCTCCGGCAGAGTCCAGTATCTTGTGAATCAGAGTCCCTGGGCTGAAAATGGTGGTGGAGGCAGTTTAACTAAAGCTTGTTCCATGAGCTTCAGTTAAAAGCACCCCTGCCCCAATTTTTCAGTGCCTGGACACTGAGACACATGACACTCTGGGTACTTTAATTACAGAGACCCTCAGAATTGCTCTAATTAAAGCAGTCCCCCCACTCCCACAGCATGTCTACCAATGCCCAAGAAGACTACCTTATAAACCAGCTGCTAGTGATATTTAGTGTTTCTGAATTTGTAATTCTCTTAACACTACTATCAGTTAATTTACACTGTACATATTATATTTATATTACCTACTTCTTAATGGTGTGACACAACCTGTTCCAATTGTCCAATCCCAATGCAAGTAAACTTAATATGGACGCTTTTGATAGCAATGCAAAATCAGAACCCAAAATAAGGGGGTGCTTCAGAAAGTAATGGCAATTTTGAAATAAAACCATTTTGTGTGCCCTGAGCAGGAAACTATACAACAGCAGGGAATACTGATGGTAGCATTGTCTAATGCACACATTGGTTATGACCAGGCCTGGCAGGATTCCATTTTTATCAATAAACACCAATAAATGGTGATTTTACTTCACACTCAGACTGATGGAAACATATTTCTATCAGTAATCAAAATTTATAGAGAGGGAACTAACAGGGAACCCTTACCCCTGATACTGGACAGTGGGGAAAAAAAAAAAAGAGATGGAGGGCAGAGGGGTTAAAGAGGGAAACAATGGATAGCCTAATGACTCGATTAAGCAATTAGCTGCTCATTTCAGTCTAATTACTCATCAATTAAACAATTAGTTGCTCATTCACTGGTGTAGAAGCCAGTTGGAGGGAGATAACAGGCTACTCAAACAAACCCTTACCCAAACCCCAGAGGTGAGAGCAGGGGAAGGGGGAAGAGTATTTGAGGCTCAAGCCTAGGGGCAGCAAAGTTGAGCCAGCCAAGCAGGGGGGATTTGGGGAACTGAGGTGGCTGCTGCCTCTTCCCATGTTCCCAGAGCTCTAGGAGTGCTGCTACCTTCCTCCTCTGGTCCCTGACCACCCTGCTCTTTCCTAATGAATGAACAGAATGATTTAAAGCAGGTATGATTTATCAATTTATAGTTATTTACTCTTTATATTTTGACATCTGATTTTATAAAGCTTTTGACAGTATGCTGTCATTATTAAATTGTCTGCCTCCACATCCCTAATTTCATACAATCTGGAAAATTTAAATCAATAAAAATTAAAATAAAGGCTTAAAAATAAACATTGATTTTAGCTGTTGAAATTATAAAAACATAAAAATCAAATTCTGCTAAGCCTATTTATGACCAAGTAGAGAAGTGATGTGGTCCAGGAAATGATCACAGCACACACAATTGTTTTATTTTGAAATGACCATTTCTTTCTGACACATGCTTGTATACTGGGACCCAATCTGAGAGAGGTAACTGATAACATGTTCGTAAGCAACCGTAAAATGCCATAACTGCCAAAAAAAACAAACAAACCCATCACAGCCTAATAAGTTGCTGCTTTTAACTTTTTTCAGAAACTAAGGAAGTTCTTCTATTCACTGAAGGGAATATAAAAGGAGATGCAAGAGGAGTACAAATGTTACAAAAAGAGATAAATAACCTTCCACTCAGAAAAATTCGTAAAGAAATACGATGTGCTGCCTCTAATGAAACCAGCTTTGAAACAGAAGCATTTACCATTCTGTTTGAACTAATTCCTCTACCAGAGTCCCACTTCCCTAAGGTTACAGGTAAAAACTGAATTATTGAAGGACACCAGACCGCTGTTTATAGAAACAGTGATATAAAGATCCATACAATTTCTAAGCGGAAAGATGGAAATGCTGGATTGCACTGGATAATATCCAATACTTCAAAGTTTCTGCATTTCTATACCTACTTTGTCAGGCCTCAAGCAGCGAATGACAAGCATCCTCTGGAATTCACTCATTTTCTGCTGCCACTCTTCAGGGAAATCCTCATGGTGAGGCTCCTACAAGCATACATACAGTAAGTTAGCTTTATATTACTAGCATTCAAAAATTCCCAAGAGTTCAAAACAGACTACCATAGTTCACTCTGAGATATCCACAATGCATCTGAGCCAGCAAGAACGTGATGAATAACAACTGCAGGAATACTGAAGATATTACTTGCTTACACTGCATGGAAATGTTAAGCTTATTGTGCAATGAAGCAAATGCTACAGCTAGCCTGAAATATTTCAAAGGAGTAGAGAAGCAGAATTCAAAATTTTTTTCCTTCTCTTCTCTATAATTCTAAAGCTGCTCTCTAATTTCCCTTATTTCCCCCTCCCCCTATGAACATCATTCCACGAGAAATTACTCTATGGCAATGTTCCCAAAGGTGAGTTTTATCATGTGTCACATAATATATGGTAGGTTTCTTAAAGCTGTAGTTTCTGAAGTAAGAAGATCACATGAAATCTTGGCATTCGGGTTTTTTCTGGCTATAGAGAAAATATGAATCCTAAGGACTCAATTCACAAGGCAAAGAAAAAGAACCCATTTTTTGTTTTGAAAATCTATGATTCAGTTTAGTAAAGGATCTGACTGATACTCCAGCCATACCAGTACCATAAGTCTCACAAGGGAGTAGGAATCGTTTGGTTAAAATTTAAGACTAGAAAGAGGTAATAAACAAAAGGAGTTAAGTGTAACGCTGCTCAGCATGGCAACATTTAACCAGTGTGCGTCTTGCCTCATGGAAGGTGAGTTAGGCATCTAAGAATGGATTCACAAAGTAAACAATGAGGGAGACTGTAGGAAAGCTGCCCATGCCAGTCAGCAGGAAATACTCTGAAAAGGAAGATTAGGGTTTAAGCCATGCCCATAAATGTGTTATGTGCCTCCTTCAACTTGGACTCAGACCCCTCTACACATGCCGGTAAAGGCACAATGAGATATAATGAGATGAAATCCAGTGCATGGCAGGAGGTGTGATTATGGGATCACCCATTCAATCCCATTGTGCTTTGGGGCTGGTGCATGGGGAGCCCAATCCTAGGCTTCCCTGTACCAGCAAAAAGCAAGCTCCCACAGGTGGGAACCCCCTCAGTTGACAGGCTCTAAGCCATGGGTACACCTCATGCACCCCTAGAACTGGGAGACTGAGGCAGCCATGATATCCCAGAGTTAAGTGTGCATGAAGCCCCCAGGACTGGAAGACTGCAGCTGCTGCTAGCTCCCAACCTCAGGAGTGCAGGGAGCCCCTGAGGCTGGAAGACCATAGCAGTTGTGATCTCCTAGGCTTGGGGACTCTATGCATTCCCCAGGGCTGGGAGACTAACCATGTCCCATGGCTGCCAGGACCTATCTGGGTCCTGGCACTGGGAGACGCAGTGCTGGGACCAAGTGTCTGCAGCTTCAGGATACTAACTCCTGGCAGTGTGGGGTGCTGCCAGGACCCAGAGTCAGTAGTTGCTGGAGCTGAGAGTCCCCTCAATTGCAGGACTCCCCAGTCAGGGAGGACTAAGAGCAGCAGCAGCTGCACTCCTCCCGAGTACAGAGAAGCACTCTTTCCTGGTCTGGGAAAGGTGGAGAGAAACTATAACTGGACAGCTCCTGATCACAGAGCAGTTGAATGTACAGAAGTTCATTCTATCAAGAGAAACTCTCATGCAAGGGAGATCTTCCAAGTGTCAAGGTAAAAGGTCTCTCTCATAGATGGGGCATGTTTCCTCTGCAAAGAACTGAATGAGCACCTGCATGCCTGTAATTTCTACTGGGAGAGTGGCAATTCTCCTGGTAGAAATGTAACATCTGTATGTGGCCACAGTAAAGGAAAGACTCCAGCTACAGGAGAATTATATATATTGCAAAGGCAACAGTCGCTAAATATTGAACGCACACTTAGAATACTCTCACAGTGCAAATGCACATCTAACTTTAGTGAGAAAAACCTACTGTGTTTCTGCTAAAAACAAAGGCTGTGAACTACTAACTCTTGCTGTCTGAATTTGATAGTAGAATAGCGAATCAATAATGTAATGCATCCTATTTAAAGAAATAGGCCCCAGCGTAACCTTTTAGGATCCTTAGATGCACTTTTGCCAATTTTTCACATGCCAGGATTTGTTATCAATAGAACTGGCAGTTGGCAAATATACTGAAATCTGACAAATATATGCCCATCTTCAATAAGAGTATCTTATTGGAGTAGACAGATAACTTAATTTCTCCATCCCAATTCCTTACAGCTATTAAGGTGACTACATCTCATTGAAATCAACAAGAGTTAGATCATTAAATGTCTTTGAGGATCTGGGCTCTGAATCTATCTTTGAATCTATCAACAGAAGTTGTTATAAATTAATTAGTGTATGAAGAAAAACAAAGAAAATGCTTAATGTTGCTTATAATCTATAAGGAACATTCTGATAGTACTTTAACATGTAGATTAAACTGCGTTATGTTTTTACTCTTAAGGATTATGATTAGTGAGATTTAAATATGGTTTTCTGCTCTAAGCAGAATAAACAGTACAGTAAAAATAATGAGATTTCTTTTCCCATAACCATGCTGGGAATTTACAAGGAAAACAATGAATACCAATGAGTTACATGGTAGACCCCCAGGCATCATTAGAAAAATAAACAGCAGCAAGAAGCCCTGAGTTATCTTGGTAACATTTTAGTATAGAAAAAACAATAGCCATATGAGTTAAAACTCTACTCTTAATCTTCAGCCACAACATAAACAAGTTCAAGATACTGTCTAGTATTATAGTAAAAATGGGGATTTATTTTTTAGATAAAAAGCAAGAGCCAAAAAAATTACCTGAGTGCCACAACCATGAGCACCATACAGCTAAATTTGTAGGCATTTTATTCTACTATGAACTCCAGAATCCTGTATTTGTCAGGCAACCTAAGCTACTTGTACAAGAGACAAGGAAGGTAGCAACTTCAGAACGGGATCCAAGATAACCAGCATGAAAATAGGAGAGATGACTAAAGTAAGTGTGCTCACCATGCAGTTATCTGAAGCTAGTCAACAGAAAAACGACAGAATTGGGGAAACCCTGTTCACTTGGGACCCATACCCTGGAACCCCCACCTAAATATGGATGTCTATAACATCCCTTTCAACAAGAGAGCCAGAGAAACTCCTCATTTAAAAACTGGCAGGGGAGAGACCCAAGTCCAATTCCCTCCTTCGACTGAGGGGTTCGAACATACTTTTGCCCTTCCCTGGTGAGTGCCCTAATCACCAGCCAGATGTAGGCATTCTCCAATTTTTTTCAGGGGTTCCACCGTGTGAAAAACAATTCAAGATTCATTGAATCTTCGGTTCAGTGCTCTCTCTCGTAGGATAAGGCAAGAGTAAGCAGAATTCTGTAGCCTAGTGGCTAGGGTACTTGCATAGGTTCTGTTCCAAGATCCGTATAAGTGTTTTACATGAAACAATGATTAGATAAAATGCATGAAGAGTCCCTGGAGCAGTAAGAGAAGTACAATTTTTAAAACTAGAATTGTAAAGAATATGCTTTCATCATGACCCCAGTGAATGAGAGAGAAATTCTCATTTCACTGTAGTGAAACATAACAATTCTAACCATGGGCCTGAGTCTGCATTCACTGAAGGCATTCATTATTTTATTACTGACAGAAATGGGATAATTTATCAAGATCTTTACCAGCTAACTGATGGCCTGCTTCTGCAATCTTCAGCAAATAGTATCTCCTCCGAGTTGTCTTCATTTACTTCAGTTTGACTATTTGCATGTGTTTTTATTACCATTGAAAGGCCCCTGTCGCACATTACATTTGTAGTGCAGTTAACTTATTAATAGTAACAGTGCTACACATGCAGCCAATTTATGGTGCCTCAAAGTGGCACACAAGCCACAAAGATGTTCCACAAAATATGTGGAACAGCTTTGTAATGCACCTGTATGGCAACATAAATTCTTCCTATCTTGATGCAGTCGGCATTGACACTGGGATGGGGGTTGGCATCAGGACCAGGACAACCCCAGTCCCAGTGCCAAAAATGAGGTTCTGTGAAGGTGAGTTCCCAGGAACTTGGCAACCCCTGCACCCAACAGTCTTCACTGCCTTGCCCTGCAGCCCCCGTGGGCAAGGCACTTTATAATGCCAGGTTGTGGGAAGCCCAGCTGTTCTCAGTGATCTGATACATTAACTATCTTGCCCCACAGGGGCTGGGTTACACACATGGTTTTTACATTTCCTGGGGCAGTAGGTTTTTACACTTCCTGGTTTTGGGGAGCCTCTCACTGGTCCTGGGGTCCCCATGTGCCAGGATGTCACAAAATGGCACGTGAAGCTGGGCTGTACCTGGCAGTCTCTCCCCAATCCTAGGGTCCCAGCATACCAGGTACAATAAAAGCCATATGTGCAGCCCAGCTGCATACACAGTTTCTAGATGTCTACAAGGACCCCAGGATCAGGGAGAGGGTCCCCATCCCAGGGTCCGAGCAGGGGAGCCCATGAATTTGTAGCTGCCAGGTGGGGGGAGTTCATTTCTGGGTTCCACACTTCAGGAAGGATGTGGAGAAGCTTTAGACAGTCCAAAGGAGGGTCATGCTCATGATTAGAGGCAGCCTGTAAGTATATTATGGGCATACATCAGGGCCTGGGGGAGCATCTGTTCACCAAGGCCTCCCAGGAGAGGACAAGAAACAGTGGGCACAAACCGACTGAAGACCACTTCAGACTGGACATAAGGAAAAACTTC
>NW_017729031.1:77908342-77925909 GCF_001723915.1 Gavialis gangeticus
AGGAGAGGACAAGAAACAGTGGGCACAAACCGACTGAAGACCACTTCAGACTGGACATAAGGAAAAACTTCTTTACAAGTTAAGTGCCGAAGGTTTGGAACAGGCTTCCCCCAGTGGTGGTACAGTCCCCCACCCTGGAGATCTTCAAAAAGCTTCTTGACAACGCCCCCCACCCCCCACCCGGGTCATCTGACCCCAGCAGTCTTTCCTGCCCAAGTGCAGGGGGGCTGGACCCAGTGATCTGTAAGGTCCCTTCCAGCCCCTAACATCTATGAAACTATGAAACTTCCCTTGTCCACCACTTGCAAACTCATGCCCTGGGCTCCCTATTGCTTTTGCTCTGTGCTCACTGTAGGCAATTGGGATCTGTCTGCTAATCCCAACAATCACATTTTCTGCCATGCATGTGTGGCATGCCAGGAGGCATAATTGCTGGGGTTGGGGATCATATCCCATCAAGCCAGCAGATGAACATCTGCTAACCTCCTAAGAGTGCCATTGTGGCTTTTAAAGCACAGCCTTGCTCAGCAGAGGTACTGAGCTTCAAATGGATGTTTCCTGTACATGGAGGTACTTTTCTTTCTCTTCCTCAGCCTTCTCTTTTCAAAGCCAACCTTTTCTCTGTCTTTTTTTCAGATGACTGCTTCCCAGGGAGGAAACCAGAATTATCAGTCCCTACATGTCCCAAGTAAAGGGAATAACCATTTGACTTACCCTTGTACAACTGTCCAAAGAAGAGCAAAGTTTTCTGTTCATATTTTATCCCTCTATGGCTTAAAAGACCTTCTTCAAAATGGGCACCTATACACATGCCCAACACCTGCTCTGATGCATTCTAATTGTAATGCATCGGAGCAGACTCAATTCATTGCTCCAGCAGCCTCGGCATCATGTGTATTCAGCATCCCCATGCTTCAGAATGATGGTAGGGGCACTTTAACTAAACCTGTTGAACAAACTTTAGTTAAAGCACACCTGCCACCATTTTGAAGTATAAAACACTGAATACACAAGATACTGTGACAGTTTTAATTAGAGTGACTCCCAAAAGACACTGTAATTAAAGTGCTTCCTGCCCACCCAGGAACACGTGTAAAGATGCCCATTCTGAGTTAGTAACAAAGGTGCAGAATTGGGTTATAAGTTATATTCTTCCATTTCACTCATAGTACATTTCTAACCAAATTAAAAGTTTTACCAGTGAAATGGGCAATCATTTTTTCAGTTCTTTTTTCAAAATCTTTTAGGTACTGGGGAAGAAGGAAGCTAGCTCTATATTTCTAAATGCTAGACATATTCAATGTATAAAACATAAATACATACAAAGTATATACAAACTCAGTCCTCTCTAGACGAGTTTCACAAAACTTCTGGATTATCTTTTTAACAACTGAGAGTAGGCAAAATTTTTCACCATTTCCATACACCAGTGGCAAAAAGGGGTCAGATTTACAAGGAGTAAACCAATGCAACTTTGCTAAAATCCACTTGCAAAATTCAGTAATGGTTGTTTAAGTTAAAAGTTGGATGTAACATTGTCAATAATATGTGAGTGTCAAAGTAACAGAATTCACAGGTAAAGCAACTTTATGAATGCATAGTATGAAATGTTCCCTAATTAAAAATTGTTTTAAATCTAAATAGACAAGCTAAACAAAGCCTGGCAGGACAAACCAGCAAAGAAAAGTGAAATAACTCATGTAAGATCACACATTGGGTCAGCGGCAGAGCCAGGAATACAACCCAGACTCCTAGTCCAGTACTCTGTCCACTGGACAAAAATTGGCATCTACATTTAGCATATGATAGCATAGGCCTATACAATGTCTTGAAAAATAATTCTTAATATAACTGAGCACAGCAAAGACCTGTATAGTCATATTGTATTTTGGTTTTCTTAAATTAAGCAGATTTCTCCTATCATCCCACTTATTGTAATTATTTTTCTTTGATTATTTTTTAATCCAATCCAATGCAAAATGTATCTTGGCATACAAAAGCTAGCTGACAAATTACAATACCCTACCTTAGGTATAATTTGCATGAATAATTATGTTCAGTTACTGTAAAAATGAAACATTGCAAGATTATAGAATTTACTTTGTTTTTCTGAATCTTAAATGTGATTCATTATTCTGAAAAAGCAAACAATTTGTAATAAAATTTAAGCTCTTTCTGTTAACATACCAGACTATCGTACACAGATTTCCATCCATCCTTCAGCCGTATAAAATCTTTACGAATCTTCTTGAAGCATGGCAAATCATTTAGTCGACAGATTTCATCCCATGCCTTCTGAGGAAGCCAGGTGCAGGGATTAGAGAATGGATTATCCAGCCCTATGCCACCAGTTAGCAAAAACTTCCACTCACTCTCATTAATCTGCAGTTAAAAACAACATTAATAAGCCTGTATAATAAATACTTAATATTGGACAAGTAATGTTTCATCACGTCATGTAGGTAATTGATAGATTTCTCTGAATTTTTGCACTGACACTAGAAATTCTTCTGTGATACTATCAAAGGCACATTTCCAAAAGCTTCAATGGTTTAATTCAGTTTAGATAAAACTCCAAAGCCTGAAGCTGAAGTTATTCCAAAATTTCCTAAATGTTCCACACAAGTACAGGGATGTAGGTTGTAGCCGTGTTGGTCTAAGAACATGGGCAGACAAGGTTCTTTGGGTAAATCTGATATCTTTTCTTAGAATATCATATTTACCCAAAGAACCTTGTCTTTCACACAAGTATACACCTTGAACCTTATCTATGACTAGTGCTTCCTCAAGTGAAAAATTAATACTTTCAGGTGGCTATATTTTTGACAAACCACCTTTGCTGGACTCACTTTCTCATTCCTCCACAGTATCACAGTAAACACAAATAAATCAGAGCTATGTACAGAAGATAATATTTTCCAGATTTTGAAGCAAATTTCAGATCTAAATAAAAAATTCAAATATGAGCTTCTAACAAGGCCCATTTGTTTCCTAGTATTCTATTCAGCACAAACCGGTTTAACAAACCTGTACACCCAGGTCCCTAAAATTAGGTTTTTAGACTTTAAGCAGTTTTTTAGCTTTCTGGTCACCCAAACCAATCACCACATACTACTCCTTGTTTTTTAATCATGTGCATTTCACTTTACTATATCATTTAGATGGTTGTAGTGACCAAAATATGTTTTCTGAACCAATAAAAGATAAATAGCCTAAAATATTCCATTGCTAATAGTAATACTGTTCATGAGGAAACGGATATAATTTTAAAAGACTGCATTTTCCTATCAATTTAAAACAATTCTGTGAAAAGTGATCTGCTAAGACTGATTATAAATGTTAAGACACAAAGGGTCTTATTTTTCAGAAAAAAAGCCTTATAAAATTTACATTAAAGTTAACATTAAAGTAAGCCCTATTTTCTTCTCCATTGTAAGAATTTGAACTGTAACTTTATTCTGAAAAGTTTTTAGAACTCGCATTGTACTAACCTAATTAATATATATTCCAGATTGATAAGCATATGCCACAGCCTCACCACTAACACAGGCATTAATAGCTTTCTAGTTAACATACAGTAAATATAATAAAGTAAAATTTTGCAAACTATCTGCAGATGGAATATCATAGGCTGGTTTCATTTTAACTAAAGATTTGAAGACTGCCTATCATCTAGTATTAATTTGGCTAGACCACTTTAATTTATTCTAGGGAATTCACTTAATTGATTTATAATTACATATTAAAATGTTAAAAAACACACAATTATAAATAAGTTTCATGAGTTTGTTTACATATAGGCTTGATTTTCCAGTGACATTATATATATTCCTAAGAAACGATATAAATATGCAGTTTAAGAGCTACAGTACTAAATGGAAAATTATTTTCAAGCACTGACCAATCCTTCATGCTTCAGAAGATTTACTGTTAAACAAAAGGAGAAGAGCAATTTGTCCTTTTCAAAGAGCGAGCGACAGACATTAACATAGAGTGAATAAGTAAAATGATCCTTGAGAATCTTCAGCCTGAAAGTGTCAGAGAGAAAATAAACTTAATGTCACTTTAAAGGCTGCACACTTTGGAAATCCTATTATAAACTACTTAGACCTTGGTTATTCTAATAAACTTTGTGGTCAATTACCCTAAAACAATCAAGGATACTCATTAAATGTGTGCACCAATTTGGGAATACAATACAAAAACATTTCAACAGAATTACATTTCACTACCGAGTGATTTTCTGGAAGGGCAAAGGGAGGGCTACACTTTCCCATTAAAAACACCCAGCAATAGTCTTTGCTTTATATTAATAGTGAAATTTAAAAGGCAGAAACAAATAGCCTATTTTAGTGGCTGTATAAAAGAAATTTCCAATCTTAGCACTCTATTTCTCTTAATAGTATGCAATGTAAATGTAATGAGAACATTGTGCTGTATTAACAGTAACTTCCTTAAAAAGCGAACTCAAGACAGCAAAGTCATTTATTATCTTATAACGCAATGTAAAAGAAGGAGGTTGTATGTTGTGCTCTAGGTTTGAAAAGAGTTCACTCAAACCAAAAACAAAACGATCATGCAGAGGCCAAGAAACTCATTGCTCAAGCTTGCAAACCTATGTAAAATGAGCAAGATGAATGGTCTTCCTAATCTGCAGATAGATACCGGTGAATGTCAGATGGATTTGTGAAGACAACTAATGCCTTTGCACTGTTCTTTAGGATCACTTTTATTTTGTGGAAATGCTTCTTCTGAAACTGTGCTACCATGAACTGACTTCTGACTGGGAAGAAATTTGGAGCTGTCTACGGTCTATGTAGACTGGAAGGTGAAAGGCTTTTTTCTTGACAGAGTTAAGAATGGAAGAGAAGCATATCCAAGAGTTTTTCTTTTTTCTTTCTTCCTTTCTTTTTTTTCTATCTTTTTACTTCCCTCCACTCTTACACCATTCAATATCTGTCGATATCTAACAGTATAGCCAATCCTGTTTTTTAATTTGGGCAATCGTTTCAAAGGATTTAATAATATAACAGCAGTTTAGCTCAGATTCATTCTACACATGAAAAGCTGAAAGGAGATAGCAGCACATGATAAAATGTAAGACAATGTATGAAAGTAAGTTACAGTGTTTACATTAGAAAATGATTATAACAGTAATCTCTGTTAACAATAACAGAGCATGTAATGGAAAGTAATGACTGACTGGTGCGGTGGCCCAAACCCAAATTTTCCCATGAAAGTCATTAATGCTCAGGAAATCCTCTGTGCCTTGCTTGTTCATGCACAAGTAAAATCAGGGCCAAAAAAGAAATATTTTTTTTCTCACTTTGTTGGATAGAACTAGAATAACAGGTTTAAACTATAAGTTCTTTCAGCCAGCTCTATATTTTGATAACTGGTATTAAATTCCATTTGGTAAAGACCAGTCTTGAATTTATAACCCTAATAGTACTTTTTTTTAAAAGTACTTTTTAAAAAGTCCCTCGAAGTATTGTGTTCTGACTGAAATGCTTAGCAAACAATATTTGTAGTAATTGTAATACAATGTGGGGCTGTGCACAGTTACATCTGGCTTAAATAGAGCTCACGTTGCTGTACACTTTATCTGTTGTTTAGATATGTCACGAAACAGCACCAAAAATCACCATTACGCTAGGTTAGCTGCATCTAAAAATACATGTTGACGCCTTTTTATCATGGTCAACTTCGTTTTATTGTGGTAAACTAGACCACCTCCAACATTTTTTATTGTTAGCGTGGCCAATTGTTCCAGCAAGATTATTTTTTATCGTGATAGTTTCAGGATGAGTATTCTTACACACAGCTAAAATTGCCATTTTCTCAGTTCCGACATGATTTGTCCACAAGGTGCTGCTTGGGTTCACCGAGAAATCCAGGTAATTTCTATTGTAATGTGGCCATTACACACCAGGGGGAAAGGGTCAAAATTGTTCTTAATATGTATTGGGCAGTTCATCTCGTGATTGAAGAATCAGATTAATTACAATTGATTTTTGTTGAACTAAAACCTTTTCCTGTTACTAAATTGTAATGTAATTGTAATGTGCAGTACAATACAACTGTAATTGTAATGTACTGTACTCATCTGTGCTGACTCCAGTTCTGCTTTTCGCAGGCACTACACTCACACCGCCGTATCCTCAGATCATATAAATGAGTGGCCTATTTACCACACATACTCACAGATCACCACTTCAGGGCACTGTTGAGAGAAGCACACAACACTGAGGCACTGGGGGAACTTTGGGGGGGCCAGGGGACCACTAAGACCCTAGAAAGAGGCAAGACCCTCACCCCCCACCCCACTTCTAGGCATGCGGTAATTGGGAATATTTTTCTAAATTGTCCAGACTTCCACAAACCCCATCATGTGGCCTTGGGGAGTTGAGGGGGAAGGGGTTAGTTGCCAGTGTATAGGCAGGCAGTTGGAAATTCTGGGAGCAAACCCTAGCTTGTGGCCTGGGGGCAGGGGGGCAGACCAAGTGAAATATTCCATGTCCTTCAGTGTACAGGCAGGCAGCTGGAAACTGGGGGAGAGAACCCCATCATGTTGTCTGGGGGGTGGGGGTTGGGTATTGTGTGTTGCAGAGAGCAAGTGAACTATTCCATGTCCTTGTGTACAGGCAGACAGTTGGAAATTGGGGGAGGGAACCCTATCATGTGACCTGTGGTGGCCCAAAACAGTGGATGATGAGAGCAGGCCACTTGCTGCCAGCAGGGGGTCCCCCACACCCCCAGGAACAGTCGGAGGAGGACTGGCTGGGAATTTTGAATTTTTAAATGTTCCAGGGACCTCAGAAATGTGTGTGCATGTGGGGGGGGGAGGGCGGAGACTGTTGAACAGAGCAAATAAAGTACCTGGCCTCCCAAGTGCAAGTCCAAGCTAAGCAGGCTTTTGCCAATTCTGGGAGAGAAGACTAACATGTAGCACTGGGTGCATGTGGTATGGGTTGGATAGCTACGGGTAGGTAATCATAATGGAACAGGCTTTTGGCATACCAGAAGGTAATGAAAGATTGGGATTTGGTAGTAGGAAAAGGGGGTGCTGAGAAGGATAGATAAAGTAACTTGGTCTTGAACCCGTAAGTAAAGCTGTGTTAAGGTTGCCAACCAAGCTGTGCATGGGGACACCCCAAAGCAACACACAGTAGGGCCTTGTAACAGGAGCTGGGGAGGATAGGCATTGACATGTAAATGGCGTGAGTGTTTTCATGCACATGGACCAGTTTTGCAGGCTTTGGGAACTAGTGGCTGGGGACAGCCAAAATTGTCTCTGTGAACTGCTTGCTAAATCTAAGAGTATGGCTTTCTCCATTCCTAACTGACTAAGTGACAAGAAAACAATAATATTGCTGGCCATAAAAGAGTCAATTCGCAGAAGTCTGTTTCTAGAAGAGGAAACTAGATGATTTATGGAACTGGGCTGGAGTCTGTTCAAACTCCACGAAAGCCACATGTGGATGTCTGGCTCAACACACAGGTTGATGAAAGAACTGTACAAGGTGCTGACATGTTTTGAAGAAGATGAATTTAGGGATCATAAGACTATAGCTACTTGCTGGCCATACCTTATTGGCAATGATCGCCAGATCTGGGCACACGAAAGCAGCTCTAACTGGTGGGAACACATTGTTATATCAACTTGGAATGATGATTAGTGACTAGAGACATTGAGAATGAGCAGGGACACCTTCTTCCACACAGTTAATATGCTGTTACTGCACATTGAGCGCCAGACAACTGTCATGTGGAAGCCCATCGCCCCAGAGAAGCACGTTGCCATGGCCATGATGAAACTGGCCACGCCAACAAGCTTGCACCATGTGGCAAATCAGTTTAGCATGGCTCCCTACACAGCTGGGGTGGCAATAAGAGAGGTCTGCAAGCTGCTGCAGAAACTGGCAGCAAATATATTCATCTGCCTCCATAACCCCAGGGAGGTGGTGGAAGGTTTCAGGACAATGGGCTTCCCAAACTGCGTGGGAGCACTGGACAGCACACACGTTCCTGTCCTGTCACTGTGCCAGAACAACTGATCATTTGTCAACAGAAAGGGATTTCCTTCAGTCATTCTCCAAGCTGTAGTGGATCACCGAGTAAGATTTACTAACATTTACACAGGATGGGCAGGATGCACCCAGGATGCACGTCTTTCGAAACTCACCACTGCCTAAGATGATGAAGAAGGGCCAATATGCCCCAGAAATGGAGGAGGTGTCACCTGCAGTGTTTCAGTGCCACTACTTATAATTGCTGACGTGGCTTACCCACTCCTGCCTTGGCTCATGAACCCATACAGGGAGGCAAGTGACTGACCCACAAAAACAGACCTTCAACTACTACCAAAGCAAATGCCACATGACCACAGAATGTGCCTTTGGGCACCTGAAAGCCTGGGGGAAGTCACTGAACTACAGGCTGGAGGTACAGCCAGAGAACATCCCCACTTTCATAGTGATAGCCTGCATGCTGCACAATATCTGTGAAACAAGGGGAGACATTTTCAGTGAGTCTTGGGCCCAAGATTTGAGGGAAGTGAAAGCAGCTGCCAGATCTACACTGAGACAAGCAGGACAAGCGGGGAGGTTAGACATTAAAGCAAACAGCAGGGGAGCTATGGTCAGAAACTGCCTGGCAGCACACGTAATGGCTGCTCAGGTGGGCAAATGTGCTCTGTAACTGTGTACCTTCATGGTTTTTTAATTTCTTTTCATATCAGTTTGGACTTCAATAAAGTCTTTCTGAGAAACAGTTTGGATACCTTTTCTGATAACACAGTCTGGGGGTTGGATACCTTTTTTGATAATGGGTCTAGGGGTTGATGTGTTAACGGTTTTGCTTGGTGGGGGGGCTGGGCTGGGAAAGGAAGAAGTCATTTTCAATGCAGGATGGAGGAGTGCTGTGGGTGTGGGACATGGGGAATGAGTCTGAGGTGGGTGGGAGTGCTCATCAGGTGCCTGAAGACTTGATAGAAGAAAGGAGTTTTAGCAGAAGACTGGTGGGGGGGAAGTGACTGCAGGGACTGAAACGCGCACAGGCACTGAATGAAAAAATTAGTCTCTCTCTCTAGGCAGCCCAAGTGTAAAGCCGAAGTTTCTGAAGTAAAAGGTCTAAAATACAAAGAAAAAAAAGAAGGGATTAATGCTGTATCAGGTGTGCCTCGAAACCAGAGGCATGTTATTAAAACAAAGGGATCAGAGTAACCAGATATGCAGGAAACCGGAACTGACATGCAAATTGGGTAACTGATAGGACAATGGCACTGACAATGGCAATGGCACTGTCAGAGTTAACATCTTCCCCCAAAAGGCAGACTACAGTTCCTTGGACACCTCAGCATAAGATGGTTTCATCCAGTCCTGCAAATTCATCCACTCCCAAGGCCTCAGCAAGGCAGACAGGATGCTCCTCAATGCCCTTGACAGATTGGAAAGGACAATGCACATTCTGAAAGAGAAAAGTCTCCTGCTGATCAACGCAGGGTATGAAGTGATAAACCTCTTGATGGAATTTCAAGAAATCTTTTTATTCTCAAGGTGGACAATGCTGAGAGAAATCCTAGAAGTTTTGGAAGCATTTGAACAAGAGGAAATGTTACATCTGGAGACTGAGACTTATGTCTAAACTTGGAAGAAAACAATGGATAGCTATGGGGAGACAAAACCATGTCTGACTTGTCAGAATCATGAAAAAATAACTTTGCAAGCTGATGAGGACACTGTCTGACTGTCAAAGGACAAAGGAAAAGCTTAGCCATTCTGCAATTTAACTCTGAGGATGTACTGATGATTGACTCTGTATGAAAATAAAACAAAAAATTTGCTCAATCAAAAGAGTGTGGTCACTGATTTGTCACGCTTTTGGATGGTGGGTGGTGTTCACTGGAAACAGTCCTGGATGAGAAGGCAGGACCATGACTACATGATGACAGGGAAAAAGGGATATGCTAAGAGAAAGAGGGGGGAGGGTTAGGCTGCTGATTAATGCCCACTAAGGAAGAGCTAAGCTGTCTTTAGCATATCCATGGTTTCCAATTTTGTTCCCCAAGGCAAAATGGCAACCATCCTTACAGTTGCTCGGTAAATGAGGAATGATCTGGCATGGACAAACAGATTTACAAAGAAAAACTAAACCAATTGCTGTTTTGCCTTGAAACAAACAATGCCAGTATATTTCTCACGGACAGCACCCAAAAATGCTTCGCTGATCAGCAGAAAATATGTGCTGATGCAGTCTTACGCTTGCCGCTGGCTGTGCAGGGGAAGTACATGGAACTGCAACCAAAAAAAGCAACATCGTCTCTCACCACGTCCCTCCACATCACCCCAGGTCACCCCATGCACCCCCTGTCTCACACCACGTACTGACTGCTTATGAGGGCTTATGGTGCCCGCCATCTCGCCCAATGTCCCATCTCACCATCTCAGCACATCTCACCCCATGCCCCCCATGTCTGAACCCACTTCCCCAAAATTAACAAAGCTAGTAGATTTGTCAGGAAGAGCACCCAAAAATGCATCAATGGGTGAACAGCAGAAAATGGGGGGGCAGGGGGAGTCTAATCGAAAGCCACCTGAAAAACTAAAACCCAATTACAAAATACATTCCTAAACTGCCCCCTGCTGTAATTTAGTAGTAGGAGGTCAGGAGAGTAAAATTGTTATGAGATGCCCTCTAGCATCTTTTACTAGTAATAGCACATTAACAAATTATGAGTGGTAAACGCGTTATGTACGTATTATGAGCAAAATAATAATGGGAATCATTGTGGTACAATGCAAGAGTGAAATAAAACCAGATAATATCTTTAGCTAGAAAAACCCGATAATGTATACAAGCACCCTACTTTATTTAACTAAATGCACCAGACATTGCCTACATTACAATTTAACTATACGTCTCAAATAAAACAATAGATAAAAGATAGTTCAGAAAGTGCTAACTGCTGGCTGCTAAAGATACTCTCCCACCTATAAAATTATAGCACTACTCCCTTTCTCTCATCTTTTCTCTGTTTTGTTTCCTGACACCTTCATGATGTAAATACAAGCTCACATTCTTAAATTTGTGCATGTGAGTACACACTCTGAAACTTATGGGCCTACTAATATGCTTAAATAAGTGCCTGCTTAAGCCCTTTGCTGAATCAGGACCTCATGGCATAGCCACTAGGCTGAGCCAGTAAGTGAAGACAAAAATGGTCAAGAATGCCTAGGATCTCTAGGATGCAACATCTGTGACAGTATCTTTATCTTGCCAGTAACAAGGTGAAAATAAAACACAAAATCTTTGATGATTTCTTGCAAAATCGATCTCTTCAAAGCACTTTAAAACAAGGCTGCAAACCTTCGACAATAATCTCTAAATTAAAAATAAGCCATACTCAGGATATGGAGAATGGGAGGGAATTTATCATTAAAGTTTTTTGATTACATTCAAATTGTAGTGGAACCTCATTCATATTTGACACTAAATTCAATTTTTGCAACAAATGAGTTTTAAAATGAGTTTCCAGTGAAGTAAAACTAAATACTGTGTCCAATTAACTGAAATTATGAAAAACAGTTAAGCTAGTCTTCTTGAATTTTCTAATGCTTGAGGGGCTTGTTTTGTTTTAGGTTGTTTGTTTTTTGTTAATATCTGCTTTAATTTTTTTTTCTCAATCCATACTGGATATGTCCATGAGGATGACTTTCTGACTGGCTTCATCAGTTATTTGTATAGGCCAAGAGAGGCTAAAATTATCTTAATTAGATAATATTGCTTGAAGGTTTTTTTATACTTTAATCATGAAGGACACAATTTAATAAGAAATAAAAAGTAGATAACATATGTGATGTCACAGGTAATTTATCCTGTCTTTCTCCCTTACAACAAAATAACTTTTGCAAACAAAATAAATTTACCCCATAATTAAAAAAAAAATTAAAAAGCACTTACATAATTTATTTTGGTTTCCCTTCCCACCACTTTTACTGATTGGACCTATATTTTTAAACATGTTAAAGATAGTCTACTGTGACTTCTAAGGTGTACTGATTTCATTTGTTTATTGTACAAATCAATTTTCCTAAAAGTGTTTACAATGGGTAAATATGAGAGAGCCATATAGGACTTGAATGTCAGTCCTGTGATATAGATTGTTAATGTACCTGCAAGCATACTCCTTGAGAAGGTACTCATACAGCTTGGTTTGAGAACAGAAGACTATAGAACAAAATTGTTATATCAATATCTTTGAGAACATCTTAACTTTTACAATACCAAATAGGGAAGGGAGGAATAAGCAGTAAGTTCCTGAAAAAATAATCTAGCATCAATCTGCTAGGTCTGGGTGAAGTGGGAGAGACAATAACAGAAACAGGTGGAAAGATTTTCTAAAGAACTAAGTTCTAGATTTACATTTAGAAGCAGTTTATTTGATATATTTGGGTGAAGCAGCCTTTCACATGGATTCTTATTCAACTGTATGAACAAAAATCTTAGAGAAAGCAATATAAACAAGATTTGACCACAAAAAAAACCAACCCCACTTGCAAGCCTACTTTAGCTGGGATTCTAACTTGTATGCTCCATCCCTCCTGCCCTGTGATTCTTTGTGTGTGTTACCCTTCCTTGCGTGGTAAGGTAACAAACCTAAAAGCGAAAGATAAGCTGTACTGTTGTAAGGGTTATGAAAAACAAAATTCGATTTTGGGAGGGGTGAGGCTTCAAGAAAAAATACAAACACTGTGTGACTTTTCAGATTAAATTAGTTTCTCCTGCATTCTTCAATTTTTAAAAATATTTAAGATATTTATGTATCACTGTATATACATGAAAGATGCATATATATTAACTAGTCATGAAAGTTATTTACTAATAACTGAACATAACTGTTCAGAACATTTACTGGGTCAGACCACAGGTCCATCTTGCCCACAATGCACTGTGGGTATGTATTTGAGCTCAAAGAAGTTTTCATTTTACTATGACCCACACAGTGTACATACATACTGCCTCTCTAAATCCTCAGTGCCAAAGATATAAATGGCAGTGTAGTGCACAGTCCATCTGGAGGCAGATCTGAATCCTAGAAAAGAACTAGAAGACTGCTTTGTCAAATGAGCATCCACTCTACAAGCTTTTGTTATGGCACAGTACCTAGTGAAAAGATATATGCAGCTCCATATGGTCATCTTTAAATGTCCAGAATAGACGCATTCTATTTTAAAAGAAGGCCACCAAGGTCACTCAGGCTCTGGAGGAAATAGCCCTGCCCACTGCTGGCAGGTCTATATTAGTAACCTAAGAGCACAACCTGGTGTAGTCCGAGTTTTGGTAGACAGCCTTATGGTGAAAATCACTGAGATTTTTTTACCTTTCAGCTAAGAGAGACTTTAAATGATTTAGTTATGCAGGAGAAAGGATAAGTCTCTCTTCACATGAAACACGTGTAATCATGCTTTAATTCTCAGTGAGGCTTTGGGGAAAAAATTGGTAAGTAAATCTACTGACTAACATGAAATGTCATGGCAACCTTGGGCAGAAACTTTAGAGAATCCAGTGGAAGACCTATCCAGGTAAAACATTATATTAAAGGAATCCACCAACAGTGCCTGGATCTCATATGGAAATGCTGACCACCATGAAGGTGATATGCAAGGGCAGATGGAGTGGTGGGCAGGTGGCCATCAGTTCAAATGCTGGATTCATCAAATGATGGGTTCCCCAATGGTGGGGAATGAAAAGGTTTAGGTCTCAGTGAGGAAGAACTCCTTTCAGATCTCATATGGAAAGGAATACCTTGGATAGGCCACAGAACATACCTGAGTAGCAGATGCTACTCAGATGCTACTCATTCACAAATGGATAGTACACTCTGAAAAAAGCTAGGCACTCTTTGATAAAGATGAGGGACAGGTAAGCATGGTTCATCTCTAGTAGAGAAATTAAGATGGCCAAAATGGAGGCCTTGGAGGGAGAAATATCACAGCACAATATCACACTAGGATGCTGAAAACCTAGCATATTTAGTCATGAGAATTAAACATGCTCACCCCACTGTCAAGAGTCATCCAGCCGTAATCTAGACTCGATCATTTACAGTACAATGTAGAAGAAGCTGGCAAATTTTGTGGACTGCCCAAACTGCCATGAATAGCATGTAGCTTTGTCTCTTGAGAAGACCAGAGAACTTGCACTTGAAGATGTTCATGTGCAATCCTCACTTAATAGGGAAATATTCATCCTAATTATCAACACTTATTAGAAGGGAAGCAATAGGTCCTCTAACGGGTACTTTCACCAAATATGGAGTTACTAACAGGAGAATGGCGACCTCCATACACAGGGAATGCCTTCCAGGAGGATAAATTGATCAAAACCAACTACACTTATCATCCACTTATGCTCCATTCTTCTGGACAGGGATGAGGTTTACCTTCTCACTGTTCACCATGAATCTAAAGTGTAGATTAAGAATAATTTGGAGATTCTCTGCTCTCTCCTGGACAGATAACCTGTATTCATGGTCAAAGTAAACAGCAATATTCTATCTTAGGAGGGCTACAACCACTGCAAAAACATTGCAGCTAAGGGACTAACCTAGTATGTACACTTAAAGGGTGCCTATACACGAGTTGGGAGGCTGCTCTGATGCACTGTAATTACAGCGCATCAGAGCAGACTCAATTAATCAAGTCTGCTGGAGCGTGACAATTACCGTGCTCCAGACAGCCTCTGCATCTTGTGCATCAGCGTCCCCATGCTGCAAAATAGCAGCGGGGGTGCTTTAACTAAAGCTTGTCAAACCAGCTTTAGATAAAGCACCCCTGCCACCACTTTGCATCACAGGGATGCTGATACACAAGATGCTCCATGTGCTTTAAGTAGAGCGCCCCCCCCTCCTACCCCACTCATGGAGCACATGTAAAAACAGCCAAAGGTACCAGTTCAACCCCACTGATAGTAACTGCAAGTGTATATATAGGATAGCAGTAAATCTATTATTATTTCGCTGAGTTCACCAATGACACCAAACTTTAGGGCAAAGCATCCACACCTGAAGACAGGCGGGTGATCCAGGATGACCTGGACAGGCTCAGCAAATGGGCAGACGAGAACCTGATGGTGTTTAACACCGAAAAATGGAAGGTTCTCCACCTTGGGAAGAAAAACCTGCAGCATCCTTATAGGCTCGGCAGTGCTACGCTGGCTAGCACTACAGAAGAAAGAGACTTGGGGGTCATCATTGACCACAAGATGAACATGAGCCTGCAATGCGATGCTGCGGCTAGTAAAGCAACCAAAACGCTGGCTTGCATCCATAGATGCTTCTCAAGCAAATCCCGGGACATCATTCTCCCCTTGTACTCGGCCTTGGTGAGGCCGCAGCTGGAGTACTGCGTGCAGTTTTGGGCTCCACAATTCAAAAAGGATGTGGAGAAGCTTGAGAGAGTCCAGAGAAGAGCCACGTGCATGATCAGAGGTCAGGAAAACAGATGTTACGACGATAGGCTGAGAGCCATGGGGCTCTTCAGCCTGGAAAAGCGCAGGCTCAGGGGTGATCTGATGGCCACCTATAAGTTTATCAGGGGTGACCACCAGTATCTGGGGGAACGTTTGTTTACCAAAGCGCCCCAAGGGATGATGAGGTCGAATGGTCTGCAAGACCATTTCATAGGGCATAGGGAAGAATTTCATTACTGTCCAAGCCCCCAAGGTCTGGAACAGCCTGCCATTGGAGGTGGTTCAAGCACCTACATTGAACACCTTCAAGAGTAAATTGGATGCTTATCTTGCTGGGATCCTATGACCCCAGCTGACTTCCTGCCCTTTGGGCAGGGGGCTGGACTCAATGAACTTCTGAGATCCCTTCCAGCCCTAATGTCTATGAAATCTATGAAATTTACATACTACCAAAAACATGCTTGGTGCTTTACAGACATCTACAGGTTCCATCCAAAAGAGAGACTAAAATCTAAACATGTAATGTAAAAGATAAGCAACTGGACAATCATTGTTTATGGCACATACATATTTCACAAAGAACTAGAAATAGTAATAACTAGAAATAGTAATAGGAAATAATTTAAAATCTAGTAATTACTAGATCCTTTTTACATATATAAATAAGTTGTCTTCAAGGAAAATTGACTGACATACAGAACAGCATTTGAAGTACATTAATTAATACCATATAGTCTGGAGAAATTTCTGTGACAATGAAGTCATTAATGGAGGAATGGATGAACGGACAGATGGGTGGATGGATACAGAAACAGACAGACAGATAGTATTAAGTGAGGGTGGAGTATTATCTTTCTTACCTTGTTTGTAAAGCTTCTGATTTTTCTGAATTATCTATAGACATGACAAAAAGGTTAATAAACCATATGAGAGAATATTGGTACATGGGCTCAATGTTGGCTAGATCAGCAATTGAGAAAAACAAAATTGATGAATGAATAGCAATTGGACGGTAGCCCATTCGAGTAGCATCGATCTTCTTTTCTGTCTCTTCAGCTACAGCTTGCTTCTCAGAAATCTCATTAGCCAGAGCTTTGGAAGAAGATAATATCTTAATGGCAGTTTCGTCCTCTAAAATATTTCCTTCTGAAGCTGAAAGAACTTCTAAAATCTTGTCTTCTATTTCTTTTAGTTGCCTAAAAGAAAACATAACTTTTATATAGAAAAATTATAGGCATGCTCCATTAATGCACATGATGTATAGTTAATATATGCAACCCACAGATTTTTCTTTTTTATAAACCATTTACTTCAGAATTAAGTTGTTTTCTCATCTCTTCCAATCAAATTCATGCTTTATTTTGTGTGAACAACTTAGATATATCTTAGAGCGCAAAATGATTCCATGCAAAAGAAATGGGCAACAAGTCTAATATAGACAGCCTTCTCCATATTGCTTCAGGCAGAAAGGGACTCTGAGCATGTACAACCAGAATGTTGTAGCCCAACTCTGGTTCACACATTTCTAAAAAGCATCAGTTAGGAAAATAATAGATTACACCCATGTCCCATTTCCCCATAACTTCTGGAGACTCATCAACAAGCAACATCAACTCAGGGAAAACATAAAAACGGAAGCCAAGATCTAACTACACCTTTAAGGCTATATACTCTAGGCATAGTGAGCTCCAGCAGCACCCTGGACAGAGTGCCAACCACCAGAAAGCAAAAGAATGGCAGGAGGGGCTGGGACAGAAGGTGTGAAGAGTTTTACCAACACCAGCTCTCTCTGCACTCTGGCAGAAGCTTCTACTGAAGCTGAGAAGCAAGCTCATCAAACACCAACTTCAGCAGGAGGCACCAAAATGTTCCCCCTCCAGGGACACATCCATACAAGCACACATGTGCCTCTTGCCCTGCTTCAAACCCCTTTGAGGTGGGGTAACAGGCACATGTGGGAACAAAAAAATGTTCCCCACGCTGCAAACTTGCAGCACAGGGAGAAAATTAGATCCCTGGATATCCAGGGGTCTTAATAAAAAAAAAAAAAAACAATCAACGTTTAAAAAAAGTGGCAACTGGAGGCTGGGTCCTCC
>NW_017729031.1:77930909-77931165 GCF_001723915.1 Gavialis gangeticus
CAGCACAGGGAGAAAATTAGATCCCTGGATATCCAGGGGTCTTAATAAAAAAAAAAAAAAACAATCAACGTTTAAAAAAAGTGGCAACTGGAGGCTGGGTCCTCCATAGAGACGCTCTGGCTGCCAGACAGTCTCTATGGTTGCCCCTTGCCCTGGTGCTGAAACATGCAGCTGGTGAGGCCGCCTGTTTCAGCACCAGGGCTCCAGTGCCGGTAAGGGGTCGGGGGGGCTGGAGGAGGGGGGAGGGTCCATGGGG
>NW_017729031.1:77931738-77932209 GCF_001723915.1 Gavialis gangeticus
GGGGCTGCAGCAACTGGTGGGGGATGGGGCCAGGTGGGGCAGGAACTGGGGAGCTTGAGTGGGGCATGTGGGCCTTGCAAGGGAGGTGGTAGCCCCTGTGAGGGCCATTTGGCCCCTGTTGGGGCCGTATCCCTTGTGAGAGTGCTGAACCTTCTGTTGGGGGGCCAAACCCCTTGTTTGGGGGTTGAACCCCCTGTTGGGGGGGTCATACCCCTTGTGTGGGGGTTGAACCCCCTCTTGGGGGGCTGTATCCCTTGTGTGGGGGCCAAACACCTTGTGTGGGGGCCATCGCCCTGTGGGAGTGCAGCAAAACAAATTCATGAAACATGTATTTAGACTTCACTTTATTATTATAAGAAACTTGCTTTAACACTGTAACATATAGCAATAAAACACTGTCCAACTAATCACTGTCTCTGTCTTGCTCTCTGTCTTTATAGTGGTCTTTTGTTTTACTTGTGGATGAATGTG
>NW_017729031.1:77937209-77937417 GCF_001723915.1 Gavialis gangeticus
GCAGTTGGAGCTGCTGTCTGGCCACCTGGTGCCCTGCCCACACAGTGCAGGGCAAGCTGACAGCCCCAGCGGCCCCAGCCTGAGCCCTCCTGTCCCTGTGCTGTCCTGTGCTGCCCAGGGGGCTCTGCCAGGAAGCCCTGGAGCCCACCCACCCCTGCTTCTAAAGTAACAGAGCCTTTTTTTTCCCATTTTTTTTCTGGGGTTTTTT
>NW_017729031.1:77937600-77952363 GCF_001723915.1 Gavialis gangeticus
CACACCCGGGACATCTTCCGGGTAATAGCTGGTCAGACGGCCAGGCAGGTGGGACAAATGACAATAGTGCCACACAAAGGCCAACCCTACAATCACAGTCCACCGGCAGCTGGCCCATCCGAGTCCCCATCCGAGTCCGGCAGGTGTACAGCAGGTCACAGCCGGGCAGCAGACGCCACTGCCAGACTGCTGCAGTGGGTAGAGGGTACAGGGACTGCTTCAGCAGTCCAGCTGGCACAAGGGGTAGTGTCCCCAGGTACCAATTGGCTGGGCCCCAGAAGCTCCTGAGAGCCAGTAGCCCTGAGCTACTTGCCAAGGCAGCTTTTTATACTGCCGGGGCGAGGACAGGGTAGTTTTTTATACTGCTGGAAACAGCAGAGGTGGTGGCCCTTAGCAATAGCTCCCCCAGGCTGAAGACCTGGGAGCAGCCAGGCAGGGTTTTTTTGCCCCAAGTGGCATAATTTGCTCCACCACAAAGTGCATATCTAAGCACATGCACTGAGGCAAAAAGCCCCAGTTCAAATTTGCACTGCTTCTATTTGAGCTGCTGCAAGTGCACATGCTTGCATGTGTGGACGCACCCCAGGAACCTTTTCTATGGTAGGCATAGCCCAGACACAGAAGCTGGGCAATGCTGCACTCAGTAATTTATTGGGGGAAGGGTTGAAAGGCAGTTGCAACAGCCCTGTTACACGGGCTCCCTGGGGACTGCCTCTAATACCTTGTTTGTTCCCCACCCCCACATATATCCTACTGCATATACCTGCACTTCCCACAGCAAAGATCCCAGGGGGTGCCAGTCCACTCCCCTTGCATACATTACTGGGCACAAGGCTGCCTGGTCTATGGTTGGGCTGCACCTGCTGTAGCAAAGACTCTTGGGAGGGTACTCTAGTACCCCTTCTAAGTTGGTGTTTGGTGTGGGTGCCCCACTCACCCTCCCCAGTTATGCTACTGATGTTCACAACACAATCCCCTTATATTTCACACTGTTTTTCCTGCCTCTGGAAAAAAAAAACCCACAACTGGTACCCTCCAAATCAAACCTACAACTTGTTAGATGCCTGATTTTGGGCTCTATACATGCAAAAGACCACATCTACTTCTTTTCTAGAACCAGACTCTTGATAAAAAGGAAACAGGACATCTTTCTTCCTATTGGATGAAAAGATTTCATTCTGATATAATAATCATTCTAAATATTCAGACTTCTGTGCATAAGGAACAAAACAAGTGGGCACTCACCTGTTCATCCTTCAGGCCTACAAATCTTGATTTCTCTTGTTAAATTTGTTGTACAACACACAACCACAAGTACACAAGAAAGGATTTCAAAATGTGTGTCCTGACTTATATTAGGGGAATAATTTATACTATCCTAATATACAGAGAGAGAATAATTAATATTCTCTTCAACTGCAATCTACTTCAGCCCCCAGCTAATGAAGTTATTTTAATACCTTTTATTCTCAGCTCCTTGCAAGATGAGAGCTTGCTTTTCTTCTTCCAGATCAGGTCTTTCTCTTGCTACCACAATTCCAAGTAGTTGATCCTGCAATCCTTCTGGGGTGATCATGAAGTTCAGCAATGTTACCTGTTAAATACATTTTATTCAAATACGCAATAATTAGGGAAAAATTAAAACAAAATGTTTTACCTGTATGATCAAAAAGCTTGGAATTGGCCCATAGGTCCCTCCTAGCTTGTTTTACAAATAGGATCAGAGGAGTTCAAACAGGCAAGGAGATATGACCATGGTCCTTGTGAGCACATGGGGAGTACATGGTTCTTATTAGTCCTCTGCTGTGTCAAAAACTCCAAGGTGTGGTTCTGGTGCCCCCTCATAGTCATCACCCAGGGCTGATACCCTGCTTACACTACTAGATTTTCCTTTATCCTTTTGGAACAGTGGTCCTATTAGGGACTCTTTGAGATACCTGAGATCAGATTTGAGGAACAAGACCTCAAAACCAATGAAAAATAGAAAAAGTTAGTTAAACTTCCTTCAAAATCTATGTGAAAAGCTCTGCTACAAAGCCAGACCTGCAGTCAATTGTGCATATACCTTAGAGGAACAGAACTGCAGAGAGCTTTTCCTAGGATAAAAAGCTCATCTGCCTCCAACTGCCAGAGAAACAGAGAATACCCCATATGAAGGCTGTGGAACATAGAAGAAAGAAAGAGGGGAAAATAAGAAAACTAAAGAAAATATTCTTACAATGTAAATTAACTACAGTATAACAGTAACGAACCTATCGCATTCAGTATTCTGTACTGCACTTTTAAAGGGAAAGAATACCAATAAGGAAGAATAGTATCAAGCAATCTTAAAGTGAGGAAAAGTAACTTTAACACTTGGAAGGTCACATTAACAGAATTCTGTCTGAAATACAGAAACAGTTTAATACATTTAGATGGCATTTCAACATATTATTTTAAGTATCATACAAAGTAAGAGATAAAAGGGACAACTGGAATAAGTAGCTATTAACTTATGACATTTTTGTGCCTATACGTACAAAGGGAGACGGAATGGCTTATATTAATTGGTAACCTAACAGACATTTATTTTCTATTAAATAACATGCAAATGAGTTAACTTTGTTTTTCTTAAGGAACAAAATATTAGTTTAGTTTCTATCTACAATTGTAGCCTAGGAGATTATTTTTTATTTTCTTTTATAAATATTAGTGATAATTTAAAATAGTATTAGTAGTATGTGTTTATATATAAAGGGCTTCTTAGTCCATCTGTTTGTGTGTCTGTGTTCTTGTCCATAATGTTCTTGGAGCACTCTGATTGGTTGTCTTGGCAGCCAATCACAATGCTTACTGAAACAACCAATCAGAGTGCCCCACACAGACAGAAACACACATGGCGAAGTGCCGCCATGATGGTAGGATGGAGTGGGGTGGGGCAAGGCCAGAGCCACCACCACTACCACCCCATGCCACCGCAAACTCCAAAAACCAGGGCCAGGGGCATGTGAAGCCACCATTTAGAGGCAGCAGTGCGGGGTGCTAGAGGAGGGGGACAGAGGGGATGGCGGGGCAAGTTTCCTACCACCCCCCACCCACTCCTGGAGGGTGGCAGCAGCACAGGGTGGTGGGTGGTGGTACTCAGTTCCCCCCTGCTGTCATTCTTGATAAAAGATCTTTCTCTAAATATTTTTCTGTATCAAAGAACAGCTGGAAAGTAACTTACGGTTTCTTTCTGCTGATTTTCAAATTACTTTACAGGTAGACTGTTTATTTAGTTTTCAGGATTTTGTGCTCCAATATCCACATTTTTTAGTCAAGTTATATACACTTGTGTTCTCCAGCTTCCAACAGGAACTTATTTAACTTATTATAAGTTGATGATTCACAAAGTTTGTGTATAGATAAAAAAAAAAATTATCAAATTATAAAAAATCTAGGAACACTTGTTTGTTATTATATGAACCTAAGGCATGAAGTCTAGCATTGCTTGAGGTCCTGTTCAGGGCTTTTACTATGGAAGCAAATCTCTAGAAGATTGTAGAAAACTAATTAGTATGTGCACAGGGCTCCTATATTCACTCCCATTAAATGTTTCTTTGCTTAAAGGTGACTAAGTAAAAGTGTCAGAAGGAATGAGAAGGTAGAAGGTTGGGAAAGATATTAACATTCAAAATTTACATGACTAAATTAAATTTCTCAAAATATGAATGATAGCATTGTGAACAGTAATATTAGAATTGACAAAATATCAGCACCTGTAGATTATGACAGTACTTTCAAGAAATTTCAAGAAGAACAAGAAGAAAAGTAATAGTAGTAGATGAAAAATCAGATACTAAGTATTCTTCTCAACCTGTACCCAACGGGGACAGCGTTGTTAATTAAAATTGAGCAGAATAAAATGGCACAGTATTTTTCAAGACTTTCACCTTAACAGATGTTTCAGGAAGATAATGTGGATTTCTCAATTTGGTTGTAATATAAAAGCGGAAGTCAGGAGCATATTCAATGGTGGAATCACCAAGACGAATGCATATACTACCAGACTGCTTAAATGTCTGCTTGAGTAGAAGCGGTTCTAGGATAGGATCCAATTCTTCTCCAATATTTTCCAGCAGCACTTGAACACAACAATAACAACATGTTTTATGCTGTCTTAACAAGATACATTACTTCACATCCCTCCTTTTACTTACGTGAACAAGTTATTACCTTTGCAATACATGAAATACAAAATTTGTAATAATTTTCCAGGTACAGAATCTAAGCATCAGAGGGTTGTCTTAAATCCTCCCTCTCCCCCCACCCCACTATATCAGGGAAAGTAGCCACTGGGGAGGTCAGGTGTCTGGGGGGCTCAAGTAGCCCCCTTGACTTCTGTCTCCCCCACTTCTTCCCCCTGCAGCTGTCCTGCACCCCCTGCCACCTGCACTGCCCAGTGCCAGCCCACACCGGCCCCAGCCCCCCACCATCTGGGGGTCCCAAAGCAGAGGACTGGAGCAGAACCAGACTTAGCTGCACTGCTGAACCAGAGGGGTGGAGCCCCCATACCTACTCCACCAGGCCCTGCACAGCCAGGGCAGGGTGGGGCACAGGACGGAGCCATAGCTCGACTGGGGGGCACAAGAAAGGGGTGGCAGCTCCCTCTTCTGTCCACATCCCAGATGGCATTGGTTTGCATGCCCCCGATCTGCACGGGGCAGGGCAAGCAGCCACTGCGGGCTGGAGCTGGGGCAGGGCCAGGCTCTCCCTGGCAGGACGGCCATGCTACACTGGGGTGGATGACAGTGGCACTGGGACAGGGGTTGGGTGGGCTACAGTAAATCTTGGGGTGGCTGCAGGTGCCCCCTCTTAGCCTCTCTCTCATTACCACCACCACCACCACCACCCACTCCCAGTGTAGCACAGCTCCCCCTCCACCCACTGGGAAGAGCCCAGCACAGTCCCGGCCCTGGCCCTCAGTAGCAACCCACCCTGCCCCACACAGATCAGGGGCAGGCACCCCCCATACCTCCCGGGGAGCATATAGCAGCAGGAGCCACACTCCCCAGACAAGCCACTCGGGGCTCAGTCCCGTGCTGCCAGCTGGTTGGCCTCTGCCCCTCCCCCTGCTCCACACCTGCTGCAGCCACTGGAAGCCCTTGTCCAGGCTTCCTTGTGGCCCTACTGCTGCCCCACATTTGGGGGGGCTAAGCCCTGTTAGCCCCCCGCTTCCATCGCCTATGCCTCTGGCCCTCTCCCACTCCACCCAGTCTGTCATCACTACTGACTGGCTGGGCAGGTAATACAGTAGTGTCAGCACTGCTGACTGGCTGGGGCAGGAGGCTACTGTGGGTCTGACCCCAGCCCCACCGTGGGCTCAGGGACAGTGTCGGAGCCACAGCAGCTATCAGTTCCCCACTCCATTTTGTATGTGAATGTAAGACAAGGGTTTTTTTTCCCCATGCTGTTTGAGGGTGGGGGGGGTTGTCTTATATTTGAGTAAATACATCACTAAAGTTCTAATATGGTTAATTAGATTCACTATCAATAAATAACATTTTTCCTACAAATATATCAATATTTGGTATTTTTACCTTTCCTATAATTTTTTTGTTAATTGTGCCCTTGCTTGGTTTTTCAGTAGTCTACACTTTCTTTATTCAATCACTTACCAGGAGTTCCAAACTGAATGCAGTTTTCCAAGGTTCTCACAAATTCAGGGTCACTGAGTTTGATAATGTGCAAACTATTGGCCTTTTCCATATTTTTTATCCATTTGTTTGCTTGGCCCTGAGGATCTATCATCAGAGGCCACCTTCTTGCATTACTGGAGGAAAAAATTGGTATAGATTGATTTTCGGAAGTCAATTATGTAGTTTTCTAAGCATTCACCTCATATATGGCTTTAATGCAGTTTACTTCATGTCATTTAGATACAATCATCTGCTTTCTAAAATACTAAGGGACACACTGATACGTGGTTCTACAAAACTTTATGAGAAGCCATGTATGTGTCTTCAGGCCCTTTGTTCACAAAAGTGATCAAATCTTTCAGGGAGAGTACTTGAAATAAAAATTTACCACATACAACATAATATTATATGATTATTTTACACATCTTTAAAAATCTTTAAGGCTTTTTCTTGTATTTAAGGAATTCTTAATATATTCATGATATTAACTGCATTTTCCAGTGAAAGAAAGATTTTACAAGTAGGGCAACAAAAACAGAGATAGTCAAGCAAATTCATATGAAGTGACCGCATCTACATGAGATGCTGACTGTACAGTAAGTAGTCTGATACTACTGCACAGTAGTGTTGCATGGCAAAAATTGTGATGCAATGCTACTGCGCAGTAGTATTAGGCTACTGTGCAGTAGCATCACAAAAAAGGCATTCGTCAGCACTACTGCACAGTAACTCAGGTTATTGCGCATTCATTTAGTACTTGTTTATACAAGTACTAAATAAATGCACAGTAACAACTATCCAGTAGCGTCTCGTGTAGATGCACTGTGAATGGCAGCATCTTTTTGTCTTAAAGTGGTCACACTGAAAAACTTTTGAATTTTTCTTTAAACTAGCAACATTTGCAATATTTCCTATAGAACTTAGCCTAAGTATTTTGGCATCTCAGGATAGTGACACATTTGAAGTACAACTATTGTAATTCTCAGATGAAAAAAAATCAAGACTCTAAAAGCACAGGATAGCAAGAACAAAAGAAACAACTCAGAGGTAGACTGAGTTCTATATCAGCACTGCATTGATCCCAGCTATTTGAGAGGGGGAACTGCTGTCTCCCATCACAAAAGTCAGATATGAATAATGTTTTAAAACTTTAAAATCTATCCTATTTTCTCTTTGTTTCATTTTCCTTTGCACCCTGACCAAAATAAGACTATAAAAAATTGAGTTAAGTACTAATAATCAGTAGCATAACTAATGGGGGCCTGAGCAGGGCAGTAGCCAGGCATGCCATGTTTGGGAGGGGGTACAAAAATAGCTGCTGCCACAGTGGCAGCTGGCTGTGTCAACAGCATTGGCACTGAGGCAGTTAGCATTTGCCCATGCATTGTCACCACCCAGAACACAGAGCTGCCCTGCTACACCTCTGCTAATAATAGTAATAGTACTAATAACAACAGCTAATAACTGAATGGGAAAGGAAACGTTTACTGTAAAAAAATGTCTGAACTCCACCTACTTGGACATAAAAATAATACATTCTTATTCAGCCTCAGAGTGAATAGATTCACTTCAAAAGCATTGACTTTTGGAATATCTCGCATTCTTTCTCAAATCACAGCATTTACATAATTGAGGTCAACGACACTGCTATATTGTTTATTATTAACACAGGCATTTTAATGACATCTTAACCATATACCATTCTGATATTTTCTTTGCTCTTAAGCTTTCAGGGAAAACCTAGTAATGCAAATGTGCTGATATCTCTATTCAAATTTCAGCTAAAATAATTACTTACATGTACTGCAACATAAAAAAGAGCTGCCCTAGGCAAAACTCTGATTTTAGTTAACATTTTCTCAGAAACATGGTAGTGCCCTGTGAACATGTACCATATAGTGTCAGCAGAAAGGAACAAACACTAGAAAGTAACTGCATAGAATTAAAAAGGGACATGTTACCAGTAGTTACAGATACAATGTTATCTGCAGAAAGATAATACTTAGAAAAAAACAATCGGATGCAATTGAAGCTCCTGAAGACTAGTTTTGCAATTTCCACAATTATTTACTGGGATGCAGTTCAACAAGGACAAGTGCAGGGTGCTGCACCTGGGGAGAGGGAACCAGCATTATGGTTATAGGTAGGGGCTGACTCTCTCAGCAGCACAGAGGCAGAGAGGGATCTTGGAGTCAGGATTGACTCCAGGATGAATATGAGTCGCCAATGAGACAAAGCAATAGGCAGAGCCAACCACACCCTGTCATACATCAACAGGAGCATCACTAACAGGTCCAGAGAGGCCTTGCTCCCCCTCTATGCGGCACTGGTCAGGCCGCAGCTGGAGTACTGTGTCCAGTTCTGGGCGCCGCACTTCAGGAGGGACGTGGAGAACCGGGAGAGGGTCCAGAGGAGGCCACTCATATGGTTGAGGGCCTCCGTGGCCAGCCCTATGAGGAAAGGCTGAGGGACCTGAATCTCTTCAGTCTTCACAAAAGGAGACTGAGGGGGGATCTTGTGGCTGCCTACAACCTTATCAGGGGTCACCAGCAGGGACTCGGGGAAAGTCTGTTCACCAGGGCCCCCCTTGGAGTCACCAGGAACAATGGCCACAAGCTGAGGGAGGATAGGTTTAGGTTAGATATTAGGAAGAACTGCTTCACTGTAAGGGTGGCCAGAGCCTGAAATAGGCTTCCCAGAGAGGTGGTGCTCTCACCTTCCCTGGAGATCTTCAAGAGGAGACTGGATAGGCACCTGGCTGGGGTCTTATGACTCCTGCCACCACCAGTGCTCCTTCCTGCCCATTGCAGGGCGTCGAACTAGATGATCTGTCTACGTCCCTTCCGACTCATTGATTCTATGATTCTATGAAATCATCCTTCAAGCATTTATTCTAATCTTTAGCATCCCTTTAGAGAGGAATGACATAAATAGACATTCCTAATCATGTCAAGATAAATCTCGTGGACAACACACAACACTTGTACTCCTGGTCCAAATACTAGAGACCAGAAAACTATTTACTAAGAAGGAATCTAGGGTTCAGCTACACAGTTCCAAAATACGTTATGGGAAACAAGTGTTAGTGCCTCCTATTTGGAAGATCTGCAAAGTAAGCTTCATTTCTTCTGCAGAGGTATCATTTGGAAGAAAGGTGTTATTGGCTTGGTTCCAAAGTAGTTCTTTAAATTACACAGCTTTGGCTTTTTATGGGGAAGGAATATTTCCATTCTTACCTATTAGTATACTATAACATTTAAAACTCTGCTTTTTCTTTCCCCTTACTTTATTCACTTATTGTCATTTTCCATTAGTGATCAATGAGAAGCCATGCTTCAGATGACAAAATGTATCACCTGATGATTTTCTTTTAGTTAATATCTTTTCTTCTCATTCTATTCCATCACAATCAACAACCAAACAAAATTTAAATCACAAATAGAAACTTATATATTTACATAGAGAATAAGATATACATTTACTGCAAGATTAATTAATATATTATACCAAATTTATCATCTTAATGCATGTATTCAGCTGCTGAAGTATGTTTTTTGTGTATGCATGCACATATATGCAGCTTTGAAAGCACACGTCTGATACCTTAAGCTGTAGGCAAGGATAAAGCCTTCAAAAATCCTAGACTGCCTCTAAATTCCATGTAAAAAGGGGATGTTAACACCATAAGGAAAGAAGAGAAAAGCTGTGCTGCAGAGCAAATGTTTCTCTTCACAGACCCGAAGAGGCCACTCCTATTGTTAAACTACTACAAGTTTGCTCTAGGATCCAAAATTTCCTCTATTTGAATCAGCTTAGTCACTTACAAGTAAAATTATCATTTGCTTGCAGAATGTTGTTATGCTTCCCAGTATCAAAATTTCCAGTGTCATTGAATAGCTCATGGGAATTTAAAGTGTGAAGTGAATTACTTTAGTTACTAGGAACCTTGAACAAAGTGTATAGTAAAAGTAAAAATAATAGCCTTGTTTTTATTTGACAATTTGTATTTTGGAACTTGCTCTACAGTAAGAAAATGTGTTCATAAAAGAAATAACTGAACAGTGTGCTGTAAGAAGCTATTTAATGAAGACTATGCATGTACAAACCATTTTTTACTTACGAGGTAATGATACCATTATCTATAGAAAAGGTGTCAGATGGTAATCCTGCAATATTCCAAGCTCTGATTTTCACAGGTTCTCCCAAAGTATTTGTTAGGGAAAAATCATCTGAGCAGGGGATGTCTCTTGTTTTACATAACAATGCCCATTCATTTGTTTGATTCTACATGAGAAAAGAAAGTAAACATTAGCTGAATCTCTGTAGTACCTTTGCAAGATTAAATTATCAATACTGTATTTATCCTGCAAACCACTGCTACAATACAGTGACTTTTTACCTAGCATCTAACTTTCTAGTGTCAGTCTAAATACTAAACAAGCACACTTCTCCATGAATTAAGGTGTATTTGGTAAGGGAAAAAAAAACCCTCCTCCTCTAACAGCCTTGCTGCTTGTTTTGGATTTCCAGAGCAGAAGGATACTCTAGTCATAGCTTTTTCAAACACATCCTCTCAAACACGAACAAAGAAAATATTACAGGAACTCTGCTGTTTGAGGATTTTGCTATTCAGGTAGGGGTTTTTTGTTTGCTGTATTTTTGGTTCGATTTTTTTCATTTTTGGTGATTAGTCAAACATCACTTTGGGACTAAACTACTTGACTAAATACAAGAGATTTTGTTTCTGAGCTAATGAATTTTTAATAATCAGGAGCTTTCAGCTGAATTAGGCATGTTCAACTAGTACATATTTATCAACTAAAACTTTGTATTTTTCAAATTATTATTGACAATAGCTATAGTACCATATTTATTACTACACATGAAAATGTATTAACTTGAAGTGAAGGCTATTCAATTGAATGTCCTCTTGATTTAATCAATAACAGTATCACGGAAGTTTTCAATTAAGGTAACAATAATAGCCACAGTGACCCCAATTCAAATGGTTTAAATCTATAATGAGTATCATAATACTCATGCACAGTCAGATTTCTCACTTCCCTACAAAACCACCTTGCAACTTCAACTTATATTTAACCACAGTCCATACACCCAATTCTTCACAATCCTAATCAAACACACAGGTGCGTTGATGACCCGTCACTTGAATTCAACAGCAGGGAAAAAGAGGGAACAAGCAGTGAAAGAGTTCACCCCCTGTACTCAAGCCATGCAGAAGTGGTGGCTCCAGCCACAGCCCACACTGACATGCTCGTGAGCTCAGAGGACACAAACAGAAGTGACAATTTTTGCTAGATCTGGCCCCTGAAAGTGCTCTACAGCCATTACCTAACAAGTGCTCGGAGGCAGAGCACTTTAAAAGGGCCCTATCCTGTGACAAAGGCAGTGCAAAACAGAGCACCTTCAGTAACTTGGGCCTGCATGTGCCACGAGCTGGGCGGGACTGACGCAACCCAGCCCTGCACCCAGCACTGTTTTCAGAATGGGAGGTGGGAGAAGGAGCAGGGAGCTCACTCTGGGGGTTGCAAAGCCAGTACTGGAGCACTGGATGGGTGGATTGGAGCCTCCCTGAAGTGGGGGGACTCCAGTCCAGCCCTCCCCAACTCCAGCATAGGCTGGAGAAACCCCAGAATGGACCTCCCTCCCCTGCTTTCTCCACTTCCCATTCTGAGACAACACCGGGGGCCAGGAGACAGGGGGCAGAGCTATAGGAAAAGGCTGCAGAGTCTCAGCCTTTTTCTCTGGGTCAGCTCCAAATTAGACCTTGATCCCCCACCCTCCTGACCCAACAGCTGGGAGGCTCGGTCTAACTCATGGCACTTTCTGTGAAGCAACATGAGTTAGACTGGGGAGCTGCATTTCTGCCTGTGCTCAGAGAGTTCACTGAGAATGCAGCACTCTGGCAATGCTTTCCTAGGTAGCCCTCAGCCCATTTCTGATTTTTAGATTAGATTTGGCTCATTTTTTTAGTTTAGATTTGGCTCAAATTAGATTTGGTTCATTTCTAAAAAAGGTTGAGCACCACTATACAAGTCAATTATCACATCACTTCCCAAAGAAGGATATATTTTGATAGTATTTAGCATTTTAAAAGCAAGGGTGAAGCTTAAAACCCAAATCTGATTGATTTCCCTTTTCAAGGCAATAGAAATCAGAAATTCTGTGTTAAAAGAAAATGTATTCCGGGGATAGGTGGCATGCATGTCAAATGAAGGACACAATAACTTAAACCCTAATTAAGATCCTCAAATTTTAACTCTTGTTCTTTGAAAAACTAGAGAAAATATACAAGTTAGCCTTTTAGAACATGAGAAACTAAAAATGAGAAAATGTGAAAATATCCAGGAGATGCAGGGAAAGCTGAAACACTCACTTGATAAGCAAACAGCAATACCATAAACAATCACAACGTGGCAAATATACAAGAATAAAAAATAGCTGACAAGACCACAGCTACTGTTGCAAAAAGGAAAAAAAAAAACACTTCCATTCCATTCAGACAATGAGATTTGACCTAGGGACAATTCAACTGACTATCCTAAACTCTTGTGTGAAACCAGGTATGTCCTGTCACTTCTAAATGTAAAAGTAAAGTTAACTTTGTCCCTCATGGCTTCAGGAATGGCATCCAGAACACACTCCATCACTTTCCAGGAATATACTAGTAATGTAAGAGTGTTGTCACTAGCTATTAAAGGAAATGCTCAGACCTACCCTCACAATCCATGCCTCATAGTTGATTATGTTTATCAATTACAGAATTACATGCTCTCAAAATTAGATAACTGGGAGTAGGAAAAAAATTGCAGGCAAAACGCAATCTTGCAAGGTCAACCAATAAAACAGCAATATCAAAATATAGATATTATGAAAAAACAGTGAATATTTGATGAACATTGAAAGAATTTCTAAACAAAAAAAAGGTAAAATATATACATATAGTCAAAGGGTACAAGTCAAAAAATGGAATGCAAAAAAGCATGCAGGTCCAAATCTTAGGTTTGAATTTTCAACAGTGGTTATGGATTTTAGGTGACTCAATTTGTTCAGTAACACACTAGCCTGATTTCCAGAAGTTCTGACCATTCATTTCTCCAGCTTGGGTACTTAACTCCAAAAGTTAGGACAGAAGTGCATTCAAAACTAGTAGGCAGTTGACAATTTTGGCTTCAGGTCCAAATCCTTCAGTTTCCTGGCCCCCCAAGTTTCTTTTTACTTCAATAGGAATCACACCCATTAAAGTCATTTCCACTGAAGTCACCCCTATTGAAGTCAGTCCCAAAGAAATATTTTGTGTACAGTAGTTTATTACAAAATGACTGTAGTGTCATGCCACTGTATCTCTGTTTCTTGCTGTAAATAATCATTGCATTTTAAAAATAGTTATGCATTATCTGCTGACCTGTCCTGCTGTAGACAGAGGACCTAATCCTGCTCCCACTGAGGTTAATGTGAATTTAGCCATTTGCTAAAATGGGAGCAGGTCAGAGCCATAAGGCTCAAAGTTACTTACTGTCATTTCAAAGACTGGATGAGATAAGAGTAAACAACCTCAAGGATCATAAATTTCACAATTAGCACTGTTAGAATATAGCAAATAAATCTAAAGGAAGACTTCCCTTTGGGATGTTTGTAACACTCAAAAGCCTGGAATGTGTTGATTAAAAATATGTACCTAGGGAAAGCTGTTTTTTCACTTCAAATGTTGCATTACATTAAAACATATTTTAAAAGATAAATTATTTGGCAATAAGAAAAACTGATTAGTGTTGTTTTCTGTACAAAAACCATATAGATAAAACAACTATGTTCATTACTTGTCTGTAGCTGGATGTGAAGGCTCCCAGATAAGCTACAATTCCTGATGAAATGAGTATATCTCCAGTCAAATTGATGTACTGCCTCCCCAGCTCCAGAGCAGTCTGGTTCCAGCGAGTTTTCTCACCCCCAAGGCCTCCAATCAATTGTTCTGCTCGCTGTAGTTTTTTGCTGCACAAGTCAACCTGAGAAACAAAAATAAACAGTGTATAATGCCAACATTTCTGTTTCAGCAGATTAGCTTCATTCATTTATTCATTCATTCATTTGGTTTATATGCTGCTCTTCTGAACAAAGGCTCAGATGTCTTGCTTTTAACAAGATGATGAATATTAAAGAAATATCCTGTAATTATATGCCTGCACATTTTTTGCAATTTTTTTTTTTACTTCAAGAAATAGAAAAAAGCTTTCTGTTGGATGTTTAAATGTCTGAACAGGAAGGAAAATAATGTGCAAGACAGATTGTCTCAGTAAAAGCATGCTAAGGTCTGTGACATTTTAGAGTTATTCTTTCCTCCAAATAAATTATGAAGCTCGGTATAAAACATGGACTTCATAACAGTTTTGTATGTAATATGGAAAATACCAGTATTTAAGGAAGTGACCCATAGATCAGAAGAGAGAAAATTTCTTTTTATGTGAAGGTTATTCTCTCATGAAAGCAGATGCATTTTTTTCCTCTCAAAACATCCTTTGAATATACATTGTGTATTGAGGTTATTTTTTTTAAATCAAGTGGTTTTGAAAAACAATCTAATTTAACTGCAGAAATTGTGTAATAGGAAACTTCTAATCCACTTCTATTAAAATGTTATCCCCACTGGGCCACCTGCAGCTGTTCTGAGCAGCGGGAAGGTAGGGCAGGAAAGCTTGTTGTCCTTGCACCCTCACATTCTCTGTATGCCTGTGGATGGTAATACACAGAGCAGTGTTATAATAAGTCAGGTTCTCGGCTTATATCCAAACCTCCTTGTGTAGACAGACAGACACATCAACCGAATAACTGAGTTCCACAACATATAAGAATTAAGGATTTCCACTCCAAGTGCCCAAAATCCTTATAGTTCTCATGGTTATATTCAGGAGGAGGCTCCTAAAGTAATTATTAAATTTTAATATTGTTTTAAAAATATGTGTCATCTAAACCAATGCATGTACATGTTTTACATTGAAACAGAATTATTTTCTTAAGCACTGACTTATTAAGAAGTGAAAGCAGGTTAGAACTTTTTTTTGTCTAGAATAGGTGACAATCATTTTTT
>NW_017729031.1:77957363-77964563 GCF_001723915.1 Gavialis gangeticus
CAATCATTTTTTTAATCAAATTTTGTCCTCTGAACAGCTACAAAAAATAGGTAAAGTTTAGGAGCTAGTGCTTTTTTTGTCTAATATTCTAGACCAGGGTTTCAAATTTGGCTTCATGGGCTGAATCTGGACCATGGCATTTCCTACGGTCTAAATCTAGACTGTGGGTTTTCTCACCAGCCTGACAACCCACAAGTAGCAATAAACAGCATTAACTTCCTTGGTTACAGAGTCACTCTGAAACAGGAGCTCCAACAGGTGTTACAGAGGCTCTGGCAGCTGTGGTGATAAGCCCCACAGGCAAAATTCAGCTCATGGAGGAGGCTGGACCAGCCTATGAGAAGGCCTGAGAGCCAGATGACCTACCTGCACAGCCCTGATGCAACCCATGGACCATGAAAACTGGCTTGAGCAGTGCTGGCAGGGCATACAGCTGGGCAGGTAGCTACTCCGGGGCCACGCCAGGGATTTTGCAGTGGTGACAGCATGGTCTGGAGTCAGGGCAAAGCTGCAATCCACTGCCTGCATACCCCTGCCCAGGGGGTCGGGGCAGGAGCAACCAACAAAGCTCAGAAGCATGGAAAAATACCCATAGTAGAACTGGCTACTATGGTTTATTGTCAGGGATTAAATTATCAAATGACAAATTTCCACTACTGCTTTGGCAATTTGCTTCAACATAATATCTGAAGTGATGGGAGTGTAGTAATCGCTTTATAGCACCACCATTTTCTGCTGCACTTGTCAAGGTGTTTTTAAGCCTTCTTTAGAGACACTGGATATTGGATACCGATCTTGACTGGGGTATGCCAATGCTCCTGCTGGGACCAAAGCCAGAGGTTCCCAGATAGAGGGTCTTACCCTCTACTTTGGGTCATCTTGCCCCATGCTTAGGGTCAAAGCAATCACCATACTTGGGGTCAGGAAGGAATTTTACTTCATGGTCAGTCTGATATGAACTGTCAGAGTCTTTGCCTTCCTATGTAGTGGAGACCGTGGCCCTCTACCTGGGATCTCGTGAGCATATACTGCTCATATACTGCATATACTGCATTTCATAGAAGCAGGACATTAGCAGGACATTAGCTAGCAGGACAAGCAGCACACCCTAACCTGTGGCAGGTTAGGGGATCAGTCCATGTTGTGTCAGGGTTGAGGGCAGTCGTATGATGAGTTTAGATTATGGTTTGGATGAAACGGTTTGGTTAGGGATAGTCCTACCTCAGGTATGGGGTTAGACTAGATGCTCTCTGGAGGTCCCTTCCAGCCCTAGTTCTCTATGGTTCTATGATAAGATGGGGGTATGGGAAAACGATATCAACAGGGAGAATATGATGATGTATTCCATTTATGATTCACTTGTCACATACTTATTTTTATGATATGCCCACACTGTCATTTAGAGTGAACAGCGATGATGCTAGCCTAAAAGGGGGGAAGTAGGAGAGGGATGTAGGGATGGCTTTCTTCAATATTTAGCCAGCTTGGAAGTTAAAACACAAATTCCATTGGATAAAAAACTATATTTTGAGCAAGATTTCTTTTTAAATATCAGCATTAGTAACAGTTTTCTCTCTGTATATTACATGCCTGATTTTCCAGATCAGCCTTCTCCTGCTTCTTGGATTCTAGTGCCCGTTGAAGAAGAGCCAATTTGTCCTGAACTTCCTTTAGGGCTGCTTGTTTCTTTCTAAGACCATCCATGGCAATCTTCAATTCCCCTTCAGCCTGATTCAGCTTTATCTTTTTGGGGGCAACAATTTTTGCCACTCTAAAATAAATGCATAAATTAAAATTAAGCAAATATACAAGTTATACACATCTTTCTATTACTATGCATATACAAATACACTTATACTAGGTTGCTATTTAAAAGCCAATGTGAGCCAGATAAGAGAAAATGCCAGTGTTTCAGATAACAACTCCATTTTAATTGTCAGTGAATAAGATTTTCAAGTGGCTACCAATGTATATTTCATTATTTGCTTCCATTTTTGTTGAACCTGATGGCTGAAACAGCAAATGGCTTGAAACAATTTTTTGCAATACTTCCTGCAAGTTTAAAAAAGCAGTATAAATATTACTGGATAGCCTTCTGAAATATGAGATGACTAGCATATGTACATCTTTTAAACAGTTTTAAACATTTACTTTTTAAACATTTTGTATTTATAAAATTACATTCACAGACATTTTATATGTACAAATACAGTAGGAAAAAACCCTTCTTTTTCATAGTAAGATATATTTCCAGGCACAAGCCAGTTTTGAAGTTTTAAAATATTTGTATACTCATTTTTGTTGACAGGAAATTTGAGATAATTCTTGAAGCCTACTGAAAACAAGTATCTTACTTATAAAACTGTGTGAAAAATAAAAATGAAAAAGTGATGTCTATATTTCTAGATCAGTGATTTTCAACTAGGGTGTTGCAAGCAGGGTGCCAGTTTATTAATTAGTCAAAAGCAGCATACCTCCATTAAAGTCTGTTTGCTTCAGCTGAGTAAAGACTTGGTTTACTTTATATAGCTAAATTACTTTCTATAGCTGCCTACAATGTTCAAAGTTGCTCATTATATAAGAAGATCCAATAGTATGTGCTAGTATATTAAAATGTATTACACTTAGAAAGAAATCTTCCTGTAACATTACTTAAACTTCTGATTATGAGCAGACCTTAGGTATATATGAGGTTTGATAGTTCAAGGCAGTCTTTAGATATATTAAAATAGTACTTTAAATTGGTAGGGTAGAAGACAGCAAAAAATCAGCATGATCTTTTTCAGAAGGGGCAGTGACCATAAGTAAATACAAATATAATACTAAAATAGTCTTCCAATGTCAAATTCAACTCCACTCAGAAAATGGCTATTGGAGTCTTAGCTTTCCCCAACAGCATTCTATTAACTTTTCCTCTAAGCACATATGTAAAAGGATGGCAAAATGAAAGTTAACCTTCTGGTGATATAATTTTGCTTCTGCACCCTATTGAAGGCACCTGCATCTAAAAATAAGACCTTTTCTACAGTTGCTTTAAAAACTTTTCTAGTGTATTATCAAACTAGGAAGAATTTCCAACAAATTTAAAATCCCTTAATATTAGAACATACTAAATACATTCGGATTTAACTGTAATACAAATGCTTACTTATCATATGAATCCATGGCTATGACCCATTTGCACAGGCCCTCAGCTGCTGTGGAAGCATTTCGAATCTTCTCTGGTACAAACTCAGGATTTGTGATATATTGTTTCCTAATTATAGCCATGTAAGCTGGAGGAATGTTATCCTTGTCATATTCATGAAGTGACTGTAGAAATCTTATGTCACCCAAAAGTCTTTTAGCCGGACCCCAGAAATCCTCTATTCTTTTCCCTGAGCCTGATGGATCTGGGATTTTATCTGCTTTTATGCCTTTCAGGATACATATAGTTTCCATAACGAGCTTGACGCCAGCAGGAGGACTCTTCATGGACTTCACTACTGTGATATCCTTAAAATAAAAAGCATACCTCTCACCTATTTTTGATCAGGGTTAGGCTGGATTTTATACTGTATAACAATCATCTTGTTTATGTTACAATACTATTTTTCTATATGTTTGTCCTATTCTTAGAGCTGATAAGTTCACTTAAGATATGATTCCAAGATCACAACACAGAATTAACATACACATAGTATAAATATACCTTATAACAATTTCTTTAACACTTGCATTTTAAATCTTTCATTGGTAGGCATAGAAAGAGACCAGTTCAGTATTTTCTTTGCTTGTTCCTTGTTAAGTAGGGGTGGCCAACCTGTGACATAGGTGCCACAGTTGGCACAGGCAATCTCTGTGTGGCACATGGCAGATCAGGGAGGGACCAGGGGGCACAGTGGAAGACAGTGTAGGGACAGAGAGCAAAGTAGCAGGTTAGGCAGGGAATACAGGGAAAGAAGCAGAAAGCAGAGCAGCACATCAGACAGAGAGCACAGGGCTGCAAGCAGAAAGCAGAATATACCGTAGTATGACAGAGAAGTTCCTGATTTCAAACAGGAACTTTTTGTGGTGGATCCATTATCTTTGTAGTGAACAGACCGCTTGAACACATGTACACTAGCTTTTTGTAATGCTGTAAGGGCATAGGGAGCTGTAGCAGGACACTAAGGTGCCTGCTACTCTCAGAGCAGAGGCAGGATCCCAGGTGCCGGTTGCCAGGACAACCGGTTAAGGAGGGAACCTGCACCTGGTCAGCTGACCAGAGGGGGCAGGGCCTGGCTCCCACATAAATCCCAGGCCTGAGGCCAGGAGGGCAGTTCCCTGCGGGCAGCTAAGGGGGAAGGGAGCTCTGCTGGAGCAAGCAAAGGGGAAATGCATGACTGCATGAGCAGCTCCTGATGCTGTTATGGGATGGAGTATTCCCTGGTAGGGATTGAATGATGTTTTAGCTGGGTGGCTTGGATTTTTATTATAGCCCAGGGGCTTGTGTTTTGTGTTTGCTTTTTAACTGGTGGTTTGGGTGAGACTATTAGGGGATGGAGGAGGCCTCATAGGGGACCCACAGCAGTGTGGGAACCTCAGCCCCAGAGAGAGGGGACGGCGAGCGCCAGTGAAGGCGCAGTGCCAGACAGGACTGTGGAGAGCCCAGGGAGGAAAAGGGGAGGGCCAAATTACAACAAGGCCCAGATCAAACCACATCAGTATCATCTGCAAGGCTTGGGCTGCGGTGTAGGGGAGGAAAAGGAGCCTCAGATAGCACCCCCTGGCACCGGGGCAATAATGGGCAGCCTCCTGTTAATTAACACCCATTAATTAAGATCAAGGTGTGCCAGACGAGAAGGCAGGCAGTTGGCCCATAACAGGAGGGTGGGATCATCGATAGACAGACTCCAGAAGAGGCACTCCTGTCACAGGAGCACTACCAAAGTTATGCGTGCCCAAGGCTTTAGAACCATGTTCAGTCAAATGAATCAGAAAGCAGAATGGCCTTCTGTTGCACCTTTGTATGGACATGGAGATTAAGATCCTCATCTCTGACCAGCCACCTTAGGCAGAAGGCAGGGTAGATTTGCACCTTTAAATACTAACCAAATCATAGATGTATAGCATGAGCTGCATCTATGGAGACCTATAAGCTCTTTCACAACCCAAAGTGGAAGCCACCTGGGGCGGGCAGAGGTTCCCTCACCCCAGCTGCAGGGTCCAGTATATGGGAAGTGGAACTGGCTTGCAGTGATAGGGAGTTATCCCAGGACAACCTCAGTCTGTTGAGTCTGTTCTGTGGGACAAGTGGCTGAACAGTGGGGAGGAATGCCAGGCTCTGAAGGTCCCCCATGGACAGGTTTGTGACAGCAGTTACAGTTTTAAGATTGCATTGTAATTGTAGGAATCCTCCCCACACCTTCCCAACCCTTTGTATTCCAATCACTGCTTTCTATTAAGCGTCTCGTCTTCCTGCAGTCCCTTCACAGCATCTGATGAAGTAAGCCCTCTGCTATACATCTCTGATTTAGTCTATAAAAAATGGAAATCTACCCTTGTCTTCTGCCTGACTTCAGACTAACATGGCTAACTACCTCTCTCTACCAGCCTCTTTAGGCAAGACAAAAGGAGTGACACAAAAGGACAATAAATCCCCAATTACAGTAGATAAAGGATCCTCCTACCTCAGGCACTACAGAAACCTTCTCTCTGCAAATCCCTTTGCAAGTTCTGATATAGGAGGGTATGTTTTGCACAGGACCACAGAGTGAAGCATTACAAAAAGTCCAAGAAGCTGTGGTCCACAGAATGACTACTATCCATGACATTGTCTGTGTTACAGGAGGGAATCAGCCCAGGGTTACAAGGCATAAAGCTTAGTTCTCATCCCTCCTCCTGAGCTACAAGTTCTGCACTGTCTCTAAAAGGTCCAGAACAGAATCTCAGTCTCAGTTTCTAAATGTGAAAAACAGTTCGATCTAAACAGAGGCTGTAGATAATACCTGGCAAATCGGCATGCAGTTTTGCTGAGGAAGCAAATTATTTTAACACGTCATTTGTTGATTCAAAATATTATGATTATGAATTTTAAAATAGCTGGAAAGAGAAATATCTGGCTTTATGCTCCATGAAAACATTAGTATAGTAGCTCAATGATTAGCAATGTTATAACTTTTAAACAGGGAAGGAAAATAAAAGAATATTTTGATTTTAACACTGAAAATTGTTAAGAAATATAAAATGCTATTAAATCATGTATCTTTAAAATCAGTAGCAATGTGAAATCTAATAATTATTAGCCATGAAACATGGTAAATATCTCTCTGAAAGTTGACAGTGCTCACTGAACGACTGTCCAGAACGTAAATACATCCTATTAGCTTTACCTGTGCGGTCAGAGTGTCAAGAGCAGCTAAAGCACTTTCTAGAATTGGCAAGGCTTGTGCCAAATCAGCATCACATTCATCTTTGATTGCTTTTGCAGCCATGGCCTGTTCATTTGCCACTGCTTCATCAGCTTTCACTATTTTTTCAGTTTTAGCTACTTCCAAGGATTCCTTCTGAATAACCACCATCATCTCATCAACTTGTTTGCTAGCATCTCTTAGCTGAGGCTGCAGGGCTTCCAGTTCAGACTGCATTGAGGCCACCTGTGATGCAGCAGAATTCAACTTCTCCAAGCCAACTTCATATCTTTTTTTCATTTTCATCACCTCACTAGAAAAAAACAAGTAATGTTTAAATTTTATATACATTTTAACAAGACAGTCACATAATTTTAGCCCATTCTGCAAATTTCTCAGAATTATTAAAATTCAAACATATTGATATCTTTTCTCTGCTCATTAGTTGGCATAACATATCTTGGGCCAGATTCACAGGTACACAAAACCTAAGTAAAGATGTTTCATAGTTTCATAGTTTCTAGGGTCGGAAGGGACCTGAGCAGATCATCTAGTCCGACCCCCTGCCATGGCAGGAAAGAGTACTGGGGTTAAACGACCCCAGCAAGGTGTTCATCTAACCTCCTCTTAAAAACCCCCAGGGTAGGAGCCTGCACCACTTCCCTTGGAAGTTGGTTCCAGATCCTAGCCACCCTGACCATGAAGTAGCGCCTCCTGATATCTAGCCTAAACCTACCCTCTGCCAGCTTGTGAACGTTATTCCTGGTCACTCCTGGCTGTGCTCGGGGGAACAGTGACTCCCCCAATGCCTCCTGATCCCCCCGACTAG
>NW_017729031.1:77969563-77973659 GCF_001723915.1 Gavialis gangeticus
CGGGTTCATGGAGGTTAGGGGAAGAACCGATCAAGTAAAAAACAGCCACCTGATTTAAGGTAAGTTGGGATGGGAGGGGCTAGCAGGGGCAGGGAGGTTGGGGGATCAGGGGGACAAGCAGGCTTGGGGGGATCAAGGAGTCTGTAGGGGCAGCACCCAAGGAAGGGGCAAGCAGGAGCTGAAGGAGGGAACAGGGAGGCATAAAGCATGCGCTAGGACCCTGGGGGTACCTCCTCTGCTGCAGCAGAAAGAATAAAATGAATTCAGCAGGAAATAGGAACCTGGGGAAACTGCCGTGGCTGGAACCTGTAACCAACTCCTTGAGTAGCTATGGGCCAAATCCACTCTTTTCATGACCATAGGTTGCTGAACCCTGACCTAGATACCTACACCTAGATTATGTATCTATGTATAAAATCACCTGCACTGTTTTATCCTCACTCTCCTCAGATCTGGATCTATAGTTCTGAACACCTAAAACTCCACCTACCGTTCTGGAAAACAGTGTCTTTATAAAGGAACGTAATGTCATCCAGTAGTATTTTCCCTGCCGGAGAGGAAATCCCTTGAAATTTTAAGAGCTTCTGGTGCATTATAAGAAAATACATAATACTTTAAAGTAGAAATATGCAGTAAATTTGTGGCAATTGTCAGAATTGGCCACTATATCAATAGTATTCAACCAGGTTTTCAGTCCATTGTGTGCAGGTAAATCCAAGACAAATCTTTGTGAACACCCTTAATGTTTTTGTTTATATTAGCTACAAAATTAATTCTATACAGAAAATAACATTTAAAATAAATTTTGCTTTTCCCTAGCAAAGTGCACTATATACACTCTTACGTGCGCTGCTTTTCCAGTAAAGTTTTGAACGTGGAGATTAACTCAAGGTAGGAAGTAGGTGTAACATAGTTATGTCTTTGAAGCTCAGCATGAAACAAATCAGATAAAGCTATGGTAGAAGTGTGAAAGCTTTTACACATATCAATACAGCCTTTCCGAGTTTCCTCTGACATTTCAATATCTTCCAAAAAGCGAGAAGCAACAGCTTCCAATGCATCTTCAGGCCATGTCTAAAATTAAAACAAACAACAAATAAATAAATACCCGTCTTTTATATAACAGCTTCTATTCACAGTTTGAAAACCACTTTACAATTAAGCCAATATCATTTCTATTTTAAAGATGAAATGCAGGGTACATACAGGCATTACACTTAGAACAACCAAACTAGGGTTAGGCCAACTAAGTGCTGATTTGTATAACGTTGAGTTTAGAATGAGCAAATAACGGCCAGCCCCATATAACTTAGTTCACCTAGGGAAGCGCTAATCTGTGTCCGACCTAACCAAATGTGTGTACATGCTTGGAGCACAGCCCTGGGGCTGGGAAAACCTAGCCACTCACCCCAAACCCAGGCTGCATTTTTCTTGCTGCTTCCCCCTAATCCTGACTAAGCTATCTTTAGCCCTCCAACCCCTTCCCCCCATCCTGCCAACCCTCTACCAAACACTCCAAACCCTCCTGCGGATCTGCTAGGTTCTGCCCACCCCAGCTCAACTTGCTTAGGGCTTGGACAGACATTCAGTTTCTCCAGGGAGAGTCCCTGCTCTTTCAGGAGAAACCACGAGTGCACACAAGTTCATAATTTTTCTCCCAGAATAAAAGTAACCACTCTGGGAGAAAAATAATTAGGGAACAACCCGAGTAAAGTGGCTCCACAAAGAATATCTCTCAGGAGAAAGAATTCCTGTACAGACAGCAGAACTGACCTGCAAAATCCCAGTGTGATTTGCTTCTGTGTCAGTCTCAGCCAAACAGGGAGCAAAACACACTCCATAAGTGCTTCAGGCTGGAAAAGCCCAGCACTAAGCCACTTAAGTGGCAAGTTCTGCTCCCAGCTGTGTCCCTGCCTGAATCATACTGCAGCACTTAGGAGCAGAGAAGTATACAAGAATTTGCCTTGTCCAGTCTTAGCTCCAACACAGCACTGGTTGGGGGGTGAGGGAAAAGGGAGGGAGGGAGAGGGTGTGGAAAAGGGTGGAAAAGGTCTGTAGGACTCTTCTGTGCATGGCACAGACCCTGCCCCTACCTTCCCTGACCCTAATGATCCCTGTCTACATTGACTTGAAAAAAACACCTGCAAAGCTCTCTAGACTGCATGCTCTAGGGACCCTGGCAGCTGAGTGTCTTCACTGCAGGCTCCTTACTTCTCTGTCTCAGGGGTGACATGTAGGGGGAGCAAACGGGTGCATGTGCATCCCCTGAGCATGGTGGTGCACCCCCTACAAAAAGGCACCCACTACCACCCTGTGATCATCACTGGCTGCCGCCGCCAGCACCTAGGGGTTGTCACTGACCCCTGATTGGCACTTGCTGCCCCCTCCCGGCTGCCGCTGCTGACAGCGCTGGTGGCATCTGCAGGAGCTCTGTGTTTACCGCTGCTGCACTCCCGCCGCCAACAGCCCAGCCATGCCCCCCCAGCGGCCAGGGGCATGCATCATTCATGCTCTGTCTCATTCTGTACAGGTGAGTTTTTCTCTCAGGAAAAAGAAACCTGGGAGCATGGCTCCTGGCATTAGAGAACATGTGCACAAGTGGGGACCCAAATTATGATCACATGGCTTAAGGTAAGCTACATGATAACAGACTGGGTCCCATGAATGTGTGCACATGCCTCGAGGCACAAAGGTATAATGACTTGTCTAAAGTCACCCAGCAGGCCAGTGGGAGAGCTATAACAGAATTCAGATCTCTGAAGTCCTAGTCCAGTCTCTATCCAGTAGATTGCCCTAATTTTCCCGTAATAGTAGTTTTTACAAGAGAAGTTTCACATTTTTATATTCACTAATAGGAAAACCAAATGTAGTACAATGATTTACTGCAACCTGAAACTTCAGAAAAGCAGGTCTCTAAGTAAGTAGTACACCCAGGTGCAATAAAGAGCACCCAGGTTTGTCAAAGGATATATAACCAAACCTTGATTAACTGAAATCAGATAACTAGGACTGTATTGTGAAAAATAAAAAGAGCCATAATTCTGCTCTTTAGATGTATGGGCAACTCCCACTAAATTCAATGAGAGCTGTCAGTGCTTAATCAAAAGCAAACTTAGTTTCTACCCTTCTAGTATGAAAAAGCACAGTTAGTCGTCAGTTGTTACAACTGTATTAAATGAAAAACTCTTACTTGTTTTATTGGTGTAAATGTTCCTTATAAAAATATCTCCATCATTCTTTAATGCATGGTTTTTTTAAACAAAAGGATTAACTGAATTTCATTCATCTAAAGGTCAAAACTCACTGCAGTGAATGTCAATCTGTCTTTTAAACATGTGTTTAGTTTAACAATTGTTTCCAAATCTTTTAAAGTTAAATTAACCAGATTAAAATTTAATGTAAAATAGAGTGCAGTAGAACTTTTGTCCCAGTCCTGCAATAGTCAAATGCTTTAACATTAAACATGCCTTATTCCATAAGAAGTTGATTGATCATGCACAAAAATATCTGTGTAAGTCTTCGCAACACAGTAACTTACGTGTGCATGTATCCTGTAATCACAAATTAAAGAGAATAAATGTGGTTCCCATCTTCAAAAAGGGGAGGAAGGAGGACTCAGGAAACTATATGCCAGTTAGTCTTACCTCAATCCTGAGTAAGCTTTTTGAGAGAATTATCCTGGCACATGTCCATGAGGGGCCACCAGGGGAGGTTATGCTTAGGAGCAACCAACACAGGTTCATTAGAGGCAGGTCCTGTCAGACCAACCTGGTGGCCTTCTATGACCAGGTCACAAAATCCTTAGACACAGGGGTAGCAGTGGACATAGTCTTTCTGGACTTTAGGAAGGCCTTTGACATTGTCTCTCACCCCGTTCTCATTAAGAAACTGGGGGACTGTGGTGTCAACACCTACACAGACAAATGAGTCACCAACTGGCTGGAGGGCCGCACCCAGAGAGTGGTGGTGGATGGGTCATTTTCGACCTGGAGGGATGTGGGCAGCGGGGTCCCCCAGGGCTCAGTCCTTGGGCCCGCACTGTTCAACATCTTCATCAGCAACTTGGACAAGGGGGTAAAAAGCACCCTGCTCAAAT
>NW_017729031.1:77978659-78009490 GCF_001723915.1 Gavialis gangeticus
GCTGGGGTCGTTTGACCCCAGTACTCTTTCCTGCCATGGCAGGGGGTCAGACTCGATGATCTGCTCAGGTCCCTTCCGACCCTAGAAACTATGAAACTATAAAAAATAAACATCATGGAGTACTCTAGTGTGAATATTTAAAAATCTGCTTTCAGTGACAAATCTTCAAAACTCAGACATAACTAATGATCAGTTTTGTGAGTCTTTCCTTCTTAAATTTACAGTAGGTCAAAATGAAGGAGATTGAGTTTGTCAGCATCCAGCATGACACCAAAATGCATATTACTTTGTACTGAATCAGCCATTTCTTTGATTCTTTCTGACAGCACATAAGCTATTAATTGAATATTTTACAGAATTCCACAAATCCCACCATTTGTAAAATATGCAACAATACTTTCAAATAGTGTCCATCATTGATCACTAGCTAGCAAAATTAATAATCATAAACTAACTTGAACTAAAGTGCATATTTGTCAATGTGCTAGCTCTTTCTTTTTAACAGCTGACAAGAATTGCAGCAAAAAAAAATATACACCTGCTTCTGTAAATAATCTGTTCTAAAACCTGATAAAAAATTCTCTTCAATTTGTTTCCATGCAAATATTAAACTATTAGTAAATATTCTGAAAAACTTCTGAATTATTGACACATGAAAATTAAATTAATGCAATTTGAATTTATTTAATTTTAATTGTATACCTATATTTATATATTTACGTTTACTTTATTTGTATATATTTATTTTCTTTATTTATCTCACCACTTTAAAGGGCATGAAAAAATTGCCTCTACACTTTCTCTTGGATTCATTTTGAAAAAAAAGCTTTCCCCTTTGAAGAAAAACTGGATTTGGGAATTTTTTAGAGGCTAACTAAAGGCTATCTAGAATCTTTCCTTCTTCCCCATTTGCCTTGTACTGATGAGTTAGTTATGACTTAAGAGCTGGCTGGAGGAACTTCAGCCAAAGAACAGGAGAAAGGCCAAATCATCTCTGGGATGGTCCTTGAGCTAATAGAGTACATTGGACATTTCATAACCTAATTTCTACAGTACCATGTTCATTCAGACTATAATTTTATGTTATGTTTCCATGATATGGTGCAGTGTTGTTCAGATGCACGTGAGCTAGCTGACACACTGGAAATGGTACAGCTGTGCTACTGGGGAGCTCTGTCCAGGGTTAGCCATCATCCAAACTAACTTTGGTATTTCTACCCAATGCTGCTTGGAACATGTAGATATGTTTTAAGTGATCCAGCAATTCTGGGTACAATCTTGCTCATATCTGTACTAATGTGAAACCCCTAACATATAAGTAAGGCTTTAATGGTGTAAATTAGACTATGACCCTTGGACTCTAAGAAAATCCACAATACATTTTATCTGTTAACTATCAGAATCAAAGAACTACTACTCAACATGAAAAAAACAGAGGAGATAGATCTAAAAAGTCACATGCAGTGTTTCCAGTGAAAAATATGCATGTTGAAAAGAGCCCCCACCTGGAACCAATCAAGCGTGCAGCAGTTAACAAGAGCTGGAAATTTCCGAAGGCGATTACGGAAAGCATCTCCAATGGGACTCATTGCCAATACTACATGCAGCTGGTCTCGACAACGATCAATGAACAAGTTAAAAAGAGCTATGGGGCTACCATCAGTCTGCTTTGTTTTATCTCGCTGACGGTCTATCTGACGCATTCGCTCACAGATTTCTTGTTTCTCATCTACTGCAAAAAGGTTTGGTACTTCCCCTGCATTGAGTAAGTTGTTGATGTCTTCTAGAAATGACTCCTTTTTTATTTGAGTATCAGTGAACAAGAAAACTCCTTGCATATCACCCTCAGTTGATTTCCTTAGAATGACTTTTAGGTCTTCATGCCACTCATTGCTACCATAGCTCTTAGATATTTCAACCTGAAAAAGTGTATAATCAGCCATATGAGCTGCTAACCGTGTAAGGGATTGTCGGCCACTGCCTCCAACACCAACCAAAAGAGCGTGGCTGCGAGGCTGTTTCAAAATCCGTGAAATTCTACAGACATGCTCTATAGCAAAACGGAACAAAACAAGTTGCATAGGTTTTTTGCTCATGTTATTAAATTCCTCCAAATGGCTCTCTACAACTAATCTCAATTTGTCCACATTATTGATCTCCCTGTAGTTGGTGTCTTCTCTTCTAGGGTCATGAAAATCACAAAACATCAGGCTACGTAAGTCATCCTCTTCCACTATGCCATCAGAATTGAAGTCCAAGTTCTGAAAAAGTTTATGGAAGTCTTCATGCAAGTGATTTTTCACTACTTCTTGAATAAACCCAACAAGCCAGGCTCGATCCAAATTATCCACTAAACGATCATAATACACTCTGAGGACCTGCATAATAAATAACAACATAACAGTTTTAGAAGCTACTGCTGGCATTCTAGTCATCTAACACTAACATCTATCAAACAGATAGAAATCCGGAAAAAATAACTTCAAAGTATACAATATTTTAAATTCTCCTACATAGAAATTAAATGTTTAGAAACAATTTGAAAAGTTAAACATTATCTCCTAAATAAAAGGAGAAATCCACAAGGAAAAAAAAACACATTTACCATGTACTGAATATATGCTTTACAAAATATTATTAAAATATTAAGGTATTAGATTCTGAATTCATTCACAGCAGAGAAGGAGTCCATAAGACAATCTCTCTGCTCTGATGCTCGGAAAATGTATGAGAACATCTTTCTGTACAGCATGCATAAATACAAGCCCATTTCTAGCTATCAAAAAAGTCATAGCTCATGACTGTGACATCATTACATAGGCATCAGCTGATAAAATGATTCTGTTAAATTACAAAGGAAAAATATTTTAAGACTGATTTGGATCTTCAATTATCCATAATAAATACTAATTTCTTACTAATGAGTTTTACCTCATGGACCCAGAGACGTTTTATTGTTCCTGCAGATTCTGTTGTTTCAGGCCTTGACAGACAAACCCCTTGAACAACACGGGAGAAATCACGGAGGTTGAACAAATAATGAGACTTGGCTGGAGTGGGCAACAGATTCTTCATAGCTTCTTTGTAGACAGCCATGGTACTGTTAATAATCTGTGGAGTCAGTGCTATACATTCTTCTGGAAAGCTAAAACTGACAAATTAAAGAAAGTGTTAAGAATAACATGATTTTTCAGAATGTCATCAAACTAAACACACATATTTAAATACTGATTGATTTCTGAGGCAGTGCCAAGATTAGCATTTTCTTATACAAAGACTTATAAGAAAAACTTATACCCATCTAATAGAGGGTCTGAAGAGTTGGACCACACAGAAGTAACGACAGAGGAAGTCCCAGCTGATGGAGAGGAGGTTCAAAAGATCTCACCAAGCTAAGTGAGTGGACAAAAAATGGCAGATGAACTTCAAATGTTGACAAGTGCAAGGTAATGCACCTGACAAAAAATAACCTCAATTATATGTACAGAATGCTGGCTTCTGGACTAGGCATTACAACTCAGGAAAGAGACTCTGGATTCATTGTAGATATTTATTTTAAAACGTTAGCTCAGTGTGCAGCGGCAATCAAAACAGGCAATAAAATGTTTGGCATCATTAAGAAGGGAATTGAAAACAAAATGGAGAGCATCATCATGCAATTATACAAATCCATGGTGTGCTCACGTCTTGAATACTGTGTGCAGTTCCAGATCTAGCCTTTGAGCACTGTTTCTTTACACAAAGATGTGGATATCATCTAGGAGAAAATAGCTTTTCAAGTCTAAACACCAAAGGGGTTTTAACTAAGCAGTGAGTCACATACTGGTGTACTTTGGTCACCGGAATAAGTTTATCTGAGAGTCACCAATCTCTTTCATTGGCCATTTCCTTGTAAGAAACCGGAAGCAAACTGGCTGCAGAAAAAACTGAATCCACAGTCTAAAGAAGAAACCATATGTGTGAAGAGAAGAGAAGGGAAAGGATCCTGGCTGATCTACTTAAAAGACTGACAAAATATTAATTAAGAAAACTGAAGCAAGAAAATGCTTGTATGCTTATAGTCGTTTTAGATTTCTAACTTTCTTATATTAGTTGAAGTAGAGTGTTTGATTTTGGGGACCCTTAAAAGTCTGTGTAGCTGTTGCTTAAGCTATCAAAAGTGCCTGAATATGTGGACTGTAAACTCAAGAGTGTATATACAAGTATTACATTTAGGTTGACTTAACCAGAGTCAGGTTACTCTACATGTCCAACCATGCAGGCAAGCAGAGGGCTTAAATCGCCCAAAAAATCATGCACCCAATCAAAGTTAGTGCACCTGAGCAGGTAGACTTAGATATAAGAAAGGGTTAACTCAATCTAAGAAAAGTTTAACCTGATCTTGCAAGTGCTTGTACAGATTTGCAGTGCAGCTCTGGGGCTAAGAAAGCAAACCCACTTGCACAGCTCCAGGGCTCTGCTGTTCCCAGCCTCCCCACAACCCAAGCCTGCCTGGGTTAGTTTTAGCCCCCTGACCCCACCACCAACTGGGCACCCCCACCAACATGGACCTGCCAAACCCCTTGTGGACCTGCTAACTCCCCCAGATCCTGCCCACCTCTCCCCCCACCCCAAGTTACTTACACTGGGCTCCCTGGGCAGCTCCCAGGAGCAGCAAATAGCTGCACATGCTGCTCCTGGTACATGAAAGTAAGCCATATAAGCATAGACCAAGTGCAGGGAATGACTGTACACCCAGAGTGTACTCCACTTTTATAAGCATAAGAGTGGACTAGAGGTCTGTTTGTTAAGTTAGTTAAGCTTCTCAGGAGGATTAGGGTTGGGGGGAATCAGCTCTGGTTCAAGGCACCCAAGGAAAGTAGGCCACAAGGTCCCATTTCTGTAAAGGGATAACAGTGACGTGTGCCGGAAAGGCCAAGAAAAAAGTCAATGCTATAGCCTCCTAACATGGGAATCTTTAGAACTGGTAAATTCTACCATTAATTGTATAAGTAAAATAACTGTATTTTTCATTACTGTGTATTAAATAATGTTTTCAAAAATTCTGAATGAACTGAAATTACATGAACAAAAAAAAATTGGTTTAAAGCTTAAGTTTATACAATTCCCAACAGCATTACCTAAACATTTTTAGCCATTTTCAATATACAAAAGTCACCTACCATGTAGTAAGATGCCAATCCAAGATTCTAGAAAAAATTGTATGCATGGACTCATCATCAAATTCATTAATGGTAACTGTATTGAAATGTCGTAAGAATCGAGGAGTTATTGGGTTTCTGCCACCACCTAAAATTAGAAAGAATTAATATTAAAATTAAAATATTAAAATTAGTATTAAACTGTGTTCACCATTTTGCTGCTAAACTTCCCAGGTCAGATTCAACCATCCTGATTTACACTGAAACATACCATACTGCAAGTATAGTCCTGGTGACTGCAAGAGAAGCAGAATAAGGTAATGTTCAGTATGAATAAGGGCATCACAGTCAGTCTTTTGCAAGTGGTAACAGCTGTAAAATATGGCCAAGTATCTCCTGCCCTAACAGTGTTCGATATTACTTTAACAGCATCTCTTGTACAGGGAAAGCTTGCTTTTATAAATGTCATATACATTTCAAGCAAATCGAAAAATAATGATCAGTACTATAATACCATTATAGTTAAATACTACCCTAATTTGAGCATTGCTGGCTTTAATGGCTAATTTGTGACTTGGACTACACATCCATGCATGTAAGTAACGGAGAGCAATCCCTAACCTCTTGCATACACATATACCCTGAATGGGGTATCTGCGACCTGCTTCATGGCAAGAAAGGATAAGCTAGTACTCAGAAGTCTTTCTTCCAGCAGCAGTTGGGCAGAGAGAGGGTGGCACCTTTCATGCCCACTTTTCATCAAATTATATGTTAGCCTTATTTGAGGTTAGCATTATTGAGGTTTAGTGATTACTGGGATGAGGACATTAACACACATACACCTTTGTTCAGTGCTTTGACTAAAGGCACAAATGAGTCCATAGGTATGAAAACAATTACACTTGTAACCAAAAGGTTAACTTTTTAAAAATAAATACAAATATAAATTATGATTTCTCTTAGTAAATGTAGCATTAATAGTGACAGAAATGCTGAAGGTTATTTTAATAGCAGCATCTTTTAGACCCTGCCTTCCCTCTCACTATCACTTACCCTCTGGCTCCAGCTCTAGTTTCAGCTCCAGCTCCTCTCCAGCCAGAGCAACAGAGCTTGCAGCTGCATGGCCTGGCTGGGGCTGGAGTAACCATGTGCTCTGTGCCCTGAGCTGGAGTAGGACTGGAGCTGGAACCAGAGGTGGAAGATAATGTCGGCAGGGGGCAACCAGGGGCTGCAGAGGCAGCACGGGCAGGCAGCAGCTCCAACCCCCACCCTGGGTTGGGGCCAGAATTGACACCCTGACATCCCGCTTATGCACAAATTCAAGACAAGGAGCTTGCCCCCCCAGGTTAAATGGGGGGAGGAGGGGACTTGTCTTGGATTCGAGTACACATGGTAACTCCGTGTATTCTACAAATCAGTTACCTATGAAGAGCCACTAACGTAAATGCTTGACCACAAACAAATGAAGCTGTGTTATTCTTTGAGGCAAAACAGTTAGGAGCAGATCATTTCCCTCCACCAGTTTAGCAGCAATGTCAGTGAAAAGCAGGCACACAATTGCCTGAGGAATCCCCAGCATAAAAAAATCCCTAGGGCATGTACTGCCAAGACAGAAAGTTCTAACCCTCCATCCTCCCTTCTTGACCAAAGAATAGGGATGTAGCACACAGGAGAAGCTATAGCTCAAGTTTTTCCATGTTTCTGCTATCGCCAGCCACAGAATGTGGACTATAACTGCTCAAGATACCTGGAGCCCGTAAAATTTCAAGGAAAACTAAAAATGGCTTACACATTTCAAAGAAAACTAAAAATGGCTTAGGATTGCTTTTGTGTGCCTTCTTGTGCAGCTGAAGAATGGTTGCATGCAACCCCTGCCCATAATTTAAGAAATCTGTAATGTAACAGTTAAGTTCCTTTATGGAACCAGATAGCTGACTAATAGTGACTCCCTCCCTCAAAAGATAGACAACACATCCCTACTCAAAACAAAGGCACATGTACATTGGCAAAGTGTTTTCTATAGTTTCTGTTTCTAACAGTTTATGTGAAAGGGAAACGAGAAAGACAAGAAGAGAGAAAAGGTAGCAAGTTAGAGTTTGAACCAGCACTGGGAGGTATCTAGACTGTGTTGACTGAAAGGCTTTGAAGTTGCATGCAAAGATACTGTGTGTAGACATAAGTAACAACTGAAATATTTCCTAGTGAATGAGCATAAATGCTTTGAAAAGAAAATGTTTCAGCTAGGGGAAATATGTAAGAGCCCTGTGGTACCTCCTGGTTAGAATATTTCGAAATTGCCACAGCTATTTCATCCCCCAAGTACTAGAGCAGCAGGGGCCAGGAAACTGGATCTGAGTGACAGCTGCAGACTTTCCACACCACTCTCCCTGTCTGCCTATAGAGAGAACTGTGGGATTCTGGAGGACCTACGGGTTCCCCTGTCCCTGTACACACATAACAAGAACTGAAAAGCTTCGAAGTAATACCTGATTTTAAAGAGGTATGATTTTGGAGCACATCCACTATTTTTGTATCATTTCAAAAGGAATGAACATTTGTACAGCTGGCTTTACATTTGTAAAGGTATTTGAAATGTTTCAGCTGTTACTTTTATCCACACTTTCTATTGTTTGACTTCAGCCGAGTACAAAGAAACAGATTTCCAGCCAGATGTCTTTACCTAGCTTTCAAATATCCAATGAAATCTTTATTTTATATGATAACTTTTTCTACTACCAAATAAAGCTGAATTTTTTTCTCTTCAATATCTCCAAATAGTACAGCTTAGGAAAAGGGGGCACATAGACTCTATGCTATCTGAGGTTCCTTCTTTACCAAAGAAACTTCCAAATAACCTGCTTAAATAATTTCTGGATGACTGCAGTTTAAGTTCTACTGACGGAGAAGTTCTTTGCCCCAAGTCCTAGTTATGGAGTTCTCACTGCACTGTGCTTCACAAGCCGCATTCTCTACATCCAATCCCTTTTCCCACATGTGTGTGCACAAGCAGGAAAAGTTCACATGCCTCCTACAGTCAGGATTTGGCCTGATGCAGATCATAAGCATGCAGGACTATTGTATTTTAAAGTTGTTTTTTGGAGTTTTATTCTCATACAAAAAAACCAAACAAACCTGATTCTCATGTCTTACCTGGAGGTCCCATTGCACACATGATCTGAATATCCACAAGTTTGATCATAGAGCAGTCTTTCAGGTCATACCAGTTCCAGTGATCTAGCCACTGACGAAGTAACTCAACAGGAGGTTGAGCACCATAGACCTCTCGTGCTGGCATATTTACATCATCTACAAAAACAACCTGAAAATGGAAATATAAAGAGATTCAAGCCACTCATGCCCAAAATCAAGTTTACTCACATAGGGCATCTATACACAAAGAGGGCGCTTTAATTAGGAATAAAACTCCAAACTCTCTGACAGCTGCGCTAATTAAAGCATCTGCAGCATCACATGTACAGGCACACCTCGTTTTATTGCGCTTCGCTTTATTGCGCTTCACAGATATTGCGTTTTTTACAAATTGAAGGTGCTGTGAACATTGTTGAAATGACAACAAAGGATTTAGAATAGTACATAAACTTAGTTGATGAAGCAGTGGCAGGGTTTGAGAGGACTGACTCCAATTTTGAAAGAAGTTCTACTGTGGGTAAAATGCTATCAAACAGCATTGCATGCTACAGAGAAATCTTTCGTGAAAGGAAGAGTCAATCGATGCAGCAAACTTCATTGTTGTCTTATTTTAAGAAATTGCCACAGCCACCCCAACCTTCAGCAACCACCACCCTGATCAGTCAGCAGCCATCAACACTGAGGGAAGACCCTCCACCAGCAAAAAGATTACGACTCGCTGAAGGCTCAGATGATGGTTAGCATTTTTTAGCAATAAAGTATTTTTTAATTAAGGTATGTACATTGTTTTTTTAGACATAATGCTATTGCATACTTAATAGACTACAGTATAGTGTAAACATAACTTTTAAATGCACTGGGAAACCAAAAAATTCGTGTGACTCGCTTTATTGCGATATTCACTTTATTGCGGTGGTCTGGAACCAAACCCGCAATATCTCCGAGGTATGCCTGTATTCAGTATCCCATGTTTCAAAATGGCAGTGGGGGCACATTAATTAAAGCTTGTTTGATGAGCTTTAGTTAAAGCACCCCTGCCACCATTTTAAAACACAGGGACACTGAATATTTGTGTGTGGCATGGCACCTTTGGGTGCCCGCCACTTTAAGGGTGGAGGCAGGCTACCAGATGCCTGATGAGGGCAGCCATTTTGAACAGGACATATAAAGGCTGCAGTCTGCTGTGGCCAGAGGAGGCAGAAGCATCACTTGGCTGAGCTGAAGCAGTAACAACCTTGGAGATAAGGGCAGAACCTTATGGGGATGCTTTAGAGGCTCCTGGTCCTGGGCATGACCTAAAACTGTACCCTACCGGGGAAGGGTGGCCTGGTGGGACTCCAGGTGGTGCGGGAGTCCCCAGGAAATGCCAGGCCAGTTACCTCCCCAGTGAAAGGTGAGGAGGGGCACCTTAACCCCAGTCCCCATCTTCGGGTGGGCTTTGGAGGCAGCTGGGGAAGTAGTGGGGGCCAGGTATGCCCACGTGTAGGCACCTGAGCCCAGCAACGATGCAGATCCTAGAAACCCCAGAGGGGGTAGTTTGTGGGAGTAGTGGGGGCCAGGTATGCCCATGTGTAGGTGCCTGAACCCAGCAGGGATATAAAGTCCCAGAGACCCCAGAGGGGGTAGTATGAAGAACACTGGGAGGCCCTGCAGAGAGTAGGGCTGAAGTGCGAGTATGTCTGAAGGACAGCCCGAGGAGTGCGCTGAGTAGGGTCAAATGAGAGTAAATTTGAAGGACAGCACAAAGGCCAGCCCCATGAGAAGTTGTGCCCAGTGAGAGGCTTGGGGCAGAATTAGCCCAGGGTTTAGCATAAGGCCAGCCTACATAGAGTAGGGGAACTTGCAGGAACCAAAGGTTCTGTTGTGGCAAGGCCAGTATGCGAGTAGCGAAGCCTGATGGCCCAAGAGGGGCCGCTCAAGGAGAAGTAGGGCAGTGGAGTGTGGCCCAGTAATGGGCAGTATGCCACAGGCTCTGGTGAGAGAGGGGTGGAGTGGAAGAGGCCTCCCGAGAGAGGGGAGGTGGTGGTTGTGTGTGTGTGTGTGTGTGTCTGTGTGTAGCCCAACTTTGGACTCAGTTTGGTCCAGTTTCAGACTGGCAGTAATATTAATCTGGATGCCAACTGCGAGGCATGGGCTGTAGTGTAGGGAAGGTCAGAGCTGCACATAGCGCCCCCTGGCATCAGGGCAGCAATGGGTAGTCTCCCACAAGTACCATCTGTATATGAGAACATCAAAGTCATGGCAAGAAGGATTGGGTGGATTGCCCATAGAGACAGGTGGGTGGGCCAACATGAGACCCGGCCCCAGGAGTTGGCACTTGTCACATTGTGGCACACTAATTAGCTGCTGGAGCACACTAATTAGCACACTCCCGCAGACTTGCAGCAGACTCAGTTAATTAAGTCTGCTCTGATGCATACTAATGAGAACGCGTCAGAGCAGAGCTCCATCACATGTATAAATGCCCACAAGTACAGGCAGTCCTCAGACTTACGACACATTGGTTCCTGAAAACCATGTCTTAAGTCGAAACATTGCAACTCAGAAATAATTTTCTCATAAGAAACAATGTTATAAATGGGGGATTTGTTCCTGAACCAAGGCCCGATACCCTATTTTCACCAAAAATACCCCAGAATTTTGTACTCGATCAATTATAGATGAGTAATATAGCTACATTAATGTATTTATATTGTAAATAGCAATCATATTGATTTGGAAGGATTTCTTTGAGGTGACTTTGCTGGATTTTTTGAAGGGCTCTTGGTTGGACTTTTAGAAGGGTTCTTGGCTGGAGTCTTCTCAAGAGTCTTAGCTGCAGGTTTTTCTGGAGTCTTGTCTGCTTTCTTAAAGAAAATGTCCAAGGAAGTTTGGACAGATGTTTTCCAGGGTGATGAGCGACGCAGCGAACTTGTTTGCTGGTGTGACGTGGCGTCAGATCAACCATTGTAAGTCTGACGTCATAAAGTTGAAACAGGGTGTCAATTTATAAACGTTGTAAGTGCGAAACATTGTAACTCGAAAGGTTGTAAATCAAGAACTGCTTGTAGTCTAGTTCAGTTCAATGGGAGAACTCAGCAGTGTTCATTTCAAATAAGATAATGCCCAAGCAATAGTATTAGACAGATGAGCCCTATGCCTTCAGTGGAGTTACTCATGACTTTAAGGAGAAATGAAAATCAGGTTTAACAAACCTTAGTCATAGCTGTGACAAGCTAAAGCCACCAAAACATTTCAAGAAAAAAAATTAAGAATAAGCATTTTTTTCTCATAAATGTATTTAATACTCATGAAAGATATCAAACTGGACCCTTGCTTTCCTGTTTATATGCCTTAATCCTGTTTCCAAACAGCAAATTAGGGAATAATTCCGAGCAACAGCAATCTTTAAATTCATTAAATATGGAATCTCTCCTTTGGGAGGTGTAAAACCAAGTAAATTGTTTTAAAATATAGCATGATTTATGATGAAATTTTAATTCATTATACCCCTTGAACTGGTTCTGGACACATTATTCACTCTACTCTCTTTCCTGCCTGTCCTCCAACTGGACCAGAATAGCCATGTAGATTCTGTTTGCGTGTAATTGCACAAATTTCTCCTGTGGATGAGGGTGAGGGAGATTAGGGGATGGAAACTAGAGGGATCTAAATTTAGGAGAATTATAACTCATTTAGATTAAAATTGCATTTAGATTAAACTTGTATTAATTATTTCTCTCCAATTTTAGTTCTGAACACAGTTAAGAAATAAAAGTATTTAGATCTATTTTGTTAAAAAATAGATTTCAGTTACCATTCTCTTCCCAAGAGGAGGTCCAAAAACTCCCTTCCTTCGTTTATCCAATTTTGACATGATAATATTCTGTGTCTGAGCTGCAGTAGTTTGTGCTGAGAAGTTAATAAGAAGTGGCTTGTAGACATTTTTATTCAAGTGATTTAAAAGAAAATTCTGCAAAGATGGCAAAGAGAAAAAAGATTGAACTAGCTGTGTATATAAACCTGATATGTTAAATCATTTCAGTAAATGTCACATGATTAATATTTTATTGTCAATCATTTTTATACCAACTTCTCAAGTAATTCAGTTTAACAGTGATAAGTGATCCCTGAACATTAACATCTAGAACTTTTAATTAATGCTATTTAGATAAGTCAACATTCTCAGGATAATTCAAAGCAAATTTTTCAGAAATAGAACACCTACATCATATCACGGACTTTTCATAAATTTTTCTCAGAAGATCTATGTAATTACATCACACAAATTTAATTCAAAATTATGTCATTACAGCATAGCATTTTATAATATTAACTCGATCTAATTGATTTAACTTGTATTACTTGCATATGCCTAGTTCCAATTTATACAAAAGGATCCACAAGTATGAACCTTTATGTCATTGGCTTCAATGAAACTCCATGCAGGCTTAACAGCATATGCTTGCAGTTACGTTTGGAAGTACTGGGACTCCCAGAATAGCAAAAATATATAACCACGTTCAGCCTTATTTACTATATTAATTCCAGGAAAGCCAAAAGCCAGACTCTGAAATAAACTCCCTCCAGAGGTGGTGCAGTCACCTACCCTGGAGGTTTTCAAAAAGAGACTGGACAGTCACCTCGCTGGGGTCATCTAACCCCAGTTGTCTTCCTGCCTCGATGATCTGTAAGGTCCCTTCCAGCCCCTAACAATCTATGGATCTATGAATCCATGAAAAGATGGCAAAGGAAATAATCAGAGAGAGGCAGTTAGTGTTAGTCTGAAGTCAAGCAGAAGGCAGGGAAGGGTGGCAACTTAGAGACTAATCCATAAAGAGAAAATAATCAAAACAGTATTTACAGATTATTTTTCTTGAACATGCTTTGGAAAAGTTATTAAATCATTAAATTTAGGCCAATTAATCTTGAAGCACGTTTATTATTAACTACATTTTACATACCATAAAAAATAAACAAAGAAAGAAATAGAATTTCAGGACAATAAAAATAAAGGCCCCTGCAGACGTGCAGGTAAAGTTGCAATGGGATCTGATATGCAAACTACAGAATCATACTTCCCTGCCGTGCCACACATGCATGGCAGGAGGAACAACTGTGGGACTGCACATCAGATCCCACCATGCCTTATCACAATCCTGGGCTCCCCCTGCACCGTGTGGCTGGGAGTCCCCTCAGCTGACAGGGCTCCCACCTGCAGATGCACCTACCCACATGTTCAATTAATTGAATCATGGGAACCAGCCACCAAGTTATTACACACTTTTTGAGGAATGACTTTGTGGTTTATTCCTTGTTTTATGATGCCATTAATTGCTTTAACATGTGATCAGGTTACAACTTAAGATATGATTAACTGGTTAATCATGCCTGAAGCGTAATATGTGGCAGGGAGGGGCCTAAATGTTTCATCAGTTACAAAACTAGCAGTAATATGCTAAAACGTTTAAAATCACGATGAATTATGTTCTAATTAAGCAATAAGTTAAGTAAATATGTACTCTGATCTTAAATATCAAAGTAGGCACTTCACATTATTATAGTAGTTGCCAGTTTTGGGGTACATGAAGTAATTGAAGGAATGTCTTGCCAGTGCAGGGCAGAACAGTCCAAGGAAAATAGCCAGGGTTTGGCTTTGGACTTTGTCCTACCCCTCCATCTACAAGCAACATGTGCCCTTATCTGGCACGTGGTGTCCACAGCAGTCTACAATGCCAAGGCCAGATTATGCCTCCAGGCCTACATGATTTATAGGAATGTACCCTCACAGCAGAAGGCAAGATGTTGTCCAAATCTAATAGGCAGTTGCTGTGTAACAATCTCCCCTGAAATACTAACTATTACAAATTCTGTGTATGGGGCCCCATGGTAATAAGAAAAGTCAAAATCACCCTCGCTGCTCTGGGATGCACAAGCAGAGCTATTAGGAGGTGTCACAGGGCACTAAGGTGCCTGCTCCTTTAAGGGCTGAAACTGCCTAGGGAGAGAGCCCTACCAGTCAGGCAGGAACCCCACAGGTGCAGGTTACTGTGGCAGCAGGCCTAAGGAGGAAATTAGCCTGCACCTGCAGCCAGTCAGCTGACTGGAAGAGGCAGGTCCCTGGGCCCATATAAACCCCAGGGCTGGGACTAGAGTCAGTTCCCTGCCAGCAGCCAAAGAGGAAGGAGCCTCCAGGGAGGAATTGCCCAGAGACGCTGCAGCTGCCTGGTATGCTGAACTTAGGGCTAATGGGGATCCAGGAGTTCACCAGGTACCCTTGACTAATAGACACTTAGTGCCAGGGAAGAAGTTTGACTCTTTTAAAGGGGCAGAGCACACCCTGAACTTTTTGTATTATGTTATAGCCCAGAGGCTCATATTTTAGTTGCTGCCTTATAACACCAGAGGATCAGACTAAAGCTGTTGGGAAAGGAGGAGGCCTCATTGGGGGCCCACTACAGTGTGGGGACCCCAGCACCAGTGTGGGTGCAGGATTCAGGGGGGGAACAGACCCAAGCTCCAGGGGGTGCCGAGAGAAAGAGAGACAGGGCTGCGGAGAGCCCAGTGATTACCGAAGGCCAAGCTAAATTAAGGCCTTGGAGGGACAACAAGTGAATACCATCTGCGAGGCTTGGGGTATGGTAAAGGGGCGGTATGGAGAGACGTATCTAGCCCATAAGGCTAAGGGTGTCCTGAAAGGCATCCATTTTGGAGCGGGACCCAAAAGGGGTCCAAGAACCCACAGGATTCAGTGGGGTCACAAATTTGAGGGCAGCCTCCCTATTCCTAATAATCACCAACAAGACGTGGCAGATGAGAAAGAGGGTGCAGGACTGGCATAGTCAAGGAGCCCTAGGGGTATCACAGCCATCCTTGGGGGCCCCATTCCATGACAGGAGACCACACATAACCCAGAACAGGTCCCTAGACCCTAGCTGATTGTCACCTGTACATCTCAGCAGCAGCACTGCATAGCACTACTTACTGGTTTACATTTTAGCCAAAAGGTTCACAGAACCAAGATTTCTGTTTGATGAATTAGAACTGATTACACCTTTTCTTCACGCAAATGAGGATCCTTTTCCTGTTGTCCAAAGAATATTCTTTTAATAATCAACTGACAAAATTAAAATGAACAAAATGCCACTCATCCCTGAAGATGAAGAAAGGAATTATGCTGCCTCCAAATAGTGACGAGTCAGTCATTGCAAAATCCTAATAAAATCTGCACTCAGCTACACAGTCTGCCTTATCTCTTAAGACAGATAAAATAATGGCTGCCTCTAGATGTACTCATTTGTGTTCTAATAAAAATGCTTCAGTGTTGCCTCTCTGTGACATATATTAAGCACTCCCCATATTTCAAAATGACTGTGGGGGTGCTTTAACTAAACCTTGTCAAATAAGCTTTAGTTAAAGCACCCCGTGGCCATTTTTAAAATGTGGGGGAGGGCCCAATTCATATGACAGTGAGCCATTTTAATTACAGTAGCTGTCCAGGAACTGTTCTAATTAAAATGCCCCCCACCACCTCCATGCACATGCCAATGACTACAGCGCCTGTGTGCAGCCCCTGGCCAAACAGCATGTGGGCTGCACACTACCAGTTGGACTCTGCTGCCCTATAATAAATGCTGCCACTTTTACCAGGTCTGTAAGAAACAATATTTAATCTCTGAGGCTTCTTAAGTGGTTCCTGCTAACTTAGGAAATTTATTCTCCTGGTCTTTAGCCACAATTTCATCTGGAAGGCTACACTGGAGTCTGATAGAGCTACAGTGTAGTACTCCACAACCCCTTAGGATTGTCTTTTAACCCTCACTTAAGATTGATTAATGAGGTTTTCTACAGGGATAAGAACTAATGTCATATTGTTCCCATGGGTTCTTTGCTTATTTGCCTCTCCAAGCACTGCCCTTCTCCCCAACCCTCCCCTCTCTCCTCTCTCCTCTCTTCCTGCCTTTTGTATTCAAGTTACTCTCCCCATTTGAGACATTGCTCTGCGCATGTCCTTTCACAGCATCTAATGAAGTGAGCTCCAGTTTACAAAAGCGTAGGTTTTATGAATCTATAATTCAGTTAGTCTATAAATTGCAAATCTACCCTACCTTCTGCTTGACCTCAAACTAACAAAGCCAACTTTGAGCTTTGCACATAGCTCTATAATTTCCTGTCATTTACATGGATAACTTTGCTAGGGAATAGAGATTTGTTACCATTAAAAAAAATTGTAGGCAGTTCTTAAGGTCAGCAATTCAACTCTAAAAAGATTTCTACTTCTAAATTATTACAAATATTTGTAGGTAGAAGACAGGGTAGACATGCACTTTATAGACTGAATCACAGATGCATAAGCTTTTGTGAGCAAGAGCTCACTTCATCCGGTGCTAATTTGCATCAGAAAGCTTATGCTCTGTTAGTCTATATTCTTAATAATGGAATAGATGAAATACTATACAGCTAGGGTACGTTTCTAATCTCTAAATTTATTTTTGTATTGTTTTAATTACTTAAAGACAAACAAAATCTCTCTCTCTGCCAAAAACATAAAACTTCATGAATACTCTAATAGGGATTTTCTGCAATAAGTAGTGATAGTCTATTGGAAATTTTAATACACTATACATCTGTATTGAAAAATCTTATGCTTTTTTCTGTAGTTTAAAAGTTAACTGTAGAATGAATGCATTTAATTATTTTTCTTTCCCAATACACTGGGGTTTTTTTTTCAATATCTATAACCTCAATAGATTAACAAATCTTGGTTTTCTATCTTGTAAATGTTACAATAACAGATTATATTATTACACAACAGATTATCAAGAAATCTGAGCTTTGACACAGCACTATATAATATGCAATAGTTTTGTTCTGGCAAAGAACAAATCATAAACTGTTTTGTCAGTCAGGCTGTCTGGTATATCACTAGTCAGCCTAAACATAGTAATTTCAGATGGAATTTGATGCCTAACATCCCCTTTTTACCTGACTCCTTGTACTAGAAAAATACTATAGAAATAGTATATTAGAACTTTAAGGGCTACTTCTTCTTGTAAGTATCCCCAATAAGAAGGAATACTTGTGCTAAGAATAATAGCAGCAGCCAGATACTACAATATAAGTTCTACAAAGCATTTTGGTGATATCAATAAACTATAACAAAAAAACTTTAGGCTTCATGTCAGAAAAGGACATAAGTAGGTGTTCAACTTTAAAATCAACTGGAATTTACAATGTGCTTTGTTAAGCAGAGCACCTAGATGGAATTTCCTTAATCACGTGTTTTTCATGCATGACACATTGTGAGAGAGAGAAGGAGCCAGCAGGCTCCAAGGACCCCGGCAGAAATTCCCCTTACCCAGGTGTGTTGGGAAGGGAGGGGCCGATATTTCCCCTGCTGGTATAAAGAGGCCGGGACCGGAAAGCAGGGGCAATGCAGAACCGGAAAGAGGAGGAGGAGGAGGTGGAGCAGGCCGGCGCACACTGAAGGGAACGCTGAATGTGATGTTGAATGCTGGTAGGAGCCTCTGGCAGACAGCAAAACCCCAGCGGGGTTTTGGAGCCCAGTTTACTGGCCTCTGCGGGGAGTAGAACTGTTTATTTACCAGCCGGGAGCTGGCTAAGCCCGGCAAGAGAAGGGTACCGTAAAAACCCTAATAGAGGGGCACTATTGACTTTGGGTACCATAGTCCCTGTAATAGGGGCAGAGATCAACAGTGAACTTAAGCTGTTAAAAAGGAATCTCGTCAAGCGCTATGGGGGTGCTCTCCGAGAGCCAACAAAGGGGTGCCTGACCCCTCGAAGGTCAAGTTTTTGTTGAAAGGGGGCTGCAGACAGACGGAGCAGCTACCCAGATCAAGGGAGCCTTATTGGTCGTCGTGTTTATTTTAACTGACTTTTCTTTGTGGATTATCTGTGAGGAACTGAGGATACGTGGCCGGACCAGCTGGTTGGCCACCACCCGGTGGAATGGGTGAGGGTGTAGGGGTGGCGGAGCCCTCAGAAACTCAGGACCTCGCGAGACGCTGGGGAGACTCATAATTGGACTACACGCTGAGACATCTGAACCAACTCCATTAACATCAAAGACGTGGCAGGCAAAACGTATGCGTGTAAGACCCCAATTACAGCGGACGACACCCTAGGCAAGTGGCAGGAGGCGTCTGCTAGGTCCACAGGGGCGGTGATATCCGACACACATTAGTATATTTCAATTTAAATAATAGACCTATATACTGGATTCCCATCGTATCTTCTTTGCAAATTCCACATTCAGATGGCATTCTTACATTTGTATCTCACCACCATTACGGATGACCACCAAATTTGAAAGTTTGATGAGATGAGATGCAAATCTTTTCTTCCTGCCTTCCCAGTTGCATTGGATAAACAAGGCACTGGTATTTGAAATTTAATGAAAACGTGGTGAATTGGTCAATCTAAATGTTAAAAAACATAGCACTACCATTATCCATAGTTTTGCTTCATAATATCCATTCACTGGCTTTTTACTTTGCTTTGATCAACAGTTTTGTCAGTTTATTCCTTACCCTACATATTTTAAACAATAAATAGCTTAAGTTTTAAAACTTACTTACAATAATATAGACACTCTTTCCAGTTCCTGTTGGCCCCACAAATACAGAAGGTTTTTGATGCACTGTCAGCAATTCCATTAGAGCAGAGTATCGAATAGTATCCAGAGTTGGTACAATGATTTCATTAAACATCATATCGCAAGGTATTGGAGGAGCCAATTTGAGTGTTTCTACCCATGGCTCCCATATTCCCTCTCCCTGTTTTAATTTATAAAAAAGTCAAATGTGTAATAATGAAAAGCAAAAAGAAAAGAGATCTGCACTGATACAGGAGACTATATCTCAAATAAAACTTAAAGGACAATCAGCTATAAAAGTTGTTTCTGTTCTTACTCATATTCATGTGAGTATTGAAAACCAGACTACTCTTAGTGTACTGTAAGAAATTATACTTAACCTGATTTAGTGCTGACCATTCAGAGTACTACAAAAGAAAAGTGGAACATAGGAGCAAAGACTAAAGGACAAGGAGGGCACATCTAGACATGATGCTACACTGCCATAGCAATTCACTACAGGAAAGTAGTGTTGACAGGCAAAAACTGTGATGCTGCAGCTACGTCAACATAGCAACATGGTCTGTCATTATAGCGCACCGTTATGGCAACATACCAGCTAAAAATAACCGTGCAGCCAGAAGAGTGCAGTATGGGCTGTTACTGTGCTGTCATTTAGTACTTTCAATAGGAAGTACTATCTGACGGTGCAGTAACAACGGCACCATACGGCCACGTGTAGACATGTCTGGATTGTCTTAAATAAAACAAATATACATTTTGAACTTCCTGACTAAACTTATCATTTAAGAAGCATATTTTTCTTTCTAAGCTCTTCCCTTCAAACTCAATCACCAAAAGCTGTGATGTGCCATCAACTGATCACTAGCAGTGACCATTAGCAGCTTGATAGAATAAACACATAACCCTAAAATAATTTCATATCCTAGTCTCTCTTTAGAGAAAAATTTCAGCTTGTTCTAAATTATATCCAACTCAGCTCCAGATTATCAGGTTGGTTTGAATATGGAAAGAAGCCATTAATGAAATGAAATGAAAATTATTATCATTCTGCTACATAGTTCTCTCCTCATTCACCATTAAGCAGAAGTACTGAACAGTGGGACACAGAAGCAAAGGATAAGCAGAAAAACAATAGTCAGGAAAAGTTGTTTTCCCCATATACAGCAAAAGCTACCAAAAGACCTATCTGATGTTTCTACAATGGGGAAAGTTTAGACAAATTCCAGGATCTACTTTTCAGGTAACTAGGATGGTCACTTTGCACAGAGGATGAAAAAGCTGACCATTCCTTGACTGAATGAGCTCCCAACCTGAGCATGTTATTCTAAGACAGTGGTTCTCAACCTTTTTACACTCAATATACCCCTTGTCAGACTCAAGGCACATAACTTTTGTGAATTAAGTGACAGCCCATTTCAAAAACTAATTACAGTAATTACTTTCTTATAGAAGGGCTAGATGATGGGGGCAGGGAAGTGGCCAGGCAAGAACGAGCTTGCCCTTATCTGCTCACACTTCCTGTGGTACCTTTCAAAGAATCTCCCTGCACCCCAGGATACCCCAGTACCCTGGCTGAGAATCGCTATTCTAAGCTATCTTGGTAAAATGTTAACAATGACTGGTCCATGATCTTCTCAGAAAAAGATAAAAACAATCGTGGAGAACTCTGAAGTGATGAGAACTCTGAAGCGATACCTCTTTTGAGATAGAAGGAATTAGAGTGTGTCATACAGTCCTTGCTTTGTTAAGAATTAGGATTAGGAAAGAATGAGGAAAGGTGGATTGTCTGATTTAAGAGACATTCCATGACTACTTTGGGCAGAGCCTGGAGGTGGCAGCAGCAGTAGCTGAACTGCTTGTGCCCTCTCCAAATGGGTCTCCAAGGCTGATGCCCAGATTACCCCATTATTATACTACTAATTTTAGGTCAGAATTTGGGACAAGACTTAAATATCTTAAGTTTTGTCTGCTTCCTGACTTGAGGAAGGGCATTTGGTGCCTAAAAGATTGTCTAACCTTTCCCCCTTGCCTACCATCTCCTGCTGGGCCAAAGGAAGCTGCTAAAGAGATGCTGTACTAGAGAAATTAGAACCTCAGTACTCCAGTGGATCCTAACACAGAAGAGGGAGAGAGGACCTAGAAAGTGAAATAAAGTTATAACTTTACACATAAAAGTGAAAAAGTTGTGTAACAAAGTGGATAGGAGAAACTATACCAGAAGCTGGAATTTCTGCCACCAAAGGAATTCAGCTGTTGTAAACTGAAGTACTGAAACCTCCAGCAACAACACTGACTATCTCTGACTTCTACAGGTGGAATACATTGTCCATTAGCAATAAAAAAAACTGTGCAGGAGAAATGAATTATAGTAGTAGTAACATCATATAATATTCAAAAAAGATCAGTTTGGAATGGGTGATCAATTTGTGTTGTAATCCTTACCTTTTTAACAAATCGATAATCATAAATTGTTCCCTCTGTGGGAAATGGGACTGTGAAGGCCTTTGAAGCTGGCTGATCAATACTGCTCAACAATTTATAACATTCTCTTGTCTCATCACTAATCGGTCCATCAAGGATTTCTCGCACAAGCTTATCAAATTTTAGTCGATCATCCTCCTTACAGCTAGCTCCCACAGACCAAGTCAATGAAAACAAGAAAATACCCTAGTATAGAGAAAATAGAAATATAAAATATCAGTAGTTGTGTGTTTACAATATACCTATTTTTTGTTCATTGAAATCCATGAGCTGCCATGGAAGTAGACTAAGCCAAATATTAACATACAGAAGTAATGAAATATGACAGTAAGTTAAATAAACAGATATAATATTACACTTACGATCTCTTCTAATGGTTTACAGCACCCTGGAAATCCTGTTATATCAACATGTGATCTTATTTATTGATTCTATTTAAGAAGGCTATTCACTTTTTATTTATTTACTGAATGCCAACAGGTGAAAAAAATAGAGAGGCTTAGACTCCTTATCTAAAGCTCACATTCTTACAGAAATAATGCAATACAGAAATATAAACACGTAAACATGACCCCTAAGCATATACATAGCTTGCAGAAATTGGGCCTTAACTGGTGCAAAGTTGCATAAGAACAAACATACATTCCTCAACAGGGCCATCCTCATGATGAAGACTGGAAGTAAGAGAATAACAAGAAACTGTCCCTCCATGGGCACCTGGCCATACACACTACCCATCTGGGTAAAGTTAAAATCCAGGACAGATGGTGACTGATTTTTGGGGAAGGTTGGGGAGGCACATGGGGAAGGTCAGGGATTTCTATATGGAGGTAACAGCTTCCTGCTTCTTCTGCCCTAACTACTAGAAAGTTTCCCCAAAAGGTCAACTCTATATCTATAATTGCAGAAGATGGAAATTGATATAATAGACCTTTTTTTCCTAGAGCAAGTACTTTTGGAGTATGTAACCCACTATTCCTTATAAATACAACAGACTCCCTGGTTACATAAGAAATAATTTAAGTGTTTTCTTGGGTTGCCCTTCCTTCAGAAATACTAATATACCAGGTAAACTAACAAATGCTAAAACAGGTGTGGACAAATTTCAAAGTGAAACCTCTCACATCTCTTTCTACGACTTCCAAAGCAAAGGTCTAGTGGAAATCACAGACTTTCAGAAAAGTAAGGCTGGAAGCGGACCTCAGGAGTTCATCTAGTTCAAACTTTTACTCTGTGATTAAACTTCAGTGAGCCTGTGTTCACCACCTACCTGGCACCAGCCATTAACAGCTGACTGGGGAGAGACTGTGTTGGGGTGGACTTTTCTTCCAAACCCTAATAGGTGGGACCAGGACATTGAGAGCTGAACCTGACTGGACAATCCTGACCTGCTGAGCATAGGCAAACTCAGCCCAATTTGTGGCTTCTTGGCTCCAGTCATTGTGTCTTTTTGTGGATTGTATTATTGTTTGCAATGGTATGGGTGGGAGTGTAAAGAGAAGGAGGAACTCCTTGAAAACCCAAGGACAGAGACCATCTGTACATTCCAGCTCCTGAACAGTTAAACATACCATCAAGTCATGGCAGGTGAGAGGGCCACCAATCAGAAATTGCACACAGCCATGTCCCTGGGCAACCTTTCCAATGGCACATCCACACTGACTGCCACAAAGGCCCTGGCCATACTGGGTAAATACTCGACATGCTCCTAGTCTTGTCTCTTGCAGCCACAGAAAAAAGTCCATCTCCATCCTCCTTATAAACACCCTTCAGGAATGTGAAGACTGTTTTCAAATCCCACCTCAGTCTCCTCTTTTTCAGACTAAATAATCCTAGTTCTTTCAGCCTTTCTTCATAAGGCATGCTTCCCAGGCCTCTAATGATTTTCATTGCTCTCCATTGGACTCTCTAATTTGGCTATATCTTTCTAGAGGTGTGGAACCCAACAGTGGACACAGTACTCCAGGTGAAGCCTTACCAATGCTAAATAGAGTAGAAGGATCACTTCACTTGATTTGCAAGTGACACTCCTATTAATACAATGCAGTATGCTACTGATGTTTTTTGCAACGAGAGTACGCTATTGGCTCATATTTAGCGTATGATCCCCTGTAATCTCGAGGTCCTTTTCTGTAGTACTGCAACCTAACCAATCAACCCCCAGCCTGTATTTGTGCATGCAACTGTTCCATCCTAAGTGCAAGACTTTTCTATAATTTTATGATTCTTGAAGCTCAGAATCTTTTTACTAAGAATGTTAAAACATTCAATTGCTATAAAACTTGCTAACAGCTTATTTCAGTAAATCAAACATAGATTAAAATAGGTATTAATTAAAAAGTAGATAGTTAGCAAATGACAATACTCTCTAAACTTAATTTACAAGAAGTTTATTGTAACAATCAAATATTTTGTGTTTTATTACTTAAGAGCCTAGTCATGGCTGTAAAGTTCACCTTGAGCTTTACAATTCTCTGTGTTAAAAATACTGCCTACCTCAAGCCATGAGAAAATGTCACGTTCACTCATAGCTTTAATTTTGGCTTCATCAGCAAACTCATCCATCATACAATCCATTAGATTCATTAAGGATCTGACTAAGTTTGTGTCTGAAGTAGGAGATAATTCCTGAAATAAAAGAAAAACATTCTCTATAAAATATATATTAAATTAATTGACAAGAAGTCACATTATATTTATTACTTATTATAAAGACAATGATATTCCTGTAGACTCCATGTCAAACATATATTTTGGAGCAAAATTAAAATATAATTAAACATATAAACAAAAGAGTCTCCATATAGCAGAGCCCTGAGTATACTTTGGTTAAAATTACTAAACTTTAACTTGACAATTTTTGTTTGAAATTATTTGCTTTTCAGTTAATATTATTCATACATTTTAATAAAAACTCTCTTTATCCTACCTTTGTACATTTTCTAATAAACTCAAGACAGAGTGGAACCATTCGATCAAACAAGCCTATTATAAATTCTTTATACATAGCACTTAGCCCAGATGGCATCAGATTTAGCCATGACATCATCAGTGGCCTCCAGCCTAACATGTGAGGTTCCATATAGATCATGCCACACCTGGAAACCTGCAAAAAAGTATAATGGTTAGCTTGTGTGGCCTCTACAGATTTTCTTTCCTGCTGCAAGAGCCTTAAAATAATATTTAGTATTGTACTATGTAGATATTGAAGTTCTTAGTAGTTGGTGATAATTCTACTATCTTAAATATAAAAATGCATTGCCTCTGGCTTGTCAGTGTCCCTCTGAGAAAGACTGGAAGCATAATTCAAACTCAGCTAGACCACTGAACAACTGACTTTCCTGGGATGGCAGGTGGAATCAGAAAGATTTTCTTCAACAGACTTGGACCCCAATACCTAGTTTACAGCTGCTACTGGGATTTAGCGTTGCACATTTAGGGCACATCCAGACATGCATTTTTCTTGGGACAAGTAGCAGTGGCACATAGCAATGCTACTGCTATTTGTCCCCTGGAGAACGCCCATGAATGCACGCTCTGGTGCACACTCTTGCCCCAGGTGGGGTAGGTGAGGCTGGAGCCATCATGTGGGCTGGCCCCGACAGTGAGACGTTGGCTCCTGGGGGCTTTCTGGGACTCCAGCATTGGCAATCCAGCAGTAGGGAGCCTGGCCAGCAGCTGAAGCATGGCGCTGGCCAGCCAGGCTTCAGTTTCGGACAGCACACGTTACCACGATGTGCACCACCCCACTTTTTTCTCCCAAAAGAATCTATACAAAAAGAATAATAGTGTTCTCTATTGTAATGTGCAGTGAAACAGAAAAGTGCTGGGTAAAACTTCATAATTATTCTCATTTTAAGCATATAAAGAATTCTAATTTTAGTTTTGATGAAGATAATTATTAAGCTAAGTATTAAACCCTTCCTCCCCACCCCCATGATGCAAATTATTTGGGAATTTCTGCATGTGGGGCATGTGCTGTATGCACACTCATCTGGGCACACCCTTAGTGTTTATATTTTTATTCAATATTACAGCAATTTTAAGGTAAGTTCCTATCTCGCATGAGTGACCTATATATTTTGTTGCTATCTGAGATGCAGCTGATTGCCATTTAGGATGAAAAAGAAGTTTTTACTCTACTGCAGACAGGCCCTGAAATTGAAGGTCACACTTTCCACTAAACAACATAATATGTGTAAATAAACTGTGAAGAAGAGGAATAGTGATTGTTAATTTTACCAGAATTTGCTTAGTAGTTAATTTAAATTCTTCCTTTACAGCGCTTCCTTTTCCTTGTCAGAACTTTGAAGTCCTTTATGATTATAGGATCAGCTGGGTGGTCTGCATAACACCTCAAATAGTATTCTAATACTCTTACAAAAAAATGTAAGTCTAAATTTTAAGTCTAAAAGGAATAGCTACAAAATGTTTTACTTAAAAATAAATTGCAAGAATACAAACTATAATAGCAAATATTTTTAATTCAATGCATTGCAAATGAACTGGGAAAGAAACTGTTTTCAGTTCTGAATAATGAATATGTACAATGTAATCTTTCAAAGATAGATACTTACAGTAGCAGGGGAAGCAACTTCTAAATCCATTGGTTCAAAAATAAGGCTCATTTGTGGTGACATCTGGATGATCTCTCCACTCATAAGACATAGCTTCTTGTTATCATCCAGTACTGTATTCATATTCTCAATCCATACTGCATCTACTGGTCCATCAAAAATCAACCATTTCCTGTCTGGTGTCTTGTTTACAGAAAATCATTTTGATCAGAAAACTCAGATTTCAGTAAACTAAGTTTAGTCCAAAGAAATATATTAGATCTATTATATTTCCAGCAGTATATAATGTATTAACTGTATAGATTTAGGGAAGCATAAGGTAAGGACCCAGCCTTGCAAATATTTATACAGGATTAATACTCAATTATAATATCCTACTTTAGAAAAATAAGGTAATCTTGTCTCATGAGCCCAATCTACTTTTGACTGCAGTCTGGTTGCTCAGGGTATGGTAAGCTGCCACAAATACTCAGTATATGCACCAGGTGTATTCTATTACAAATTGTGCATACAAGATGCACTAAAGCCCATGTTATTAATACTGTAGAATTAATTTACACCTACATCACAAAATACTTGTTTGTACTTACAACAGAAGAAGCAAATGCTCTAAAGCTCACTGCGAGGATGCCATCAGACCATTCATGCGAGACTGGATCAAATTGTCCATAAAGCTGACCCATGGTTATAGACTTGGGATTTATAACAGTAATCTGAACCTTGTTTTCCTCCATCAACCCCTAGACATAAAATATATATACATATATTTGACTTTTACAGAATATATCCTTTATTGTATCATGTATTTACTCTGACTTCTCTTATACATCAGAAAATCTTCTTAAAGCACCCAACAGTAAGACTGGAAAAAATTACTATCTATGCAAACTAAACTCTAAAAATATTTTAAAGTAACTTACAGAAAAATATATTAATTGATGAAAAGAAGCTGGTAGTCAAGTTTTGTTACAAATAATATCTTGATATATGAAATTTAAATATAATAATATTTCTTTAAGAAATAAAGCAATGGCTGTAAACAGGGGAGTTAAGAAATCCAAGGTCTCTTCCCACATGTCGTATGACCTTAGACAAATCCCTTTGCTTTTTTGTGCCATGGTTTTCTCATCTATACAAAAAGAATAATAGTGTTCTCTATTGTAATGTGCAGTGAAACAGAAAAGTGCTGGGTAAAAGTTCATAATTATTCTCATTTTAAGCATATAAAGAATTCTAATTTTAGTTTTGATTACGCTAATTCTTTTCTTCAGTCCCTGTGAAATAAACAGACATTTCATTCAATGTGTTTTTTGTAAATCTGAAGTAGTTAGGAACCACTATTCCATAAGAATAAATGGCACTCAAAAGTACTAAGTCTGACAATCTTGTTATATCTTGATACTATAGAAATATGGGTTCTTTGATTATGGGAAAAATATCCCTCATTCCAACAGCAGTCCAGCAGTATCTATTCTAAAGAATCTTTCTGAATCTAAAGTCAGAGATAAGCAGTCGGGCATTCATTTATAATTAAGTACTTTAACTGCTCTCCACCTTTTGGATATATGTACCTTATCTTACTCTATGAAAAGTAAAGTGTGGAAATTCTTATAACACTGTTTCAAACAAGGCTGATTACGTCTCTATGGATGTATGATTATAGCTCCTCTTTTCTGACAACTTCTACTTAGCCATAACTTACCTTGACACTTTATTTTACTTCCCCAAAGCAAGTATTGAAAGGGAGTTATGTTTATGGCTGTGTACACACATTCAAATAATCTAGAAGAATTCTCCCAGCTTTGTTATCCTGGTAGAAAAACTTACCTGGAGATGTCTGAACAGACATTTGAGTGTTTAGCTGTTGAAGAACAGAAAGCATGCACTGTTAACACTGCGCAGCTAGGGAGTCCCTGTACATACATCTCAGGGTGTTCTTCAAGGCTCCTTCAGTCCCTCCAGAGACATATGGTAGTAGTGCACACAGCAGCCTTGATTGGCTGACCAAGACTGCTCAGGGTCAGCCAGTATCCCCCTGCAGTATAATGTGACACTCTAAGGAGGTAGGAGGAGGGAAGCAAAGCCTAAAGCCCCCTAGAATTCTAAAGGATTGTGCTGTGGCTTCTCTCAAAAGAGAATGTATACATAGATATGCTCTCCCAAGGGCATCATGCTGGGCTATGGGCAGCCAGGTCTGGGGGTCACCCAGGGTCAGGAGGAGCAGCCAAGACCCAAGGGGAGTGTGCAGAGTCTGAGTGTAGGGAAGCCAGAACCCAGAAGATCTGCATCAGCAACAAAGAGATCCAGAGGGTCAGGCAGAGCACAAGGTCAGGAGGCTAGCCAGGTCAGGTATCCAGGGGATCAAACCACAGTCAAGTCAGGGAGCCAAAGGGTCAAGCCAAACTCAGGGTCCATGGACAAGCTGGGTTGGGTATTCAGAAAATCCAACAGAGTGCCAGTAGCATCCCAAGCCAAGGGTGCAGATGCCCAGATGTAAAGTTGAGTCTTGCTGCCCACACCCTTCCTTTTCCAGGTCAGGGGTTACTATTGGAAGGGCTGTAGGGTCACCTGACCCTGGCTAACCACTCCAGTGGCAAGAAGTGTGTGTGTGGCTCAGCTCAGATGTAGCGTTCTGGCCACCTGAGTTGCCCCCAGTGTGCTTCTGAGGAGGTAGCAGAATAAGTGCCCATACCAGGCAGGCCAAGGCCCCAGGTTCAAGGGTATGGCCAAAAAAGGGAATGATTTAAACCTAGCCATTCTCAATTTATTTTTCTCCTGCAGAGGTCATTTTTGTTCTGGGAGAAAAATGCTGAACACTTGTGGCTTCCCCTGGGAGAGCAGCAGCTCACCAAGGAGAAACTGCATGTCTATATATGGTCTAAGTCAACAAAAACCCTAAAGGACAAGTCTACTAAGTAAAGAAAAAAAAAATCAACTGACCATCTCCATAGACAGCCCGAACTCATAATTATACCTATGTAAACAGCAAACATGTAATGATAACATTATAAAATATCAGTAGTATAATTTAATTACAACAATACAGATATGAAAACTCAGTCTTTCTTGAGTATTAATCATCATCATCAATGCTCAAGAAACAGCATTTGAATCTAGATTTTGAATTTGGACATAAATAACAAATTCTTTATTGGATAATTATCTGTTAGCCAACTTCTTTCTCATTCATCAGAAATAGGTAATATCTCCCTCCTATAAAATTCAGAAATGGTCCAATGCTGTTGATGCAGACTCCTAGATTAAGACACTCCCCACCTCCCCATTATTTCAGATAGGGTAAAAAAGTTCCTACAGAGCAGGTCCAACAATTACCATAAGAAAAAAAACATACTGAAAATATGATTATTATCCTTAAGGTAATTCCTTTAGAGAAAAATTCCAGTCTGTATTCTGGTTATTTAAAAGACTGTCAGGGTGGGTAGAAAGAGAAGAGCAATTGCTAACAAAGAAAATTATCAGGTAAGAAATTTCACACTCTGCTGCACAGCTTCTTTCTTCATTCATCATTAAAAAGAAGTATTGAACAGTGATTCACAGAAGTAGGGGGCAAAGGATAAAGAAGAACCGTAATAAATATTATGGTAGAATAACAAGCATATAAAGGCAAACAAACTGTAGCAGTTCCAAAAGGATGCAAAGTAATGAAAATTTACTTTGGTGATCAGAAAAAATAAAAGATCAGGTTTGTTTAACATACCATTTAGACTAACTCAAACACTTACTGATATTCAGTTTAGAAGTCTGACATGTCTGAGTAAAGAAAACCATGAGGACTGTTACCTGTCTCTTAAAGGTGCTTCACTGCAGGTCTCTAGCCAACCAACATGGAGGCATTTTAGTGTAACTGAGATCACCAGTATGGTAATTATTTATTTTATACTACAAACGTGTCTGGAGACCATGATCCCATTATGATAAACTTCATACATATAAAAAGAAAGTCCACTATCCAGAGTTTCTTTTTCTTGTAATACCAAGAAAGAAATTTGACCAGATAAACTGAGATTTCCTGATTGAGTTCTTTCTAGATTCCATAATGTATTGATGAAGACAATGGAGGCACACTGGACTGTATGGCTTTTCTAATGCCCAGGCTGTCAGTTTTAGGTAGTCCAAGTCTTTGAGAATAAAAATCTAGATTGCCTGGATTAAATTCCAGATGCACCTCCTCTGCTTTCAGTTTCCGAATGAAGCCTACATCTTATTTCAGTTATATGTCATGAAAAGGGACAGGGAAGGAGCATACTAGGATGACACTGAAATGAAATAAATACCTATTCTTTATTATTTATTCTATATCGGTCCATACTGGATCAACACCAATAAAGGGAAAATTAACATTATCGGCAATCGGCTTTTTTTGCCCGGTGTAACTGATAATGTCAGAGATAAATGCCCCATGCATGCGCACAGCTGCAGCATGCATGTAGCCAGGAACATAGCCCAGCAACTTGGAGAGCAGTGTCCAGCCGATTAGTCTGTGGGGAGGAGGGACATGGGGGGGGCACAGATTGAGGCCCCCATGGTGAGGGAGGGAGTGGAGCTGGGACAAGGTTATGTGCTGCCCAGCTGGGCATGGGACAGAGCCGCGGGCAGCTCATCCAGGGGGTGTGAGAGGGTGGGCAGGTGGTACAGCTCCCGCCACTGTGCCCCCCCCCAATTTGTGCACAGGGTGAGGGCAGGCTGCCTGCTGCAGGCTTAGGGCCAGCAGCTATGCCATCCTCTTGCCAGAGAGGGGCCTGAGCCGGGCATGTCCTTGGGGCAGGCAGGGGTGGGTGGCAGCAGTGCTGGGAGGGGAGGTTATGGGGGGACTGTAGCCACCCCAAAATTCACTGTAGCTCCTCTACAACCCCCCTTTCAGAGC
>NW_017729031.1:78014490-78015142 GCF_001723915.1 Gavialis gangeticus
GCAGCTATGCCATCCTCTTGCCAGAGAGGGGCCTGAGCCGGGCATGTCCTTGGGGCAGGCAGGGGTGGGTGGCAGCAGTGCTGGGAGGGGAGGTTATGGGGGGACTGTAGCCACCCCAAAATTCACTGTAGCTCCTCTACAACCCCCCTTTCAGAGCAGCCGTTGCCCATCCCACCCCTGCCCACCCTGAGTTACAGCCCTGGCCTAGGCCCCACACCAGGAAGAGGCCAAGCCCACAGTGGGCAGCCCACCCTTGCCTCACATACAAATCCGGGGGGGTCACATGCCCTCCATGCCTCTTCCAGGGGTGTGCACAATGGCAGAGATCTGCACCCCCTCCCTGCCCTCCCATGCCCCCTGGACAAGCGGTCCGTGGCTCCAACCTGCCCCAGACGGGCAGTGCCTGCACCTGCCCCAGGTCCATTTTCTCCCTCACTGTAGGGGCCTCAATATGCCCCCCCACATGCCCCTTACTTTCCCCATGCCCCTTCCCTCCCACAGACTTACCAGCTGGATGTTGCTCTCCAAGCTGCCGGGCTGCATATCAACTATCAGATCGATATAAGCCAATATGGCTGGTTAGTAATTGGCCATCGGTATTAGCTAAAAAAATTTTATTCATAGATTCATAGATTCATAGATTAAGGGTCGG
>NW_017729031.1:78016698-78018519 GCF_001723915.1 Gavialis gangeticus
CACGTGCACCCTGCTCCCCTCGCTCCTGCTCCCCAACTCAAACTTATTGGTGCACCCCTATTCTTTATCATTCCCCGGATCTGCTGGTTGCAATTGGTGTGGTTCCAGACCCCCAGAAAATAAAATGGCATTTTCCATAAAGGGGGAAAGAGCCATGGATCCCACAACGGCTCTGGTCAACTCTCGACAAAAGCGTCAAACTTTCATTCTATATGGGAAAGTCCCCACATGCAGGGGCAGATGTTTCCCATGGCATGAATTTTGCAGCTGCTTTTTGCTGCTGTGTATACCCCTGCACATGGGGTCTGCTGTGGGGCAAAATGCCCCACTTTAGGGAAATGGCATGCTGGAGGAGCCAGGGGACACTTAAAGCACTGGAGCAGCAACCAGAGTGTCTCCCTGGAAGACCCAGCTTCTAGTTGCTCAGGCTGACATGGTAAATTTGCAGTGCGGTGAACAGTTGCATGTGAGCTACATGAAGTTTGCGGCACCTCAAACATTTCTGAGGCATGACAAACCGTATATGTGTGCTCATCTGGACATGAAAACATATATGCAGTGTGCTCCTATGACATAGCATTCCTATGAGATGAATGCAGACTGCCCTGCAAAGGAAAAGGAGAAGAGGGATTCTCACACGGGAAAATCTTCTGCTGCATTGGTGGTTCTGTCAACTACCATGGGTTATAGCCATAATATGCCTCTATAATGAAGCTTTAGGATCCAGTCTGTCTTTTCCTGGGGGAGGAGGAGGGTCTGGCATATGTACAGCCAACAAGCAGATAGTAGATATCAAATCCTTTACTGAACTCAAGATTTCATCAGTTCAGATACTAAAAAAACCACAAAATTCAGATGGAAAGTCCTTGATTGCTTTTGGTATTGAAGAAGATTGTAGCCATGAAGCCCTGAAGATCTCAATAAAGTGGCCAATGAGCAGCCTGCAGAGATACTCAGCTCATTCTTCAGATACTAGAAATCTTAGGTCCTCCTTTTTAATCGTGCAAACACAAGATTAATCTTTTAATCTTTTAATATTTTAATCTTGATACATTGAATGTATCACCCTGTACCAGATTAGATCAGGGCTGTATAACTAGTAACCCACGAGCCACAGCAGCCTCCAAGGGGTTAATACAGGGGTAGGCAAAATATGGCACATGGGCCAGATCTGGCCGCCAAGGGATTTTATCCAGTTCACAGAGGGTAGCTAGGCCACATCCAGCCCATGCACAGGAGGCAGCCCGGGCCATGACGTGTGCAACCAGTCCTGCCATCCCTGGGTGTGCAGCAAGGTGGGGACAGTGTGGTTGCCAGATTCTGCTTTCCAGCACCCTCAGCAGCAGTGGCTCTTTCTGACTGCCATTGCTCGTGTCACCACTACTGCCAGCCCCAACCCTACCGCCTAGGCACCCCAGCCTATCCACCTTGCACCCACCACTGGGGTGCCAAACAGAGCAGGCAGGCAGGGTCTCCATGGAGACTGGCACAGGACCTATGTAAGCTGGGTGCACTTGGCCAGGTGGATGGGATGGTGCTGTAATTGTGTGGGGAGTAGTGTCCAGGAGTGGGACAGGCAGGTGGGGCTGGGGCTGGGGCCAGAGTCAGAGCTGGGATTGTGGGGTAGTGAGCATGAGGCTGGGGCCCAGGGCAGAGCCACAATCTGCTGCCCACTCATCCCTGGAATGGGCACCCGTTCTGTGGGCAGGGCATGCCAGGAGCAGATCACAACTCTTCCCCAGCCCTGCACTGTCACCACCCCACGATCCTGGCCCCTGCCCCAATACATAGGGGGCAAAAAGAAGGTACCGGGTAATGTGG
>NW_017729031.1:78018530-78039228 GCF_001723915.1 Gavialis gangeticus
TCAGGTCCCTTCCGATCCTACCAACTATGAAACTATGAAACCCCACCCACCCATCCTACTCTTGTATGTCAGTCCCTTCCTGTCCATGGCCCCATCCCAGCTGCCTGGCTGAGCATGTCCTGCCTGCATGGGTTCTGAGCCAGTCTCCATGGAGGCCCCAGAGCTGGGATCATGGGGCATTGACAATGCAGGACCAGGGCTGACGCTTGGGGCAGAGCCACTTAGGGCAACAACTCACCAGAACTCCCTAAGTGGTCCTCCAGCCCAAATAATTTCCCACCCCTGGGTTCAAATGGCGCCCCAGGCCCACATCCAGCTGCCACTACTTCTCATTAGGGCAGCAAAAGTCTCCAGTCTCTCCCTCTGTCCTGTGGCTTCTGCTTCCTCGCTCTGCTCCTGGGAACAGGTCAAGGGCAGGGTTGGAGCCAGACAGTAAAACCATGATGCACATAGGCTGGAGAAGAGCTGGGTTGCTAATGGCACAAAAAAACAAAACAAAGAAAAAACAAAACCCATGCATGGAAAGGAGGAAGGCTGCATTGGATGCATAGCAGGGAAAACCTCAGGCAACTGTAGCCCATGTGACATGTGGTCTGGGGGTCTGTGGCTTATGTGGAATGCAGGCCCCACTGTCCAGAAGTAGGGCAGCCCTGATTTAGAAATACGTGTTTCAACAGAAGTGACTGATCATTTGAAATGTGTATCTAGAGACTAGCTGAGGAGGAAACCTTCCTCAAGAATTAAAAAAAAATCAGTATTTTATGTTCTTCTGCCCTGGCAGCATAATGAATTTGTAGGCTAAAAAAGATTATTTCCTTATAAGTTTGATATATAAGGGGAAATAATTAGAGTAAACAAAAACCTTTTTTTGTTTAAATGGTTATAGCCAAGGTTTTAAAATTTCTGTGTAGCATATTCTCACACTAACGGTTTAACATATCCTTCAGAAAAAAATGTGACTATACTTTCCTGGACCACTGTCCCAACAATAAGTTCTCTAAACATAAGAATATGTTATTATAGTTTAACAGTTGTTATTAACCAGAAGTCCCTATTTAGATGTTATGACATACTCCAAAGAGGCGTATAAAGACATTTTACACATGGAAACTCATGAAGACTCCTTTTCACATCTCCATTCACTCTCTCCTATGCAAGTACTGAATATTATATAACAGCATTTGGTACTTGGCAAACTTTTTTGATAAAAATGTTTGTCAAAATATTTAGTTACCTTCTCACAAATGTCACCCAAAGCTGCTGCCAAAACTTTATAGGCAGATGTCTTTCCACCAAATGGCTCTCCAACTATCATAAAACCATGACGAACAATCATCATTTCAAATATCTGTAAGATCTTCATAGCAAAAATTTCTGTCATTTGAAGATTCATTGCATCACAATTTGATTTGATAGCTTCCAGTAAAATATTGTAATCTGGTTTTGGCAATTTCACACCAGGAAACAAATCTGAAGTAATGCCCTGTCAGAGAATAAATTACAATGTATATTTATCACTTTTCTATTGCTATTTATGGTGTAATTTTTGTATATACTCCCTTTATTATGTGACTTGTACAGACAAATAGTCTAATCATGAGTGGATTCTGCTGCTGTTAATTGAACTATTCATTGTTAACAAATGAATTAGAAAAATATTTATCTGAAATGAAAAACACAAAGTACTAAAATCTATAAGGCCTATTTAGAACATGGAGGATATGAATACAAACTCAGAAGTGCCATTGTGTTTAGTTTAGTTGCTCAGCATACTTTTTCTGAGTAAAGTTTGCCTTGTAATTTATAACTGTACATTTCATGCATTCTCTATAACATATATTTAACACTATCATCACAGAAGAATCGAGTATATGAAATAATATATTACTCTATGGCAACATTAGATTTTATCAAAGCAGGCTTAAACCAGTTGGCATCATTTAGTTAGAAGGTTAAAATGCCTATATTCTCATTTATCAATACTTCATCATAGTAAGTGAAGTTATTTAAATAAAAACTTTTAATATAAAAACAGAGATTTTGCATTTTTACCTCTAGTATTTTATAGATGTAAAAATAAGATTTGCATAATGTAGCAAAACAAGAGTGATGTTAGATATTTTTGAGACAGAGAGTAAAATAGGCTACAGTTTATTTGAGATAGATCAACAATGTCAATTCTGGACACAAAGCTGTGTTCCACAAATAACATACCTAAAAAGCCCATTATCTGATAAATGACAGATTGTGAACTTAGAATTCTCTTGTTCTATCCATTTACAATGAAACTCAATTTTAGTGATTAGAGAAATGGACCTATTGTGACTTTTCTTTTCCTTTTACCTTATTCAAAAACACTATTTTAGTCACCAATGTTAGGGTGTCAATAAATATATTGTTCTGCCCTTTTAAATGCTATTTTTGCGCATATCTCTGCTGTGGAAGAAATCTGGTTCCAGAGAGTGAGCATCACCAGTTTTTCTGAGCCACAGCAGAATCTTGGGAGTGAGGCAGAAGATGAAGTCTTCCCCAATTAAAGATAATCACCCTTCTTTACAAGGGCAGGAACTAAAATTAAACTCCCTCCAAGGTAAACAGCTTCTTTGCTTGGAAAAAACAGATAACTGACTTCCATCTCTCGAGCTTGCTCTCCTAAATATAATACTGTTTACAGTAAATCCCAGGCCATACTGTTTCTCTCAACTTATTCCTGCACCAAGGTCTACTCAGGACAGGAGACAGTCTGTGCCAGTAAACCTATCTGACTCTCCATCACAGTCTTTAAGCTAAAAAATCTCACTTTCCTGATCTGAAAAATAAGAATAATAGTATTTACTGACCTCAAAAGTATAATTCTAAAGCACTTGAGAATTTTTAAATAAAGGACAATATAAATGGATTATTATCATTTTTAGCTGGAAAATTATGTTTGAAAAGCTATTAGAATCAGATGCAGCATTTCCTAGAGAAAACTATATTCAATGCTTGATGAGGAGCAGTGAAGACTACATTTGATTCTGTTTAAATGCTAGATTAAAATACTGCTTAGCCCATTTGTCTGGCACCTGCTCTACATTACTAAATATATATAGTTGCTGTTTTACATTATCAAAATATATTTTAACTTCTTACCTCAAAAAGTGGTAGATCATGGGACAAGAACTTAGGCAGGTTTACATCTATAATGGATCGAAGGAGTAAAATTTCTTCATTTTCTGATGGATATTTCAGCTAAAAATTATGATAGTATAAATTTAGTGTTAATATATTTTTAAAATAAAAACAGGTGCCATAGTGCATTTTGTATATATTCTTTGTAGATTTCAGGTCCCCTGAGAATAATATATGTTCTGGCTGTAGATTTATAAACTTATATAAAGTCTTTACATTCTGATATTATTGCACATGCATGTGAAACTGGACTGGCAGCTCCCCCCTTTCACTTCAGGATCCCAGAGATAAGTTTTGCTATGACATTTTTATAAAACTGTACTTCAGGTCCATCTCTCAGGTTATAAAAATATATTAGACAGTACAGGTAGAAGTTAGGGGTAGGAGAGCTTGCATATTTACAAATAATTCATGCAAAATGCATCCATTCTTCCACTGTACAAGCCAAGCCCTCATTTGCACAGAAACAAAAACAACCACACTGGGTGCATGTGTACACATGTACACGTTAATGTGCATTAAACTACTTTAATGTGCATGAAAGCACTACAAAAACCATACTCTTTAGCTAATGCATATTAAAATAGGCTAATATGCCTTTCTCTAGTGCTTCACAATGGAGGTACTAGATTTAATGCGCATTGCCTAAAGCATGTTAATGAACATGTAGACATGCCCACTGTGCATACAAGTATCTGTCTCACCCTTGACCACAGAGAGGTTGAAAAAGATTAAAGTCATATATGACAGAAATAATTCACAATGTTTAATGCACTACTGGAAGTGTTCCCATACTATTGCAAGGTGGGCCCGATAGGAACGTATAAAGAATAAAACTAAATAAAATATGTCTCACTCCCCTTGACTCACCAAGTCTGGAGGGAGAGGGGTCAGGAGAAATTGGACTGAGCTAGGTGTTCTCCTGTGGCTATGATGATCGCTTATAGTGTGGTACCAAAATTCTATCAAATTTGCAGAGCTAGCACATACCACAGACACAGATATAACCTGATTTTAGTTGTACAGAAATATTTTTTCCTTTCAGTCCATGTGTGATTCCTATATGTGCACATCACAAATTGATTAGTTCCAGGAATGCTTTGTGATTTCTAAATTTGAATCCTATAATATTCTTCCCTATATTTTCATGGCTGCACAAAGTTTTAGCTATTTGTATGATTCAAATTAATAGTGTTTATAGGGATATAAATCACAAAGGTCCACTTGAAAACGTATAGAAAAGTGTGACCAAATTGTTCTGCTATAAACATGAAACAAAGTTTTCTGATTAAGATACTAGATTCCAAAACAAAGGCAAAAATCTTTTACCTTTAAGTTACCAGCCGCTGTAAGCACTGACTTCACTGCTCTCATACCATAATCATAATGATGTTGGGAAGACAACTGCTCTGAACACAGACGATATGTAGCTACAATTTTCACAGACAGAGGTCGAGCAGTAACAAATCCACAAGAATACAGGACAATTTCTGCAATCATGGCATAATCAGGAACCATCATAGCTACTGTCCTAAAGAGAGCCTGTTAAATAAATATAAAAAATCACATCAGCCACATTCCTATTTTGCATAATTTATTCAAAATTACAAAAAATGTTACAGTGTTTTATTATTTCCTTATTGCAGTGGCATCCAATTAAACTTCACTAAGTTAGTATGTTGTACATTTTATTGTTCTCCATAAATATTAAGGGATACCTGAGGATAGAGCACAAAAATTAATGTTTTCTTTATTAATAACATCTACAACAACACACAAAACACAACAAGTCTTTCAAGGGAATTACTGAAGTTCTGGTGCAAGTAGCTGATATGCTCTGTAAAAGCTATTGCCAACATTTTGGTGCTGGTTTTTTTTTTTCCAAGCTTGCTATATTACTAAGCTAAGTCTAAGCTTGCTGTATTACTGCTGCTCCTTCCTAAATAGCATTAAGGTCTATTGATGAAACCAAGCCTATTGCTGCTTTTTCCTGTGCTAGTATCCATTTATGGACACCTTCCACTTACCCCCTTTAGACAGTGATTTTTTTTCATCTGAATCTACCACTACTCACACTGCTTTGAAACACATCTACAAACACTGTAAAATCAAAATGTATTCTTTATCATTAACTCAAACGTATCACTAAATCCATATAAGCTTAAATGTAGCTTTCCTCCTAGATTTGCCTTTTTCTCTGCAGAACATACTCTGTCCCAGCTTCAAAGAGACATTTCAACAGCTCTTGTGTCGACTCTGGTGGCTAACATCTGAGTTTAGAGGACCTCTGCAGTGGAATCCTATACTCCCATAAAACTCTTAGAATCTGACATCCTGTTACAGTGACCTTGTTTGTAAAACCACAAGTAGGAAGAAAGTGAATAAATTAGGTTCTATCTTACTTTAAGAATGATATCTTCTTACTTAGGAAGTCTAAGGGAAAAATACTGGTTCAAATGAAGTCAATGTTATAACTGCTATTGACTTCATTGAGGGTAGAAAGTCACACTTACAGATATTCCCACATGGCAGATATGCATGTCTCCAGAGAAAAAAGATTTATATTTAGGAATCAAGCTCTTTTGAAAATCATTAAACAGTGCAATTTTTTTCTGATCTTTTTTCTGATGTGATATTAAAGCAAGATAAAAACTGTTTTACAAATCTCTTACACTGAATACCTTGTAGACAAGTCATCTTTCAGCATAAAGTCACCAACAACAAAAGGTCACAAACCCCAAGGTTCTCCCCACTGTCCTGCCATTTGTCCCAAGGAACATACCAAGGTTTGCTCTGGAATAACTCCTTATCTCTTCAAGCCTCAGCTCAACTGCCCTTATAGTGGACCTCACCACTGCAGCATGAGAATCTCTAGGATCTTGGTACCTTCCTTTGTGATTGGGGAAGAATTTTAGGTTCCTTTTTCTACATTTTTGACTAGCCTGGAATATCAATCATGCTGAGGTCACACTTTACTCCATGCAATCAATGATACAAAACAATGTAAATATTTATCGTATAGGGAAAAAAAATTATACAAGAAAAATTGGCCATATAGTTTGAAGGCAACACAAAGAGACCAGTAAAGTTTCTTATCCTTTCATCTCGCTACAATCTAGAAACCCTTAGGCTGTCTCCACACATGCTTGGACGTTTGGTTCCTGGGGACAACTAGCAGCAGGATACCTTGTCCCTGGGGAACACCTGTGCCATGTACCATCTTGCATGCAGCAGGTTACCCTGGATGGGGTAGGGGAGGCTGGGGCCAGCATTGGGCTGGCCCCAGCAGCCTTACCTGGGGTCCTGGGGGCCTCCCAGGGCTGCAACAGAGGTGATCCTGCTTTGCACAGCCTGGCTGGTGGCTGGAGTATGGCTCTGGCTGGCCAGGCTCCGGTTTCAAGAGGCGCATGCTGCCCCCACCCCAGGTACTCCCTCCCCCACCACACACACACCTTGCACTGCTCCCTTGCAGCGTGGAGAACAATTGAATGTATGTATGGTATGGCAGATGCATCTGTGACACCACATACCATACGGTTGCACATATATGGCCTTAGAATCTTGCATATATTTCCAAAATCAGCCTTCCTTCTGATCCTGCCAGCCCTGACCACTAGGGACTTGGCCTCCCCCAAAGCCTTGGATAATTTAAAGACCATGATTATCTCATAGATAGCCCCTATATACCTCCAAGCCACTTCATGTCCTCCCTTCCCCTCCAATCAGCATTGTCCCAAACAAATGGTGATGAGTCTCAGGATCCTCTAGAAATTTCTTTCTTTTCTAGGGAATCTGGAATTCATCCAGATAATGGCGCTTTTTTCTGAGATGCCTTCAGTATTGTGGGGTTGATTTTTCCATTACAGGAAGATAACAACTTGGGTATCTATCCCAACAACAGTCCCTTCTGCCTGCATTTGAAACTGGCAATTGTTCTTGCTCTAGTAACACAGTGGCAAGAAATACTTAGCAGTTGCATGTAGTCCCTTTTCCTTAAGTATACATTCCTCAGTTTCTTTGACAAAGCCATGTAAAAAAATCATAAAGATGCAATGTGGGTACATCTACATGTGTTCTTTAATATGCATTAACCTATTTTAGTGCACATTAAAGTGTCACTAAAAAAACATGCTATTTAGGTAATGCACATGCCCTGGGGAAAGGGTTGGTGGCAGGGTCACAGGCTTAAATATTACAATGCCCATGATGTTTGTCGCCCTTTAGGCCCTCTGTTCTCAAGCCACCGGTCACTTGCAGCCTCTTGACATGGGGATGTTCCACGCCCTTCCACTCGCCTGCCACGTCTCGTTTGTCAAATAAATGTTGATGGAATAGGAGGTTCCTTCAGAGATGGGGGTGTTCTTCCACCTCCAGGCCAGCTCAGTGCTATAGCAAGTGACTTCAGACTCTGCCTCACCTACACCCCGTCCACTTGCCAGCCAAAACTCAAGTCGCAGCAAAAATACACTCAGCTGCCACACAAAACAAAACTACTTCAGTGCCCCCTTCTGAATGTGGGTCAACTCTCCTCCGTACTCATCTTCATTATCTGCAATGCCAGGGTTCCACCCTCAGGCATCTCACTCGCAACCTGTTCCCCAGGGTCAGGATAGCCGGTCATTCTTCCCTGCTTGGGCCGTCCCCCTTAGGTATGTTTGGGGCCCCCTGGCTCCTCCCACTGGGCCTTCATGGGCTGTGCCAGGATCCTCCTGGGTCAGGCCTCATTTCCAAAAGGAAAAGGAACTTAGAAAGGAAACTAGAAATCAAAAACTCCCCGGGCACCTCAAGCATTACCACCTCGTGGAGGTTTGGACTCACACATCTGATGCCCACTCTCTGGGTTCACTGGTGGGGCAGATCCCACCAGTTGACTTCTCACCCACCACTGTCTATCTTTGGGGGTAGAGATCCCTCTGGATCTCCCCCAGTCTGGTTCCCGGCCAGTTCCCCAGCATCCTCGCTGTGTCCTGTCTGGTGTGCAGGGAAGTTTCTTGCAGCCCCTGCTGCTGTTGCTCCTGCGCCACTCTCCAGGCCATGCTGGGGCCCAGGGCACATTTTTTTATGTCATCCAGCATGCGCCTCCCCATACGCAGAGACAGCATGCTCTTAAAACGCCATGGGAACACAGCATGCACCTCCGCCTCTTGGGATCAGCATGCTGGAAGCCCAGTAAGCCAAACCTCAGCTCTGTCTGGGTCTCACTCCCCTGCCCATCAGGGTTTGTCAGGGGGGAAGTCCCCTGCTCCCCAGACCCCCAGGAGCCTCATCGCCCAGCATGGTGACAGCACATTAAAATAAGCTAATGTGCATTAAGTGTCACTTAAAAACTATGCTCTTTAGTTAATGCACATTAAGATATGCTAATGTACATTTTCTTAGTACCTCACAATGGAGGTACTAAATTTAATATGCATTAGCTAAAGCACATTAATGCATGTGTGGACATGCCCACAGACAGCATAACATAATCCATATGGTGATAAAAGTGACTTAAATTAATATAACATAATATTGGCTTTTCAATGAGACTACACTCCCCATATCAGTAAAACAAAGCTGAGAAAACATGTATAACATCTGATAAACACCTCAGAATATACTGGGACTCATGACCGTATTAAACCCATAATTTAGAAATCTTTTTCAGGGCTCATGTACTTTAAAATGCTCTTCCTTACTTTCTAGAAATATGGACTGCTAGATCAAGCAGAACAACCAGTAATTTCTTTTTCAGTAATTCTGATGAAGGACTCCTACATCATTATTCAAGAAACCAATTCACATTAGAGAATTTGTACTTACTTGGTAAGTCTACATGTTCAATTAATTTGAAGCAATAAACTCCAGAGAAATGTGAGTTAGAGAAAACTACTCCCAGGCGCAGCATCTACACATGTGCACAGGACAGCAGCAATTTGAGATACTAAATCCATGCACATTTGCACACTTTTTTAGTGATGCTTAATGTGCAGTAGACTATTTTACTGTGCATTAGCATAATGCCATGGGTTTTTCCATGACGCCTTAATGTACAGTAAAATCGTCTACTGCACATTAAAGTGCATGTGTAGAGGTGCTCCCTGATGGGAAAATACAATTTTTTGGTGAGTTTGGTGTATTGGGTTGAGTGGTACTAAATAGTATTATTTATTTATTTGACAAAAATATTGTTTCTCCTTTCACTGTGTTTATTAACTTTAAAAAATTAATAAAAGTTCAAGCATAATAATTATCATGAACTACTGTCCACTATACCTTAAGATTATCTGGAAGCTCTGAACGCCCAGCATAGCCTGGATTCATGGTAATGAAAACAGCACACGTAGGGTTTAATTTCAGTTCAGTTCCTTCAAATACTAGTAAGTCAGAGCCTGTATTGATACCTGTAGAAAAATGAAAATTAGAGTCCAGCGAAAAATTATTTTTAATGTTATTAATTTTATTTCATACTTAGCACAGAAGATGCAAATAAAATAATAATTACCTCTTTGGATAGTAAGAATTTGTTGAGCAACAACAGAAAGTACTTCTAAATCAATTCTGTTGAATTCATCAAAACAAGCCCAGGCTCCACAAGATAACAAACCCTAAAAAAAAAGCAAATTTGTTCAGTCAAACTATTGCTTTTCAGTGTCACAATAACTGAATCATTTATCTAATGAAAAAAATAGATTTAATGCAAAAAGAACACTACACAAAAACTATAGAAATTAACCAAATTAATAATCCATACAATAATATATCCTAGCAGAATTACACAATAAATAATACTAATTTGTCTGTCAATACATTGGAACAACAAATGCATTCAGTCCACCCAAAACCTGATTCCCTTTGCCCTGTCTCCAAAAGCCTCATCAAATATACAGATTTTGCATGTTTTACATTCTATTTGGGACAAAGAAGTAAGTTCCAACACCAAAGGACCAACTATTTCACAATGTCAGAATGGCATAAGGGATCTAAAAGTAATTGGGAATCTGGCTCTCAAGATGTATCCAAACCTTAAAAAATTTTCCTAACGCAAGGTAATCCAATCCATCAGAACAATTGAAAACCACACATTGCTTAGCTACAGCTTTGGCTAAGTCTTTTGTAGTTTCAGTTTTCCCTGTTCCAGCAGGACCTTCAGGGGCACCTCCCAGGTGAAGACGGAGTGCTCCAAAAAGGGTTCTGAAATTTTTGAAAAGAAAAATATTGGTAAGAATGGGTCATTTTCCATTCTATCGCTGGTAACACATGCCATATTTGCACTTATCCCAACATTTATTGGAGGCCCCTCTACACATGCAGGTAAAGGCATGATGAGATTTACACGTGCATGGCAGGAGGCATGACTGTGGGATCATGGATAAGATCCCATCACACCTTATTGCCAGAGCTCCCACACCTGGGAGCCCCCTTAGATGAGGGGCTCCCAGCCACAGGGGTACTCCATGCAAACCTGGGGCTGGGGCTGAGGGATCACAACAGCTGCAATCCCCCAGCCCCAGGGGTTTCACGCACCCCTGGGGCAGCCAGACCCCACCAGCTGCTAGGACCAAGCTGGGTCCTAGCACCCAGCTTCTGCAGCTACAGAACTCCGTGTCCCCATGATGCCAGGACCCAGAGTTGGCAGCAGCTGGGATGAGAGTCCCCAGAGTTGTGGGACTCCAAGTCCTGGGTGAGCTTTGTACAACCCTGAGGCTGAAAGCCTCAGCAGCTGACAGGGCTACCAGCCTCAGGGGAGACCCTGCTCCATATGCAAATTAAAGCTTGATAGCAGTCAGATATAAAGTTTGTATACAGTTTCAAGATCTAACATTATTGCTGGATGGAAATTTTTATGGCATTATAACTACTTTGCACATGTAGCTGATTTCAAGGTAACTGCACCTGTAACGTGTAGAGGGGGCCCGAAAATTTTTTAAAAACTGACGTTCACGTTTGCTTCAAAGAAATTAAATATTCAAATTCCATTCAGTTAAAAAAGAAAGAAATCCAGCAAATCCACTATATTTCCTCCTCAAATATTCTATATTAACTATCAGTAGTTGGAAACTACAGCCCTGCAGTCCTGGATAAAAAGTCCAGAATGTTTCTTAACATACTAGTCATTATCCATATCTTACCTCTTAGCATAAAATGTATGTACAGACTTAAAAATGGTTCAGTGAAACTGACACCATTGGATTACTCTATTATTTATTTAATGTAAAATTTGTTTAGTTTAAAATTCTAAAAGATTTCTCACACTTGTAGAACTTCAGACTCAGATGGAATCCACACAAAAAATCACTGTTCTTTTTGCATTTATATAATCACCTATATCACACTTAAAAAAATGAGTGCATGATTTTGTTTATGAAGTAGATAGGTTCATTGTTATGGTTACATTTCCTACCCCGTACTAAAAATAATGTTACTGTCTCAAAAATCTGTTTTATCACAAATTTAAATACGAATACTAACATGTACCTAATTTAAATCAATGAACCATAATGCAATTATGACAGAACCAGGCAATTATTTTGTCGAGGGCTGTATGGGTAGCCCCACCCATTGACAGGTGCCCTGCTCCCAGTCACCATCTTGTGCCTGGAAGTCCCACCCCCTAACCCCTGACCTTTGCCAGCTGCAGTCCCTCCCCTTCCCCTGGAAGTACTCCTTTCAGCAAAGGGTTTTCCCATCTCAGAACCAGAAAAATACCAAATTATATTCTAAAAGGCAAACCTCTATAACATTCATTAATTTGATTTCAAAAAATATTTTTGTCCTGATTTACATGTGTTTGTGTAGTGTACACAGAGGTAATACAATAGCTTAAAATGAATTCTTACTCTTGTATGTTGTGGGGTGTGTGTACAGGTTTATGGGGGGCTGTGGGTATGTGGGAGAGGGTGGGTATGGCATTTGTGGGGGCTGTGTGTTGGGGGAGGGTGGCTGGGGTGTGCGTGTGGGATTCACCCTATGAACACACACACACTCTTCCCTTGCTGCACACACACACACTCTCTGCCCCTGCCTGCACTCACACACACTCTGCCTCAGCCTACACACACACAGACTGCCCCTCCCTACATACACACATACACTGCCCCTGCATGCGCGCGCGCACACACACACACACACACACACACACACACACACACACTGCCCCTGCCTCCGTGCACATGCATGCACACACACATACACACGTACTGGCATGGCCCCATGCTCCCCAGTCCAGCGATGCAACTGGGAGCTATGTGGTGCCAGAGCAGTGTGGGGGGAAGAACAGAGTGAAATGGCTGGGGGAGGGGCAGTGCTGGGCTGCTCAGTCCTGCTGAGGGCTCCCCTTGGGTCCTACTGCCCCTGGCTCCTGTCAGCTTTGACAGACAGCCAGGAGAAAATAAATATTAATTTACTAATTTTTTTAGGGGCCCCGTGAGCCAGACAGAATGGCCTGGTGGATCAAATCCAGCCTGCAGGCCATATTTTGCCCACCACCAAATTATGATGATGAGAACAATAAAAATTAGCAGTAAAACAGAATTGCCATTCTTTTTTGGCAGACACCTATTTTGAAGTCCCATTTCAGTTAGTTCTATTGGATAAATTCCATGCCCATAACATAGGTACTTATTTATGTTTTTACCTGTAGCATCTGTCTGTAAGTGGAGTAATAACCAACCTAGGAGTATTGCCGAGATACTCGTATCCATATTTCAAACCAGCGTTGATCATCTTTGTTTGTAGATGCCCTTCCTATGAAAATAATATTTAAAATTTATAGATTAAAGCAAAATAAAATAAAGACAATCCCTTAAATTTGCAGCTAGATTTGCTGCTATTAGAAACAAGTGTATTGCAAACTGCATAGCTTACAGTGTATTAATGAGATAAGTAATCTTTCATCTCTTGGTCCTCTAGACAAAAACTCTTCAGGACTGTAATAATCTTGTATATGTCCATATAGCTTCTAGTATAATTCAGACATAATTCTGACTTGGGTCTCTAAAAACTAGCATAATACTAATTAATAATAACTAATATATGATAAGTCAATTCTTCTCGTAAGTCTATACAGAGCTGTTTTGTTACAGTGGTGTTGTATCTGTTAGTTTCCAAGCAGTGAGGAATCTTGCAGTTGTTTTGATTTATCATTAATGGCTAGAAAATGGCATTTAGAGGTTTGCTTTTAGGAATTGGCTTGTAGGTAAAGTAGATACTCATTAGAACAATGGTCCAGGGGAACAGCAAGAGTTAATTGGTTTCTAAAAGCCTGTTTGTGACAAAGTTTCCTACTTTCCTACTGTGTCTGAAGCAAGCAGACACACACGCTGGGAAATTGGAGACATGTACCACACTGTTCCATAACATGAACAGTGAACCCTAACAGGGATAAGGGACTGTGCCAGGTCACAGTGCCCAACTACAGAACCCTTGGGATTTCTGGCTTTGGTGAACAGACCAAATTATGAGGCCCGGTAAATAACCAAATTAAGAAGTCTGCGTGTGATGGTTTTGCTGGAACAAAAGAATACCGACAGGACAGAACATGGACAGGATGACGACCACAGGGAAACCAATTAACAATGCCCAGAGATGAAGAATCATCAGAGAGACCAAAGAATACAAAAGGAGGAATTTCAGAGCACCAAAGGGTCCCCAAGAGGGGAGCCGAAGGCCACCATGGACAGAGGGCATATTGCCAGCCAGCCTCACCCTTCCCACTAGGGGTGGATGCACCTCAGCCCTTGACCTTCAGGCTGCTGACCTCTGACATTCAAGGAAGAACCTCAGGGTGTAGCTTGCATACTGGCAGACATACCTTCCCTTTGTGACAGCTCTAGGACTGGTAGATATAGAACTGGGGTGGGTTACTTTGTTTTGCCTGCATCATTCTTATCTGCTATCACTGTGTATCAATAAAATCTGCCTATTACTGAATGAAGAAGCTGTGGTTGGTCTAAGGGTTTGGGTCTGCCCAAAACAAAGTATCTGGGTCATAAATCTAGTGCCAACAATAATAATTCTCACTAGTTTTTTAATCAATTAAAGTCAAAACCCCAAGCCCCTCTTTATGCTCAGCTTCTCTTCTGTCTGTCAGATGCTCATTTGCAGTATATTCAGCTCTGATCTAATTTGTAAAATGGAGAAAAGTAAATATAGAAATAAAACTAAAATATGTCCTGAGGATATTAGATCTGTAAGAATGAAGAGGAAATAAGGGGAAATTCAGTATATATAAATGTAAACTCTCACGTAAGTACAAACTATAGAGATGCAACCTGCTGCATTAAAACAAACTATTTCAAGTTGTCTCTCTATCATTAAGCTTAGCATCAGTTATTCATAAAAATGAATCAATATAGTTGCCACCAGATTAATGTGGGATGCAGGAGGGGAGGCCACAGGAAGTTCTGTCTTAAGTAACTGGCTGTAATATGAAAACAATTGAGAATAACTGTTGTAGAACACTATTTTCAATATGAACATGTGAACATTGGCTAAAGTTCATTAGCATTTGATGGGTGTAATATTTTTATGCACAAATAATATAAATCCATCCTGAGATATTTACCAATTTACATAATTCAAAATCGGGCAACAAAGACTTGCAAAAGAAGACTTAGAAATCTTAGTGTGCCCAAAGAGATCATGCTTAGGTATGCAAAGATCAATTGGCAATCTCAGAAAAAAAAACAAAAAAACAAAAAAGCCAAACAAGTTTCTTCACAATATGCTAGCATGGTGATTTTAGTTTTCTGGCAACAGGTGTTCCTAACATGTTTCTAATTACTGTAGCAAGCTGCTCTTCATTATGGGATATCTCTTGATGAATGCAATGTTTAAATATGTGGTATATTATCTCTACCCAGTACTAATATTGCTCTCTTCACCAAGACATATAATGTATACTCATAAAGCAGAAATACTGACATTTCAGTTAAAAACCTTTAACTCAAAGCATGAGGCTGCTAAAAACTTCTCTCCTATCCAGCAGCATCAGGAAACCAAACTAGTCTCTGACTGAACAAATTTTATCTATAAACCTTCTGCAGATTCAGCAAGTGCACTGACAGTCCACAGTGATGAAAAAAGCAATTTTAATTAGAAAGCATATATGTATGGCTATTGGCCATTTTACCTTGCAATCTGCAGAATGATTGGTTAGATATATTTTATCATCAGCAAAAATTCTCATATTAAAGTAACTATTCCCTGACACAGCAAGCAAGCACAAATTGAAAAGCCGTGCACAGAAATTACCTTCTAATAGGATTCAAGGCATCACTTACCTCCCAGTAGTACCTAAGCTGGCTTAACCATTCAAAGTCATTTTCATCTTTGACTTTCTTGATTACTAGAGATGCAAGAACATCCCTAGCATGAACATCCAGCACAACAAGTGCTCCAAGAGTAACACGATTCTGCTTGGACAGCTTTCCTCGCACCAAGCTGACAATGTCCTCAATCTGTCCAGTATTCTGTTCCAGGTAATCCTCAAGTGCCTGAGAGAATTTAAAATAGTGAATATGTTGCTTGCCTAATCTAAGGAACTACCAAAAAACCTTATTTTACCATTAATTCTCAATGTTTGTGTATTTAATATGTTTATTCTGACAAAGAATGCAAATTTCCTTACCTCCACTGATATATTTCATCTGAGGTTGTCAGTTGCTTCTACATTTTATTTTTAACACACAATGTGTAGAAAAAAAATTATTATTATGTATGTATGTATGCATGTATTTCTTGTGATATAGAAATATCAGAGCTTCTATTATAATTCTCCCTTGGATTATGAAAATAACAATAGCATCTTAAAAGTGTTGAATACATGCATATGAATTATACTCTCTGTAGTGTATTATTGTAAACCTGATTATCAAGTTTGTGTCTGAAATATTGTGGCTTCTATAGAAATAAGTAATAACAAAGATACCTATAACTTAAAGAAAACGATAATTATAATTATGAAGTAATTAACTTATTATTTTTATGTAATTTTTCAGGATTTTTTGTTTTTAGCTTAATACATTAGCAGCATTTTGTGTTTAGTCAGTTTTACTGTTTCTCCTGCAGGGAGAGTTTGTTTCTCCTTTGATAAAAAGATCGTAGCAAGCAATAAACCCAACACAGAGGAAAGCACCCTTGTTCAGGAAGTGTCCCAGGTATTCTGCATATGCTGAAGTGTTCAACTGTACTGGTAACCAAAATGGGAACAAAGTCACATTTATTCAGGATAGGCTGCTAAGGAGTGCTCTGTAGGAAATGAAAGATGTTTGTGTATACAGTAACTGGAGTTCTAACATATAGCACCCAGATTCCACTCTTGGTGTACAAATATTCTGGACATTCAACATCAGTATCAGCTGGGGCTCTACATACACCTTAAACCTCTTAAAGTTCAGATGACACTGGCCTTCTCAAGTGCTGCTCGAAAGATGACTAACTGTCCTGAAATTAATGAAGAAAACTCTTTTCAATTATATACAGTTTGTCCAGAAAAGCCATATCTTGTTCATAAAATCATAGCAGACCAGCAGAGCCTGGTATTTTGCTATCCTTATTTGAAGTTCTCACAAAACAACAGCTCTTACTGCAAAATAAATCAAGATGTTTTGTTTTACACTCTTTTGGCGTTATTCTTTTCTGTTGCTTAGACATTTTATTCAATTAGCTGTTACAATTAATAAGGACCTCAATAGAGAATGCATATAGAAAAAAATTACACTTGTAGATGGAACATTTTTTTTCAGGTCAAGAAAATGTTAAAAAGGTTTGAAGAACTGAGATCTTTCAGTCTGGAGAAGAGAAGACTAAAGGAGACTATGATAATAATTTTAAATAAGAACAGGGTTGTTATAAACATGATGGTGATCAATTACTTTTGAGGTCTCAAGGAAGAGGGGAAAACATAATGGGTTGGAGATTAAGAAGATAATTCTCTAGTTGTGAAGGTGGTTAAGCACTGGTACTGAGAGAGGCTGTGCAATCTCAGCTGGCTGTTTTCATCTTGTATTCATGCTGGTGATGCCCCCTAATGTGTTCAACATGGATGTCCCTTGACCACCAACTAGTAACAGGTAACATAAGGCAACTCATCAGCTTTGAGTAGTAGTGGGGTGGGACACTTGTTGCTTGGGTCCCATGCTCCAAGTACCCTAATGATCAGTGCCTGCACTGTTGTGTTGTACCTCTTCTCCCTCAGGGTGTCATTCAGTGGCCTGTATTTGGACAGCTTTCACTCCCAGACTTCAGCAAAAGCCTGCTGTCAGGTGTTAAATAGGATGGTCACATCAACCATCAGGATCTTTTTACTGCCCTCCTCTGATACAACGATGTCCAGATGCAGCTGATTGTCACAGCCTGGGATGGTGTAGTTCACAGGTACTGTGCCAACCAAAATCAACATGGACTTCAGTAGCTGATCCTGTATGGCATTTTGGCAGAGTTGCCCTACTCTCACACGCAGCTTGTAGTCACACAGGACTCTGGCTAGTACAAAATGGATTTAGTACTAGGCAGCAAACAGAAATTGGACAGCTTTATGAGGACATTTATATCACTTTCCCAAAAGACTTTGATATCAAGAGAATAGGACGCATGTACAATGGGAGTAGGATATATATATATGTCCAAGCACTCAGAGAAGGCAGGATTTTTTTAGTCTGTTTTTTTTTTAAAATAACAAACACTGCCTCACTTGGTCTCTTTTACCCCTGGACTAAGACCAAAGTTCAGAATTTAGTAGCTGGACAAGTCATGCAGATCTACAAATTATTACTCATTCCACTGAGTTAAATGAACACTTTATTATTTTGGGTCCATCTTCAGGGCAGATTTCTGCTAGATGTTGTACAAAGGATTGCTCTGAAGTCATATGTAATAGATTCACGGTAGAGGTTATAGAGACAACTTGTGCTGCACTTAGCATGAAAGCCAACATCTACCAAACCTATGTCTTACCTGGGCTACTACACTGATCCTGAACATGTAGAAAGACTCAGACTGGCATTTCACACAGATTGCCAGTAGAGCTGTCAATTAATCATGATTAACACGTTAAACACAGATTAATGTGTTAATTGGTTCTTTTGTTAATTTGTTAATGCATTAATTGTACATGTGGCTTGGAAGCCCACACCCAGGCTTTGCTCCACTGACATCACCGCCACCTCCAGGCTGCCCAGTGGGGCAGCAGTGGCAGTGCAGAGGAGCTGCAGGGCAGCCTGGGCACGGGCTCCAGGCGGTTGCAGCAGTGAGGGGGGCGTGCACAGACAGAGATGCACAGGAGCAGCCGCAGCCTGCATACAGCCAGGAAAGTAGCCCAGCTGCATGTAGAGCAGCACCCTGCAGGTAAGTCTTTGGAGGGTGTGGGGGAGGGAAGAAGTGGGGGAGCAGATCAAGGCCCCCACGGTGATGGATGGAGTGGGGCAGGGGCAAGGCCTGGAGTGAATGGGACCCCGGGCTGGGGCAGGTTATGGAACAGAGCTGTGGGTGACTTGTTGATGAATGTGGGGGGGGGTTGGCTACTGCACACAGCCCCAGGGAAGGCATGGGGGGCATGTGCCTCCCTGGACTTGTGCATCAGGTGGAAATGGGCTGCCTGCTGTGGGTTAGTGCTGTGCATCCCGCTGCTTTTGCTCTGGGAGCTATGTAATGCCATGTTCTGCCTCCCATGGCCGGGTGGGTAGGGGACATGTGGCACGGCCAGCTCATGGCTCCCAGGGCAAAGGCAGCAGGAGGCAGAGCCCCAGCCCGCAACAGGCAACTCACCTCTGCTCTGCCCACAAATCTGGGGGGCATGTGTCCCCCATGCCTCCCCACAGGTGCGGGCAGTGGCAGAGAGCCATGCCCCTGGACAAACCACCCATGGCTCCATCCCATGACCTGCCCCAGCCCCAGGGTCCTATTCACACGAGTGCCTGCCCCATTCCCTCCCTCACTGTGGGGCCTCAATTTGCCCCACTTTCCTCTCCCCCTGCCCCTTCCCTCCACAGACTTACCTGTGGAATGGTGTGTGTGTATGTGTGTCTGCCCCTCACTCCCAAGCCACAGCCCTCCCAGCCTTGCTACTGCCCCTCACTCTTGACCCACAGTACCCCACATCCTGCCAGGGCATGAAGGGACCCCACTTCCCGGGCTACAACCGCCACACACACACCCACAGCTCCCCACACCTTCACAAATGAGGATATTGAAGTATTGATCAAGAAGACATTGAAATTTCACTCTTTGGGCACACTGCACATTAGGATGAAGTTGCCCCCTGCACATAAAGACTTAAAGCTGACCATCAGATCAGGCAAACACCTATCACTCATCTGGTTGTGACCTTGTGGTTGCCCTCACTTATCTTGTAACTGTCACATTCATAGGTATTTTAAATCCAAGAAAAATAGAGGACCAATGCCAATTGGGACCACCTGAGAACCTAGAAAAAAAATTCTAAGATACATACACAGTTGTGCCAGAGGATGCACTTGGACAAAATTTATAATAATGAATCTTTACCTAAAACAAAGAAGAAATATTTCCCTTTATATTAATCAAAACTTAGTGTTCAGTTACACCTTTAAAGTGTAGCAATTATATTCTAAACAGATATCTGTACAAAAGTTCAGAATTGCATTTGTTTATACAGTGTATATACAAAATTATATTTACCTTTTGACCTTTTCTAATGGATGTTTGTACCTCTGATGTCCAGAAAGCTTGGGATACACAAAGAACTGTCTGTCCAGGCCACTCCCTTACCCAGTTAATACGCTGAGTTTTTGGATAAGCTTCAATTGCATCCCCAATCACCTAGTTAAGTAAGGAAAAAAAGGTACAATGCCTAAATGTAGGCCAAATAGACATTGTTCAGGCTAAGCTGTAGTACTGAAATCAACAGACAAATGAGGGTCAGGATTTAGGTCCTAATTCAGTTACACAATATTGACATCTTACAAGAACATTCCTAAGTATTTCAGCCCCAAATGGTGGAACTCCCAAGAGATGGATTTATAGATTTCATAGACATTAGGGCTGGAAGGGACCTTGGAAGATCTTTGAGTCCAGATCCCTACCCCAGAGGCAGGAAGTCAGCAGGGGTCATAGGATCCCAGCAAGATAAACATCCAAATGTCTCTTGAAGGCATTCAAAGTAGGTGCTTGAACCACCTCCAGCAGCAATCTATTCTAAATCTTGGGGGCTCGGACAGTAAAGTTCTTCTTTATGTCCAGCCTGAAAAGGTCTGAAAAGGAGGAGTTTGTGACCGTTCGACCTTGTCATCCCTTGGGGAGCTCCGGTGAACAAACATACCCCCAGATACTGGTGGTCACCCCTTATAAACTTATAGGCAGCCACAAGATCACCCTGAACCTGTGCTTTTCCAGGCTGAAGAGTCCCATAGCTCTCAGCCTCTCATCATAGGGTCTGTTTTCCTGACCTCTGATCATGTGTGTGGCTCTCCTCTGGACCTTCTCAAGCTTCTCCATGTCCTTTTTGAATTGTGAAGCCCAAAACTGGATGCAGTACTCTAGCTGCAGCCTCACCAAGCCCGAGTACAAT
>NW_017729031.1:78044228-78109224 GCF_001723915.1 Gavialis gangeticus
ACACGAGAACGACATCCTGGGATTTGCTTATCTAAAAGCATTTCTGAGATCTTAAGTAGTAGGAATTTTTAAATGAAATTCTCATTAGATTATGCCATCATGGGCCAAAAATCATACAAAAATAACTTATTGTAAGATTTTGGCCACATCCAAACTGAAAACTAGAAAAAGAAGAAAAAAAGAAAATTCATACAATTTCAGTTCAGAATGGATCAAAAACTGAAACAGGATATTTTAATCTAGGCATTCTATCTGAGCCCACCTGCTGGTGTTCAGCTGTAGAATCCTTGTCTCCTATGAGGGAGACCTGGGTTTGATTCCCAGATGCACATATAACTACAGCTATCAAGGCACATGCGACAGTTGTGCCTCTTCGGGGCCGCCTATCAGTGGTCCCGCAACACCGATCAAGGGCCAAGGGCCTGCCTTCTAGCCTGCCACGCCTTCTTGTTATTTGTTAGATTGGAAGAACTTAATCAAGCGGGAGGCTGCCTATTTTCTGTCTCGGTGCCTGAGGCACTATCTGCAGCTCCTTTCCTCCCCTTACACTGCAGCCCAAGCCTCGCAGATGTATCTGATGTTATTCATGTCTGCCCTACCCTCCGTGCCACGTGGACACTCTCTGGCTTGTCCCTCAGCCTGCACCCTCACCGGCGCCCTCTAGCTCATCTCACAGCCCGCGCCCCCACCAGCATCCTCTAGCTTGTCCTGCACTGCCCATTCCAGGACTTCTCGCCCATGCCTGCTCCAGGGCTCCTTGCTGCCCCCCTTCAGTCGGGGCTCCTCGCTGCCCCCCCTTGGCTCTAGGGCTCCTCACTGCCCCCTGGCTCCAGGGCTTCTTGCTGCCCCCTGGCTCCAGGCTTCTCACTGCCCCCTGGCTCCAGGGCTGGGGCCAATGCACCCCAAACAATGCTGCGCCCTCTCCGGTGCTAGGAACCCCCACGCTACTGTGGGGTCCCTATGAGGCCTCCTCCAACCCCTAACAGCCTCACCCGGTCCTCCGGTCAAAACAATAAACACAAGAACACAAAGCCCCTGGGCTACAACATAAAAGCTAGACCGTCCTGGTCAAATAAGAATCCATCCCTACCAGAGAGAGAGCGCACCAACCCCAGGAGCAACCAGGGGATGTTCCCACCATCAGAGTTCCCCCCTTTGTACTGGCCGAGTTCCTCCTCCCTCAGCCGCCAGAGAGAAACTGCCCTCCTGGCCTGCCTGGGCTTAAGAAGGGCTAAGCTCCGCCCCTTCCTGTCTCTAGGTTTCACTGGTTGCCCTAGCAACCAGCACCTGTGCAGTCCTGGTGACTGGCGGCTGAGCTTCCCCCTTCTCGCCACTAGGGGTCTCTCCCGAGCTGTTTCTGCTCTCAGTCGTAGGGCACCTGAGAGCTCTGCGACAGCACAGAACACCCAGACTCGGTCTGGCCTTTGGATCCTGTCTCAATGGTCTAAAGGTGGGGATGGAAACTCTGGGCAGCTTTCACTCCTCCATACTCTGCCTAGCTGTACATGTCAAAGGTCCTGGTAATCTCTCATGCATACACCATGATCTAGAAGTAGTTTACCTCTACTATCCCAACCCCCAACTCTAGAAGAAATTCCACTTGCAATTCATATCTAACTATATGCCCATGGGCAGATCCAGGATCAGGTTGAGGGATGTGTAGCAACACCCCATTTGGATGTGGCAGTGCTCACTACCCTGGGCTCTAGACTTCATGAAGGCAGGGGCTAAGGCCAGAGTCCAAGCTGGTGAGCTCACTGTGCATGTGCTATGCAGTCAAAGGCAGTATAACTGTACTGCTGCACCACCCTGGATCCACCCCTGTGTACATCTCTTTCCTAATAATGGACAGGATTGTCTTTGCATTTACCATGGAATAAATGTACTTGTACTGGAGCATAACTATGTGCAACAACAGTCAAAACCAATAGATACCTTCCTTTCCCATCAAAAATCTTCTAAGTCAAAATAAAAGTGACTTCCTGGTTGCATGTTTACATGTTTTAATGCTTCTAAACATGATACAGAGCTAATACAATAACAAGTCAAGATCTACAATTAGTTATGCAGTTCTAAGTTATGTAGTTCCATTGATATCAATAGAAATTGTGCATATAACTGAAGGCAGCATTTGGCATAAACATTTAACAAGCTTAACATCTAGCTCACCCAAGTAAATTCAAGTCAATATAAAAAAATAGCATTACATTCAAAGACCCTCAAACAAGCTACCACGAGATTCAGAACTAAATTTTTAAAAAAATCACTGAAACTTTTTACTCTAAATTTGCTTTAAAAACAATGTTTTTGTACCAAACTGAATTTCAGAGTAAGATGAAAACAGAATGGGATAGGTAGGATTATGAGAAAACTGTATTGCACCTCACATTGACCATCCTTTTAGAATGAGAGGTTTCCTGGAGACAAAGGTCATCCCGGCCTTTTGGTTGACCATTAAAACCTCTTTACACTCCCTATGATATCCAGACTTCAGGAATCCATTAGAGTCCTGTTGTCAAAGGATCCTACACTTCCACTTCCCAAAGAACTTCATGTTAAAGGGGAGACTTCCAGGTTAGGAAGAAAGTCATAAAAACCTAATGGAAACATTTAATGTTGCATTAGAATCTCCAGAGACTTTGAATCTGGGGACTGTTAGCACAGTATCCAACACACTCCTTCTAGCCTCAGACTCTCAACCCTGCTGAGGGTTTTCCAGAGGATCTGTGGTAGAAAGTATGGTGCCACAAAGGTGAGTGATTTTCTCGGTAGAATCAGAAAATCCAAGATTCTTTGGATATGTATGTATGACTGCACTACAAGAAATCTCTCTACATAGAATGAATATACCGCTTTCACAGTGGCACAGTTTTTTAATCAAGAGACTAAAAACAAAACTCCATAATGTATTATCACCATTTTACAGATGAAGAGCTAAGGCACAGTGAGACTGGTTTACCTAACTCACACAGGAAATTAACTGACTTATGGTATGTCCATACCACTTCTACTGAGCTCTCAGGAATATTGTTCTCAAGCACATGCCATTCACCTGCTCTTGCTTTGTATATGCCAAACCCAAAAATGAGGCAATAATATTGTGTTAAGGATACCCTCCTATGCCATTCTCAAGATTTCTGCTTCCAGCATGCTTGAAAATGGTACCCAGAGACATTAACTTCACTTTGTCACTAGTGAAGCTGGCATGAGTGGGCAGAGCCTATTTGAAAGTGGAATTTCCAGGAACATCTATTCCAGAAGGGGTAAAGATATATTCATATATCTCCTGACTCTCAGTCTCATGTTTTATTGACAGAACATCCCTTCCTTGCCCTCTTCTATTGTCCATACTGGTTGCATTAGACTTTTTGTTTTTTGCAGTAAACTTTTTTCTTCTTTCCTCTTTTATCTCTTCATGAATGTTTCTGTGTTCCTCTTTTTACATTTTGAACCTCATTTCATTGTTCTATTGTACTCCAAGGGTGTGTCCAGACAAGCATGCACGTGCAGCGCCTCAAAGCTGTTTGAGGCACCACAAACTGCACACAGCACATGTGCAACCATTCACTGTGCTGCTAATTTGCAGTGTGGCACCAAAATTAAACACCAGGAGATCCTGATATTAAAAAAAAGTACCACAAAACAAGAAAAAGTGGCACGGCACATGTGGCAGCAGTGTGCACTGCCAGATATAAAGCCTGGCTGTACTTTTTACACTGTATTTTCAACAGTAGGAGAGATTCATTTCTCAGTAACTAGACTCAAGTATTTAGGTCTTAAGCAGTGATTGAAACCTAAAATAATTTGCTAGAAATATGGGATATCATTATTCAGTACAAGCTCCATGTGATTTTAATTTTCAGTTCTTTTCTCATTTGTCCATTCAGCTGACTTCTTAACTACACAGTGAAGTCTCAGTACTATTTTCCAATAACTAGAGAGGTAAAACAAGAAAAAAAAATAAAAGAAGAATATAAAAATGTTGAGAATATAAAAGCTTCTTATGTAAAGCTTCACCATTTACTTTTTAGGGTTCTTTTTAAACTAAGGAACTATCATGAAAGGTTCTGAGTGAAAATGTTGACCATATTCAGCATATGACAGGGTTAATATCATATGGAATATCATATGGAAACTTTCCTATATATAAGTATTTTGTAATTTTTTCTCCCCCAACCCCCCAAAGCCAATAGGCATTTTATTTCTAGTTTCTAAGAGAAAACTCATCTCTAAAAAGTATTCTATATTGCTTCCATTGACTGAGAAATGTTGGCATCTTCTAACATGAGAGTAGGAGAATGAGGCGAAAAAATCCACATTCCATCATATGAAATGCAAAAACAGCCTAAAAGGTGTTCTAGCTGTAATCCTTAGATGAAAAAAATGACATTTTTGTTATTTTTTAAGAGGAAGCAAGAATTACGGTGTGTCCCCACATGCAGAGAAATGTGTTTGCCATTGCAAAATAGCAATGGTACATATTTGTGCAATGTGCTTTGGCACATGCCAAATTGTCCTGGGTGGGGTAGGGGAGATGAGGGCCAGCAACTGTACTGGTCCCAGCAGCCATACCTGGGGTCCTGGGGGCCTCCCGGGGCAACAGCAACACAGATCTGGCTGCATGGATCCTGGGCAGCAGCCAGAGCATGACTCTGGACAACCAGGCTCCATTTCTGGCAGTGCACACTGCTGCCACACGTGCTGTGCCGCTTTTTTGTTTGGAACTTTTTTTTAATACCAGGATCTCATGGTGTTAAATTTTGGTGCCACACTGCAAATTAGCAGCACAGTGAATGGTTGCACATGTGCTGTGTGCAGTTTGTGGTGCCTCAAGCAGCTTTGAGGCACTGCACGTGCATGCTCATCTGGACGCACCCTTAGAGTACAACAGAACAATGAAAATGAGGCTCAAAATTTAAAAAGAGGAAGCTGTATTGAAAATAGCTGCAAAAGAAAAATGTACTATTTTTAATCAGTTTCCATTCACACAGTGACAGATTATTAAAAAAAACACATGATGATTTCTCCATTTTCCATTCTGCTTTTTGTCTTTCAGTGAGTGAAGCATTTTTCAGTGGCACAGTGTTCTTCAACACTAGCAATTCATGTGTAACACTAACTTCTAATTTTGAAGCTCTGATCTCTGCAAGGTTTATTAGAATTGAATGTATACTTTACAGAAAGATGGTATAATAATTGCAAAGAAACCAAGCAATATAATAATACAAAAACATGTTACAGTGAAAAAACTATAAATACTTCTTTGTTCATTTCTCCAGTTTCTTCTGCCAACCTGTGAACAACTCTTTTTATTGCAAAATAATCTCCTGACATCTCATTAGTGCTTTTTGCATCACTGCTTAGCTTCACAGAATTTTAAAGAATAGTTATGCTCAGAAATTGACTCTACAATAAAAACATGTTATATCTTTAAATGATAAACAAATGTCTATTATTTATTTAGACTGGTGCCAATGTACAAAGCACAGAATTTATCTAAATAAACAAGTCAGTCCTAAGTGATTTGGGGCCAAATGATGTATGACTATCCTCACAAGACATTTAACATCTATAGGTTTTGAGGTTTAAAGACATGAAACTTGAATATTCCCTGGTATGCCTATACTAAGAATTTTCTGAATGATTATCACCAAGATATTTCAAATCAAAAGACAGGTTAGAAGATTTCCTTGCCTCTGTACTGTGCTTAATGCCCCAATTCAGGAAAGGGATTAAGGACATAACTTTTAACAATGTGTTAAGAATGTGACTTCAAGGCTCATGTTTAAAGTGTGTTCCTGAAACAAGGCCAAAGATAGCTAAATTTGTAAAATGTTGAATAGAATACGATTTCTACAATAGATACATTCTACCAACTCTTTTTGTTTAGTTTGTAGTGTATCGGTACTGTCTGCTCCGTCATGGTTTATGGCACACAGAATAAACGAAAATATAATTTGTTACCTTGTGGATAGAATTTAGCATAGCTGTCTCCAATTCAACTAACCACTTTTCAACTTGACCTCTAGCTTTAGATGTTGAGATTGTTTCTATAAGTTCCACCACCTCTCCTTCACTACTTTTTATATGGGTAATGTCTAAAACATCAGTAAATTCCACACTTGCAATTCCTTCAAAGCACTTTTTCAAGTGAGGCTGTACCCTGGAGAAAACAAAACGTAACAAGTAAAATGGAAACTATAAAAAGCTTCACATTTAGCAAAGTTCTAGAAAATTTTTCCACCAGTGCTATAAAAGCTCTAAAGGTACTTCTGAAAAGTATTTTTAAGAAATTAACATTTTTGAAAATATATCTGTTAAATTTCAAAAGCCTACTTATCCTCAAGGAACAGTAAATAATAATGATCATAATATATCATATGTAATATAAAGTATATTATATATCATCTAATGTATATTTTATATTATATATATATCTATAACATAATATATAATTATGATGATCTATTATGGATTATTATAAGGTAATATCTATGCAGGATGCCTGCCTTACATATATTATATGTATATAAATATTTGAATATCAATTACAACTTTTAAAACATTATTCATGTTGTCATCAATTCAAGCATTTAATACTAAGGCACCACTTCTTTAACTGTTAATTGTGCATTGTTTAATTATGCATTCCATGCAAATAATAATTATAAAAGATATAAACGTTGCAAATAGAACAATCAAACCCAAATTTAATTCTGCTGCTTGTGTACATGTATCACAGTACTGATTTTAGCTGTATGATGTGATTTTCTTTCCCCCCACAAGGTTCGCTGTCTCATTCACTGCACTGTGGCCACGTCTACACAAGATGCTGACTGCGCAGCAGTCCAATAGTACTACACAGCAGCATCACGTAGCAAAACAGAGACACAGCACTACTGCACAGTATCATTAGGCTACTGAGCAATAGCATCATGAAAAATACATTGGTTGGCACTACTGCACAGTAACTATACAAATACTAAATGACTGTGCAGTAATGACTACGCAGTCAGCATCTCATGTAGATGCGGCCACTAAGAACTTTTCACAGGATTGGCCAGTGGTAAAGTAAATACATTGTGGGCGCAACTATACATGTGCATATACTGCACAATAACTGAAATTACAGCTCAGTACGGGTGCATGTCTACACATGCATGCCCATACTGTGCAGTAAATATGGCAACTTACACTTGAGCATAAATTTGATACCTGCATCAGGCAGGTATCAAATTTATGCCCAATTACTTACTGCACAGTAATGCACGTATAGACACCTTACTGCACAGTAACACTGTGTGGGTGGACTGACTTGGGACTAACTTTAGAGCAGTGATTCTTAACAAGGGCGCCTCAAGCCCCTTTGAAGGGTGTCACAAGAAATGTGAGGAGATAAGGCAAGTGCACGGAGATAAGCACATAAGGACAGGCTCAAGCTGCAGGTATGAGGAGACAAGCAGGTAAAAGCAGGTTTTCCCTGCTTGGTGGCTCCCCTACCCCACCTGCCTAGCCCCTCTGCATTGAGGTAAATGTTGTAAATATTTTGAAATTGGGTGCAGCTCAATTCATAAAAGTTATGGAGGGGTGCCTTAAGTTTAAAAATATTGAAAGCCACTGATTTAGAATGACATAGTTAGCTGTGTTAGTATGAAATCAAGTAGAAGACAGGGTAGATTTGTACCTTATAAACTAACCAAAGTGTGTGGGCATTTCTCTCTCTCTCATATATATATATATATATATATATCAAAAGCCTTTGTGAGATGAAGTTCATTTTATTTAGATAGTGGTTATCTTGCCTTGATCAAGAAGTTGAAATAAATGGCCTTTCAAGACACCTTCCTGACCTATTTTTCTATATTTTTACGACTCCATAGGTGATTATAACAGGTATAACTAACCTGTTTTCCTAATCTGATCTGATTGCTACCTGAACACTCACTTTACCACAACAATTCTTAAATACCACTGAATTAATTTGATGAATTAACCTGAATTTAATTCAGATATTAAAAATGTAACTCCATTTGATTTGAATTCATTTCTGATAATACCTAATTCTGTAAATACTTCATGTGTATAACTCTCTGAATTAAAAAAAAAAGTTTTATGTATAGAAACTCCCTACAGCCATGCTTTTAGCTTGTATGTATTATGAGCCTTATACACACATCTAGCAAATATTACTGTACCGTGAAGGATCTTTGGTCTCTGAGAGAATCTCAAGGAGTTCATCATTAGACAAGAAAAAGAATCTGGGGAAAAAAAGACGCTTCTTCTCTAAGTAATCATTAAGTCCCTTAAGAATTAGTTCCAGAAGTTCATTGCACTTCTTCAGCTTTTCCAGCATCTTATCTATCATCACAACTATCAGAACATGCTTGTCCTGAAAAACAAAATACAATTATTCCATCGGAAAAGGGTAATGAGATACTAATAGTGCAGAAAAAATTGTAGAGTAACTGTCTTGGCTTCTCTATTTTACTTCAAATTTTAACTAGGGCATGCCACATCATAGATGTTTAACATTTATCTTCTCCAATGTCTGCATTTTTGGGGGTGTAGGTTAATATAAAGAAACCGGAATTAAAGGGACATTAATATAAGATCCAGATAAGCTCAGTTCCTCAACTGATATGGATCAACATAGCTCCATCAACTGTGATGAAGTACAGTATGTGCCCCATAATGTTCAATCAGACTACAAAATTCTCTAATACCTGAGATCAGAAAGATTGATTTTTTTTAAAGAAAAAACACTGAATAATTTTATGATTATCAGTAACACTGAACAGGGTTGCCAACTCAAATAATATGTTTTTTTACTGACAAACTGTAAGATTTTTACTGACAACAAAACTTTTCTGCTAATATGTTTTACTGATATATGCTTTAGATAGTGGGGTAGTGGGGTCCTACAGGGTTTGGTCCTTGGACCTGTACTCTTCAATATCTTCATCAGTGACTTGGATGTGGGTGTGAAGTGTACTCTGTCCAAGTTTACGGATGCTACTAAATTGTGGGCTGAAATGCACACTCTGGAGGGTAGGGAACGATTGCAGGCAGACCTGGACAGGTTAGAAAAGTGGGCAGTACACAATAGGATACAGTACAACAAGGGCAAGTGCAAAGTGCTGCACCTAGGGTGCAAAAATATCCAGCACACCTATTGGCTGGGAAGTGACCCTCTCAGCAGCACAGAAGCAGAAAGGGATCTCATAGTCATAGTGGATTTCAAGATGAACATGAGTCATCAGTTAGCAAAGCTAATCACACTTTATCATGCATCAGCAGATGCATGACAAATAGAACCAAGGAGGTGATATTTCCCCTCTATGTGGCACTGGTCAGACCACAGCTGGAGTACTGAGTCCAGTTTTGGGCACCATATTTCAAGAAGGATGTTGATAGACTCAAGATGGTCCAGAGGGGGGCCACTTGTATGGTTAGGGGCTTACAGGACAAGCCCTATGAGGAGAGACTGAGGGACCTGGACCTCTTCAGCCTCCGCAAGAGAAGGCTGAGAGGTGATCTTGTGGCCACCTACAAATTCATTAGGGGGACGCAGCAAGGGATTGGAGATCCTGTGTTCATCAGGGTGCCTCTTGGGGTAACAAGAAACAATGGTCACAAACTGACAGAGAGCAGATTTAAGCTAGATATCAGGAAAAATTTCTTCACAGTAAGGGTGGCCAAAATTTGGAATGGGCTTCCAAGGGAGGCGGTGCTCTCCCCTACCTTGGGGGTCTTTAAGAGAAGGCTGGATAGGCATCTGGCAGTGGTCATCTGACCCCAGCACGCTTTCCTGCCAATGCAGGGGGTCAGACTCAATGATCTGCTGAGATCCCTTCCAACTCTAACATCTATGAATCTAGATCGGGGTCAGCAATGTTTTTGGGCACAGTGCCAAAAACATCCACAATCTTGATTTGTAAGATGTTGGCAGGGGAGCCGCAAGAGGCCTGATCTTTGTTGCGGCAGAGCAGCCCAACCCCTTCCCCGCCATCTGCCCTAAGGTACATGTGCCAAGCAAAATGCCTGTGTGTGCCATGAACTGGCACCTGTGCTGGGGGTTGCCTACCCCTGCTTTAGATAATGTAAATGTACCTCTTCTTCCAAGCACCGCCCTGCTGCCAGGCCCCAGTTAGAAGGGTTCTGTTCAAATTTAGAGATTTAATATAAACCACAGTAAAAAAAGTTAAAAAGTTCAATGAAATGTTCTTGGGTTGGCACCCCTGCTTGACCACAGCAATGGTTCCATGCTGTGCTGCCCATCCCCCTGCCAGAAGTCCAATACTCACTCCCAACAACTGGATGGCAATAACTGCATCATGCACCGTGATATCCACACCCCAAATTTGCCCCCACTGGTCCCACTCCTCCTGTCCTGGCATGGTCCCCCAAAGAAGCCTACCTGCAACTCAACAATATTACAGGCAGCCTGGGACACAGCAACAGCAGCACAACGTTCAGTAAACATTCCCCCACACAGTGCTGCACTCCCACTCTGCCACCAGGTGGTACTGCTCTGCTATGCTGGAGTTTCAGTTAGGCTGCAGCTTCTTACTGTTTTTACTGATGATTAAAGCTTTTTTATGGACTTTACTAACTGTCAGTTTTAGCCTCATCTTTTACTGGCAATCAGTAAATTTACAGACAGCTGGCAACCCTGACCAATAACCAATTTCAAGCAGGAATTATATCATAAGACAAAAGCTCATCTTTGCAGAGTCAGAAAAGAGTTTCCCTCTCCCCCATGGAAAATATTACAGTCAAGAGCCGTGAAGGCCTAGAGCAAGGATGTCAAATATATGGCCCACCAGCCAAATCCAGCCTGCAAAATCCTGCCATGTGGCTCCTGGTGTTGCACCTAGGTCTGATCAGACCCACACAGGCACAGGCCCAATCTGTGGACCAGATCCAACTCACAGATCCCCTCCTTCCCTCTCCCCTCCCCACAGCATACCTGATTGGGAAGCCACTCCAGCTGGTCTGAGACCCAATGCTGCATGTAGCATGGATCCTGGAATAGCTGGAACAGGCACCGCATACAGCGCAGTCCAGCCAGAGTGGTTGCCTTGGCTATATGTGCTGGCTGCCACAGCCAGATCACACCACAAGCAGTACCTGCTCTGGGATGTACACTGCACTAGCTCCAGCCAGTCTGGGACCTACATTGCACATGGTGTTCACTGGTGCTGTGTGCTCCATGGATCCAGGTGCCCCATGGATCCCGAAGTAACTGAAATAGGTGTGGCATACAGCACAGCCCTGGAGCTGCTAAGATGGCTGCTGTGTGCAGTGCAGCTGCCACTCAGGCTGGACTGCACTTTATACGGTGCCCATTCTGCACATTACAGAACTGTGGCTACCAGATCAGGTATGCTGGGGGACCGGGGGGGGGGGCGGAAAGGGAGCCCACAGACTGACCCCAAGACACTCACTCGGCCTTCAAGGCCAAATGATTTTAACACCCTTGGCCTAGAATGTTCCTACTTAAGCAAGCTTCTGAACTGTAAAAGAATGCCAGATTTGATTAGCTTTTTACTAATCTAATATGGCAAACTGCATGTTCCAAATATTCACAATTTGCTACATGTATATATTTAGACATTTTGTTAACTAAATAACAAAAGGTAATATTACGAAAACATAAAGCAAATGTTAAAGTTATATTGTTTTCAAATTCAGTAATAGCTGGTAAGATTTATGGTTTAATGCGTATGAGATTTGTTTATAGTTTGTGTGTGTAGAAAGTAGAATTCAGATCAAACATTTCATTTTACCACTTATAAATTGAGGATTACAGCAAACAAAACTAATTTAAAGCTACTGCAGTTACTAAAGAGTGGTATCTGATTTAACATAAATGAAACATAAAAAGAGGATTTACAGACTTGCTAGTTCTAAAATATGCAAACTAACTTAAGATAGTGTAAAGTTGCTTTAGCTTCAAATTTTTTAATTTAATGGAACTTATGATCAATGTAGAGCCAATTATACATTGTATCAAATACTGGCTTTTAAAAGTAAAATAAAGATCTAAATCAAAAAGCATGAAAAATACACCAACCCGTTATTTGTTCTTTTCATTATGCATATAATTATTTCTGAATATAACACATAGCTGCAGTCTAACTCCCTATGAAAGACAGAATGCATTGCTTATGTACTTGATTTTGTTAAGGGACATATATGCCTCATACCTGATCAGAGTATTTCCTTGTAAATGAAGCACACTCACTTAAGCAAAAAATCATGACACTTCTTTATATTTTGTTAATTGTTCCATAAATGATATCAAGTCAGAGCAATCCGAATTAAATAATTACTCATAATGACTGAGCTGTCAAAATTCAGGTACAGCTAATGCTTGGTTTTATAACAATCTTTAAATGTGAACAGTACAATAATACATATACGTTGTCAAAGTAAAAACTGTCTTTGGTTTTCTTTCATATAAATAAATACATTACCACATAATTTTCTGTGTATAATTGACCCTGCAGTTCAAACTCAATCTAAAAAAATCTTACCTGGTTATGTTTTGATTCTTTTCATATAAGAAAAAAATAAAGATGTCCATTTTCAGAATGGGCTTCCTATCTAGAGTTCTGGTGAAGCATACATTCTAATATTATAGAAGCCTTAATCTGTCTGTCTGTCTGTCTGTCTGTCTGTCCATAATGCTTTATTCTCACTCTGATTGGCTGACTGAAACAACCAATCAGAGTACAAATACAGCATTGGGACAGGAGGTGGTAGCACAGCAGAGCACCACCATGATGGCAGACACACAGGGGACAGAGGGTGGGGCGACGTCAGCACAACTAGCCTTGCCCCTCCCCCACCCTGCTCCTTGGAGGTGGTGGCAATGGCACAGAAAGAACAGTGGGGGCTAGGACAGCAGCACTGGCCTCGCCCCCCTGCCCTGCTCCCTGCAGGTGGTGACTATGGAGCAGAGTTAGCCTTGCCCCTGACTTGCTCCTTGGAGGTGGTGGCAGCAGTGTGGGTGGGCAGTAGGGTTGGGATGCCACAGAGGGGGCGAGGCCATCAGCACTGGCCTTGGCCCGCCCTTCCCTCCTTCTGTCTTTGCCACCTGCAGAGCCAACACAACGGCAGTGGCGGAAGGAGTGGGACCAATGCGGGGGGGAAGAAGCTGGCCCAACGCAGTGGTGGGGGGAAAAAAGTAGGCCTGGGCAGTGGGGGGAGGGGAGGAGCACGCCTGGGCCTCACACAGGGGAGAAAGGAGTAGGCCCAAGGGGGAGGGGAGAAGCCGGCTGCCACGGCGGTTGGCAGGGGAGCAGCGGGCCTGGGCTGACGCACCAGCAGCAGGAGAAAGGGCGGCAGGCCTCCTCCCCTCTTGGGCCCAGGGCCGTTCCTCCCCCACCCCCACACCTCCACGTCAGCCCTGAGCCCACTCCTCCCATCCCCACACCACTGCCATGTCAGCCCGGGCCTGCTACTTCACCCCCCCAACTGCCACAGCAGGCCGGCTTCTCCTCACCCGCAGACCCGGTCCTCCCCCACACACTGCATCGGGCCTGGGCCCACTCCTCCCCTCCCCCTGCGGCCATGGTGGGGAAGGGGGAAGCAGGCCCGGACCCCAAGCAGCAGGAGGGAAGTGGGGAGTGGGCTGGATGGGGGGAGCCCAAGGGGCTCTGTCCCAACCCACCCTCCCCATCCCCCATTATTCTTGACAGGCAATTGGCTAGTGTCATTTGTTTGATCACTTACAGGAAAAGAAACCCTATTACAAAAGAGGGTAAATCAGGTATGCAAAAAGACAGTATGACCAGTAGCTCGAGTTTCTATAAACCATGTTTAGTCTGCCATAGGCTCTAGTCTCAGAAGTTTTAGCATGACCTTGCCCATTTTCCTCACAAAAAAATCCTGTTTTCTACCTACTAAATTTATTAAATGTAGAAAGTAAATCACAGAGTAATTTCATTCTCATTAATATGTATACTTTCAAATGACACATTTAAGAGGTATAATATATGATTTTTCAAATTTGTGATAAAAAGTGAGACAGATAAAGGATGCATTTTTATTACAACCCACAGCATTTTTATAACACAACGGCAGATGAATGGAAAAAAAAGCAGGGAGAAGACTCCAGTTTAGCATTGTGATTTAAGAAAGAGCATTTAAAATTATCAGAGAAGAATCTTCTTCTAAAACACAAAATCCAAAAATTACATTTCTGGACACAGAGTGCCATCTTGTGGAGCAAAATTACTATTTGTTAAATCATTCTGAAATTTCAAAATTGTTTGCTAAAGTAATTATAGTGCCCTGTACAAACACTAAAGAAAAACCAAAGGGTGGCCTTGAGCTTCTTTGGGGGGTTTTCTGATCACTACCAAAATTTATTAAATTCCAACAGTTGATTTTATTTGGTTCCCTCAATAATAATAACTAAAAGACTGGAACTTCTTGTTGATGTCCAAAGCAAACAGGTCAATCTTTGAACGCCTCCAGTACAAGAAGATGACACTGAAGAAGCAATTCCTTGATTTCTAACTGGTGGTACAGAAAGACGCATTTGTTGAGACTACCCACTCAAGTAAACTGGAGGCCCAAGAGGTGCAGTCCCAAGAGATGCATTTTAAGAGTTGGAACAGTTCCATGGGCTGACCACCTCCCTGCTTATTTTGTGCCTCCTTATTCGTTGATTTAAGACACTGGTGCTCAACCTTTTGGCCCTGGGGGCCAAACGAGTGCTACAGGGCCTTCCACATGTCAGGATTGGACCCTAGGAGCCCGACACAGCTCCCTCTCAACCTCTGTGTTCTGGGATTGGGCCCTGGAGCCCAGTGCTGCTCTCACTGAGATCAGATGCCAGGTCCAGTGTGCAAGTCTTGAGGCTCCCCATGGGTCTAAAGATTTGACAGCAGGGGAGTAAAGCCACTGCTCCCCTGCTGCCAAATTTCCAGACCTGTGGGGAGCCCAACAAGCCAAATGACATGGCTCTGCAGGGTGCATCTGGTCCACAGATCAAGACTGAGGACCTCTGATTAAAAACATTATGGTGATATTGTCCATCATACCCTGGATATGATACATTGGTTGTGATATAAGAATGCCTGGCATGCTCTGCATAAAATCCTGAGCTCCAAGATACTGCCAGATAGTTTCACCTCTTTGGAAGACCAAAGACATTGTACTCAGAGATCATTAATATGTGATCATTCCCTTCAAAGCCAAACCTGCATGCATATGAAGTGTAGACTGATACACAAAATCACTTATGTGCCACAGGAGGCTTGGTGGCCTAAGGTGCGTAGGCCGGCCCTGACATTGTCAAGTTGGCCTCCACCTGCAAAACCAAAATACAGCAAAGATAAGAGGTGGTCTCAGAGGAGGTATTGTTAGGGTAGCTTGTCATATTTTATGCTTTAAAGTTGCATCTGTTTATAGAGTAGTGAATTACAATATTGTTTAAAGTTTTTTTATATTCAGCCTAAAGTTCTGTATAGCGTCATTGTTATCTGAACTCTTCATTTTTCAGGTATTTGCAATATCAGCTGGTCTTGCCTCTCGCAAGCAGCTTATGGCCTTGAGTTTGCTGGCATGATCTTTCTTTCCTTTTCTGTGAGAAGTTTTTCTAACACAACATAGTAATAGTTTTGTTACTAGCTCAAATTAACTGAACTTGGCTCTAACCAGCTGATTCAGAGGGATTAAATGATTGGCTATGTTAATGAAAGGTGATAAAGAAGACCAATGGACAATGCCCAAAGTAAGACACTGCAAAAAGGCCAAGTTAAGAGGTGTGCTTGTAGTGGGTCTGTTAAACAAAGGAGTATGCTGACAGGATAAAGTATGAACAATATGCTGACTGCTGAGAGAGCAATCCAAAAGCAAGGAGTCATCAAAGGACTCAAGTTAAAGAAAAGTATAAAAGTGGGGAGCAAGCAAGTTAAGTGTGTGTCATCATCATCATTGTCATCATGAATCCAGCTTTCAACACCTGTCTAGACCATCCCAGCCAACGACACACCCTTTGCTTCAGGAACTGAGTGGCCGTCTTTTCTGTTGAGCAAAGTAACATCTGGGATTGGGTGTGATCATTGTACTAAGTGCTTTTCTCTCTCTAAATATAGAAACTGCTAAGTTTGACTTTGGTTTTAAGACACTGAGTTGTCTGTGTTCCTATTTCACATTCCATTTAAGGGTTAATTGTGCTTTAACGGTCCCTAAGCACTATCTGCTAGACAGAGGTGCTATCAGTAAGTTCTGGCCATAAACTATGGTGGTCCCTATGAACTCAGGATTCCGAACTGGGACCAAGTTTCACCTTTGGCTATTAACCTTTAGGCCCAAGTCTGGGATAAATACAGAGTGATCTGAAGGTTCAGAGGAGCTACCCTTTGGTAGTCAATCATCAGAAAAAGATATATAGAGGGATGGGACTAGACAACCTTGCGATGTCCCTGTTAGCCCTATATTCCTATGATCTTTTCTCCTGAGGCAGGCCATCACCACCACAAGGATCCTGGTGAAGACATTTGGGGTTGCCAAGAGGCCATAGGGAATGACCTTGTATTGGAAATAGATTTGGCCCACCACAAAATGGAGGGTGTTTTTGTAGAAAGGCATTGTGGCAATATGGTAGTAAGTATCCTGAATACTGAAAGATATGAACCATTCCCCTTCTTCTAGAGACAGAATGATAGTGGCTAGTGGTGCCATGAATTTGACCTTGCAGATGAAGGCAACTTCTGCAGCCCAATTGGACTGTAATCTCACTTCCCTTTTTGGAACCAAGAATAACTGCTGTGAAACTCCCTCTCCTACGGCCTCTATTACTACTGGGAGGAAAGCTCCCTGCTACTATATCTCACACACACAATACCAGTAGTGCTGGTCATAAAGGCTGCTTACAGACATGAAAAAACCAAAACAAAACAGCACTTTATTTTAAGTTCAGCATGCCCCCGCACCAGAGCAGCACATGCCTATAAGAGGCATCACATTAGTTTGAGCCAGCTCACTCAATGTCTGTATAGATCAAGCATTTTGGACGCTTTTATAGTTTCATAGTTGGTAGGGTAGGGTAGGGTCGGAAGGGACCTGAGCAGATCATCAAGTCCAACCCCCTTCCAAGGGCAGGAAAGAATGCTGGGGTCAAACAACCCCAGCAAGGTGTCTATCTAGCCTCCTTCTGAAGACCCCAGGGTAGGAGCGAGCACCACTTCCCTTGGAAGTTGGTTCCAGATCCTAGCCGCCCTGACTGTGAAGTAGTGCCTCCTGATATCTAGCCTGAATCTACTCTCCATCAACTTATGGCCATTATTCCTTGTTACTCCCAGTAGTGCTTGGGGGACAGGGACTCTGCCATTGCCTGCTGGTCCCCTCTGACTAGTTTGTAAGCAGCCAGTAGATCCCCCCTCAGCCTTCTCTTGTGGAGGCTGAACAAGTTCAGGTCCTGTAGCCTCTCCTCGTAAGGCCTGCCCTGCTGCCCACTGATCATGCGAGTGGCCCTCCTCTGGACCCTCTCCATGTTGTCCACATCCCTCCTGAAGTGCAGCACCCAGAACTGGATGCAGTACTCCAACTGCGGCCTGACCAATGTCATATAGAGGCGGAGGATCACCTCCTTGCACCTGCTCATGATGCATCTGTGGATTCAAGACAAGGTACAGTTAGCCTTTCTGACTGCGTCCCCACACTGCTGGCCCATGTTCATCTTGGAATCAATAGTGACTCCAAGATCCTTTTCTGCCTCTGTGCTGACAAGAACGGCGTTCCCCAGCCTATAGGTGTGCTGCTGGTTCTTCCTCCCTAGGTGCATCACCTTGCACTCGTTAGTACTGAATCCCATCTTATTCTCATGCTTCACTCATATGTCATTTACATGGCACATACATCTTTGTTAAATTACACAGACGATCAGGATACCATTACGGTGCAGACTAAACATGTAAGGTTTTAAAGATACAGATGCATCTGCTGCTCAATAAGCGTGTCTACATGAGACACTGACTGCGCAGTAGCTGAAAAATACTGTGCAGTAGCGCATCACAGCACAGATACTACTGATACATTACTGCACAGTATTATTAGGCTACTGCACACTAGCAACACCTAAAATATGTTCGCTGGCACTACTGCACAGTAAATCTGGTCACCCACGTTTATTTAGTTCTTGCTAATACAAGTACTAAATAAATGCACAGTAATGACTATGCAGTAGTGTCTCATGTAGATGTATCCAGTATGTAAATAAACAGCCTCCCTTCAGAAGGAACAAGAAATAAAAACATTCAGTATTCATTTAGAATAAATCTGTAGCACCAAAGGAAATAAAGTATTTTTTCATGTTACTTGCTTCAATTGTTTAAATTGTTTTAATTTCTGTCCAATATTACTTCCTTTGAGATACCTGAAACAGTTTTGCAAAACAGCACTTTTTGCAAAAATATCTTAGGAAGGGCTGGAATGAAATACAAAAATCTGTTCTGTACATTAATAAATGCTATTTTTCTGATATAATTTTTCTGATGTGTTTTCTGAAAATGCATTCAGAATTGATCTTAAGAAATTTGTTCTTACATGCAAGACAGCTTTCATTAACTCTTTCCACGTCTTATCCACAGTAGTAAATCGTCTACTTTCTTCAGGCATCTGAGCCATAATGTCAGGAGAGCTAAAAATTGGTTCTAAATACAGCCAAGTTGCCTGAACCTTCAACCATTCATCCAGGATCTCCTGTACCAACAGCAATTTAGCTTCCCATTCCCTGCAAAACAGATAGCATTGACTTCTGCATTATACTTATGCTAACAGGTATAGCTTTACTTAGAATATTACATCTGTGGCCTTTTGACAAGTTATCTAAAACTAGGAGTATTAAGAACCAGGAACTGGACAGTGAACAAAAAAAACCAACTTTCCAATTCTACCTCTAATTTATAAAATATAGCTATTTACTTTCACATAAAAGGGCAAATAGTGATAACATGTTCACTAAGACAACAATAGTTTTTTATATAGATTTGTATATTTCAGTTCTCATACAAACTGGAGATCATGCTCTAAAAACAAGAATATATGCAACTCTTGCGTGAAATAGTGCCTCTTAAGCACTTTCAGAAGAAATAGGTATATAAATACTGAATCAAATCCTTCAGCAATGAATTCCATGTCACTTCAGTCCTAAGTATGAGGCCATCATTAATTAAACAAAAACATTAAGTTCTACAGTTCACTTATTAACAGATAGTGTGATCCAAATCCCACTAAAATCTATTAAAAGTGTCCTATTGACTTCACTGAGTTTTGAAACAGACCTTTAGGGGAAACTGTTACTCTGAAAAAACCTCATATCTTAACATTTTTCAATTATTTTCAAAATAAGAAAAATTAACTAATAGCATATTATTTTGTTACACACAAAGCTGTGCATGAGCCTGCAATTCTACCAGCAACTTCTTTTTCCCATCATCATAAACCAAAAGAGAATAAGGCTAGGGACAGACATTCAAAAACCCTAAGCCTGAATAGATTCAATCTTTGCAGATTAGTCTAACCTAGCTAGGCTGAATCAGTTTCTAAACATACAACATTCCCTCTGGACTGAAGAAATGCAGGCACATGGCTGCACTGGCTCAGGCTAGAAGCCAGGGGGCACTAGAGCAGCCCTCCCTTCTCTTCCAAAGTGCTGAGCTGAGGGGGGGCGTGGCCAGGTCTCAGCAAGATGCTTGAGTAGGGAGGGGTTCCCTCCCCTGCCCGTCTTTGCTCTAGACCAGCCCAACAGGGAATTGATAACAGAACATTTATCAGCCCATCAAAAAAACAAAAGCCTCTCTCATTAGTTCAAGCTCTTCTTAAACAATGTTTTCCAAGGAAGGAACAGAGGGACATTACCAGCTGACCTGTTGATTAGCTCCAAAAAGTCCTAAGTGGACACTGTCCTGTCTGCCTTTGTCCTGTCTGCCTTACACAGACAACTCTCAGCATTAGCCAGCATACCATGTGCTGGCCACGGTCTGTGCTGTGAGAGAGGGGAGAGGAGAATCCCTGCCTGAGCAGGGAGTTTGGAGGAGGGAGGAGGCACAGGGAAGCCACACAGATGCTGCTGTGCCTGCCATCTCTGCTGGAGCTCCAGCCAGGGAGCAGAGGGGCAGGGCCAGCCCAGCTCTCTGGAGCAGAGGATTCTGCCCAGGCTGCAAAGCATCTGGGATGCTGGGGGACTCTAATTTAAGCTAAACCAGAAAGGGGTCTGGGACAGACATTGCATAAACTGGTTTGAGTCAAATCAGTTAAGTCTAATACTACATTTAACCAGATTTATCTCAAACCAGTTTCAGCCATTTTCAAACTGGTTTATGTGTACTGAACATCTGTTCTGTTACAGGTTTAAACCAGTTTCTGATCACTTAAACTGGTATATGTGTAATGTCTGTCCCTAGCCTAAGAGTCCAAATTGTCTGGTAAAAACACTGACATGCTGAGATATTAAAAAAATAGAATATTTAGGGTTTGAACTTCAGGTCCTGAGGTAAGTCTTTAGGTCCTGATGTAAGTCTTGTATGGCCTGTGTTATTTAGAGAGTGCAACCAGATGAAGCTGATTTTCATACATGAGTGACCTATTGACTTCAACTGGTCCAACCAGCCCAGGTCAAGGACTCTTGTATTAATAAATTCTAGGGTCACAAGAGAACATTCATGTTCATCTGTTTGCACTCTTTAAATAACACAGGCCATACAATTTCACGCAACGCATCTAACCCAGCATCTCGTGGTTGAACAATATCAGCGGTTCCCAATCTGTGGAACGGGTACCACCAGTACTACACAGATAACCTGTCAGAGGTATGCATTAACAGATTTATTATAATTATTTTATATAACAAAAATTTGTTGCTGGTACTTAGGTTGAACTCAAAAATTTGCTGGTGGTAGTTAAGATTGTATCATTTTAAATTGGTGGTGCACAATCTGTCAGAATTTGGGAATCGCTGAACTATATACATTCTTTTAGGATGGGGTGGCCAACCTGTGGCACAGGCAGCCACTCCTAGATGATTGGGGAGACCAATTGGGGAGGGGACAGGAAACACGGTGGAATATCAGGAAGGGACCAGAAAGCAGATCATCAGATCAGGCAGGGAACACAAGGCAGGAATCAGAAAGCAAAGGAGAAGATTGGGCAGGAGAAGGGCATGAGATTGGCAGTAGGGGAGGATGCAGGCCTAATTTGTGGCACTCCTACAAAAAAGTTTGGACCCTACTGTTTTAGGGTATATCTATACAGCAAAATGAAGATATGATTGCAGTATGTGCTAATATCCCTAAAATAGATTCATCTATTTAGCATAGATAACAATAGCAATGAAAAAACAGCAGCACTGACATTATTATACACAAACAACCAGTACCCAAATGCTTCAGGAAGAGCTGCTAATGTGATAAAGCCCATACTGTTACAAGAAATCCAGGGTTGCCTGTGAAATCCTTGAGAAAAAACCTTAATAAAAATAAGTTTCTATTGAGTCTTACCCTCCCAGGTGGGCCTCACAGCCTGCCCGGGAAGTGAAGGCACTGGTTGGTGGGGTGGCATGAAAGGGGCAGCAGACAAGATGGTGGCTGCCCCTCCTTCCTCCTACCCTCCACCCTCTCCACCAATCAGTGCTGAGGGAGGGGGCCAGACAAAGAGCAGCCAGCAGTCAAGAGGGTGGCTGTCCCCTTGTCAAACTCTTTACCGCAGAGCCTCTCTGCCAATCAGTGCTGAGGGGAAGTGCCTCTGCCAATCAGCACCAAGTGGCCAGACCACCAGGAAATGCCCATGAAATGGGCTCTTCCTGCTGGAACATGGCTTTGTCTCACTGCAAGTTAAGTACGTCGCTACAGATAAGTTAAGATGGCACAGCCATGCTACAAGTCATTACATTTGTAAATTTATTTTGATGTTAGACATATCCTTACAGAAATTACTACATTCTTTTGTAAATAGTTTGAATCAGATTACCTATGATAATCAATTCTTTTTTTTACCTTTATTTATTAACAAATACAATTATCAAATAGCCAATTTATCATGTAAAGATACATCCAGTCCCCTTAAAAACATATATGAAGACAGATATTTATCTATCAACTGCACTCACTTAACCCAAGTCAATGCCCAAAGGAGTCCTGTATCCTTTTCTTCTCTTCCTTTCAGTCTCTGAACAGTTCCAATAATCAATTTTAATAGTAAATAATATTCACAGCTACATTTTTGCCTTTTATGTCCAATTTGAATTTTACAGATTCAACATCCAACCACTGGACGTTGTATGCCTTTGCCTCGTAGATTAAAAAGCCTTCTAACATTAATTATAACTATTAGAATTTTAATGCAAGTAATTATAACAACAGCAATAACAATTACATTTTTATTTAATCTTCTCTGTCAAAAGCTAAAAGGATTGAACTCCTTTAGTCTTTCATTGTAAAGTATGTTTTCCAGACCACAAGTCATTTTTGTAGCTCTTTTCTGAATTCTTCACACTTTTTCAACCTCCCTTTAAAAGTACTAGCACTATAATTGGATAAAATATTTAATAGAGATCTCACCCATGTCTTTTGTGGACGGAACATTATTGATGCTTACTCTTCCCAGAAATTCCCACTTTTCTGCCAATAGAAATTTATATGCGTCGTCCTATTTACATGTTTTAAAAATCTGTTATCTTAGATGTGGTGATGAATCCCATTTGTTTGCAATTTTTACATCATAAATACCTAGTATCAAATTGTATGGTATAGTAAGTGTATATATTATGTGGTAAGCCTCCATAATTTTCCCAAAATGTCATGGTAATCTCTTTTTAAAGGGATAAGGCCTTTTGCTGATGGTGAAATGCTACTGAAATATTTTACCCAATTATGAAGGATTCCATAATCCTAAATATATATAAATTATATCTTAGTCTTAGCTGCAGAGTAAGAAGGAAACTGTTTTTTATTTAGGAATGCCACTACTTCTAGTAAAGACTTACCTCATATTTGTTTCATAAGGTGCAATAAATGGAGATCCTCTCATAGTTTGTGTTTTAACAATGTGGTCATCTAGTAACATTTGAATATCATCTACAGATGATAAAATATGAGTTCCTGTTTCCCTATAAGCAAGGATATTAAATTCCATCACATCCCATTCAGAAATCATTTTCATCATGGCCTTTTCAAGTGAATGCTCCTTGCTGGCTGCTTCACTAATTGTTTCAAATTTCTCCAAGAAAGCCTCAAGATGCATATTAATATATGAAGAGACAGTTGAGTCTTCAGTAGGAGTCAGTGAGACATTGGCAATATCTGACATGGCTTGCCAGTGACGTTTTCGCAATCCAGGGTTGCAAATCACCTGGATTAATGGAATGTGATTTTTGAATTCTTCTACTTTTGCTTTAATCTTTGTTGTTATTGATAATGCATTTGGAGAATCATGGAAGGTTTTTTCTAGTTTGTAGAGTCCACGCCAGTAATTTCCTACATCTACCTCTACCTGGTCTGGATTCACTTTTGTGAATTCTCCATCCATCCAGTTTTTGTGTCTACTGTTGAACTCTATAGTCATATCATAGAGACGAAGATATGGATTAAGAGTGTCTTGGATTTTTTTGCGCTGAGGGTATTGAGATGCCGGCCATCCAAAGGCCTCTTCTTCTGCATTAAACTGGTCAATCTATAGACACAAAAGTAAAGTCTGAAATACAGAACAAATTGCCCACATCTTCTAGCTCCTTCCTATGGGTATTAAGATCATACAGTCATAGGGTTAGAAGGGACCTCAAGAATGCAGGAATGTTATTCAAATGTTTATCGAGCCTCCTCTTGAAAACTTCCAATGAAGGAAATTCTACAACTTCCCTGGGCAGTCTCTTCTACCATCAGCTATCAGTAAGGACATTTTTTATTTCCTTGAGATCTAACCTAAATCTTACTTTGCTGTAATTTAAAAATAATGCTTTAGTTCCTGCTTCTGCAGTAAAGGAGAATAGTTGTTCTCCCTTTTCTAATTTTATACATGCATATACATTTACATATTAAAAACTAGCTTTAGGTTTAAAACATTTAAGAGTATAAAGACCAAAAGATTTTAAAATATCCAAAATGCAGAGACTTGCCCACCTATATAAACCCTGAAGTACAAATCAGCTACTCTCCAGAAGCATACTCCAAGGGTCAAGAGGTTCAGCCTCTAAGGGAATAAAGAGGATAGCAAGACCTAGAGTCAAATAACCCTTACAGAAAAGCTGTATCACTAGCCTTGGTTCCCCCAATGTAGAGAAGTCCTTAAATGACAGACAGCCAGCAATAAGCAGAAGGGAAATACTGGAGAACTTGATCTTTCATCAGCAGAGACCCTAGGCATGATTTTATTCAGAACAATTTAGGAAAGTGCTTGTGCTGCTCTAAGTTAAACTGGAGGCCATTTCAGATCTCTGGGGTGTAAAAACTAGAGAAGACCTAAAAGTAGAATAGAGTTACTTCTGCTTCCTTGTCTTTGAACAGTGAAGAGCATGAGCCTGGCAGAAGTCAGAACTGATCTTAAAAAGAGGGATACTGTCAGCCACATTAGAGTAATTTCTAAAACTAGGCACCTGACCTAAAGATCACTTAATGAGCTTTGAATGATACCCTTAAGAACCAAATAAGTTCCTGCAGCAGTTTCATCATTTACTTTAATAGGAGCAAACCTCAATACTCCAAAAGCCCCAAGGTGATGTTCAATTAAAGGCATGATGGGATTTTATCTGCAATCCCAACAATCTCACCTCCTCCCATGCTACATGTCCATGGCATAAGGTACAACTGTGGGATCAGGGATCAGATTCCAATTGTGCCCTATTGTTGGTGCAAGGAGAGCCCAGTATCATGATCCCAAACTCCATGTACAGTGGCAAGTAGCAAGCTGGGTGCCCGGTACACCTGGATTGGAGTAGCAATCAGCTGATGGGGGCTCCCAGCCTTTGGGGTGCATTGGAGCCTTTGAGTCCAATTAATTCCTGAGGCTGGGAGTGCTAATCCAAGTCAGGCACATCAGGGACCCAGTTTGCTGCTTGCTGGTGCAGAGGAAGCCCTGCACCCACAACAGACCACAACTGGGAACTGATCCCCTATCACGCAATCACGTCTATGACCATACACGTGTGGTATTACACATATTATGTGTAATAACTTTGTGGCTTATTCCCTGTTTTATTGTGCCAAATAACTGCATGAACACCTAGCTGGTTTACTACTTAAGACAAGATTAATGGGTTAATCAAATCTTAAGTGTAAGGTCTGCCAGGGGCCTAACAGCCTGATGTGTGTTACACAGGGGAAGGTACAGAGAACTTTATGATACTCTCCAAGAAACAGCTATCTAGGAGGGTAAGCATGTACCCAACATTACTGGCTGGCATCCCTTATTAAGCAAGGTATACAAATAATTAAATGGAAATCCCTCAAACTCTTCTAGCAACCACAGGTATATCAGCAAAACCACATAGCTAATTGTACTGAAAGCAGCTGACATCTTAAAGTAAGGGTGTGTACAAAGGTACACATGTACACTGCAACAGTTACATGTGCAGGTGCCTGTAGCAATACAAGTGCAGCAAAACCACTCCAATTTTAAGTCTACTTCATCCAGGGTCAAAGTCAGGGTGAATTAACTCTCTTGTATTGCCACAAGCTCATGCATACATAACTGTTAGAGCATAACAGCTGTTGTGTGCTCCCAAGCATCAGCTCCTCCTCCCCTTTTGAACCTGCTCCAAGTGAATTTTTGTCATGCTTCCCTTATCACAGCATTAACCTTACCTTCTTTAGAAGCCTCAGGTGAAAAACACTTATTTTACTGATTACTATTTTGGCAGTATCTGATTATCACTTATTGTCATCCCATTTGCTAGAACAGGTTCAAATAGCCATCAGGCTATAACAACATATGACAACCACCTATAACAACCAGGGTTCAGCACTTTAGTAGTCTCCTAGACCCTGGAAATAGAAACTATAAATCCTCCTTTCCAGCAACATTGCATCCTGCTGTGTAAATGAACTTAATCCAGTGCCTCCTAGTAACTCACCTGTAATATGTTTTGTAAATATAACATAAAATTACCTAGAAGCTGAATTAGCAATCATTTGACCAGTTGTCAGTGACTGTTACACTTCCTAAATTAATAATTTTACATCAATTGAGTCAATTATATTTGGAAATTTGAAATCTGTACCTTATCAGCAGCTGCATCCAACTTTGCATTCAACGCCTGAGCTTTTTTCAAATATCTGTTGATTTCCTGAATGTCTCCAAATGTGTAAAATTCTTCACCTTGCCTAGAGTAACTCTCCAATTCCTCAATAAATCGTTCACAACGGATCTGATAAAATGTGTACATATTTCAAATGTATTGTGTTAGGATATTTAAACAACAGTTGGAATTAAGCATTTTTACATAGTAATGGTAATCAAACCTCTGACTGTTAGGCTGCAGGGTTTTAAAATAATGATTTCTATTGAATAGCAATGTTACTAATACACTGAAAATTTTGTCTTTGATTTCAATATGCACAGAATCAAGCCTCATGCCCATAAATTCCCATTTTTTATTCTATCTAGGTACTACTTAGTAGTCATGTAACAATACATTCTGCAAATTCTCAGAACAGTCCAAAAAAAAACAACCAGTTGCAGTTCTTCCAAACATGTGCTTCAGTGAAACTACTCAAATGAAAACCATTTTTCAGGACTTGAATTATATTTTTTTTCTTGGTGACTATGCAGATAATATATCTATAGATACAAAAACAAAACTCATACACAGACAGACAGATATATTTAAAACGTACATAAGCAATAGAATTTATAGTATACTTTTTACTCCTATTTTACAAGGCTTACATATACTTTACAAAAACAATTACAGCATTATACAAGATTGCCCCTGCAAAGATCCTCCAGCCCCACGGTTGTAGGGAAACCTCCAGGATGATGGGGATCACTGCAACAGTGATCCTCTAGCCCTGGGGGTTTCCCCACACCTTTGGGACAGGTGAATCACTGCAGTGTGGTGATCCTCTGGCCACAGGCATTTCCCGTACCCCCAGGGTGGTGGGGAGATCACAACAGTGGTGATCCTCCAACCCTAGAGGTGCCTGGGAACCCCCATGGGTAGAAGCCCCTCAATTGAGGGGGGTTCCCAGCCATAGGAACTTGCTTATTCCTGGTGCAGGGGGATCCCATCACACCTTTACTTGCATGTGTAGAAGGAGCCCAAGTAAAATAAATCTGCTACATGGTACACTTATGTTACAAAACTGTATTATTTAAACATTCTCTTGTACACAGTGGGCACATCTACACATGCCATTAGTGAGCCTCAATAAACTCTGGCGCAGTTTGAGGCAGAGTCAGCTGCTCCTAGGCAAAGGCTCTTCACACGTGCCCTGTACTGCAGCAGTTTGAGCCACAACAGAGCAGCCCCAGGCTGCCAGCAGGTTTGGGGGAGTTATCCCTGGGCTCCAGGTCACGGCATCAAGTGGCCGTGGGGTTGGCTGGGGCACAAGAGCGCCCAAAGAACAGAAGCATGTGGCTAGGTGGCAGGCAGAGGTCTGGCCTCCTGCTGCCTGGGCTATAATAAACTGTGGTATAATAAACTGTGCATTTAGGTGCAGTTATTTTCACCATGGTAAGATAGTAGTGTACCTGATAGTACTATCTTACACAAGTGAAAATTAGTTTGCTGTGGTCTAATAGTGTTGCACATGTAGACTGTGCCGCTTTCCACCATAGCAAATTAGTCTACTGCGCACTTAAGCGCACATGTAGAAGCACCCAAAGTTCAGTTTTAAATTGTATCTGGCATACTTCTATTGGCTTCCAAGGGACTAATCACATAGTAAAAGTTAAACACATTGATAAGTGTTTGCATGATCAGGGATTTCAAGGTTTCATGCTTATAACTTTCATAACTGTCACTGAAAGTGCTATACAGCTGTTTCATCAGGACAGAGCAAAAATATTAAATGTGGCTTAGACTGTGTAAGTCATGCATAGTATAAGCAGTGTAAAACAGAAATATTAAAATTAATTAATGAAAGTATACTAACATAAACTAATATATGTCTATTTAATATAATTAATTCTGCCTCATTTTTAAAGGTGATGTAAAATAAATTAACTGAAGACATACCTTTACCTTTCACATTTATTATTACATTACAGGTAATTCACTTAAAACATTCAAGTAGCACAAAGGTTTCTAAAATGCTGTTATTACAAACCTTAAGTCCCGCTTGAAATTGTTCTATTTTTTCTTTAATTATCTTTCTGTGCTCTTCAAAAATCTCTGCCATTCGTGCATACCACTGAAAGACACTGTTGTTCAGCCTAATATCTGCCGGTGATAAGTTTGTACATTCTATCAGGAAAGCAAGGCAATTTTTAGCATCCACTAATTTCTGTTCCAGCTCAAGTATGTCACATGTTTCCACTTTCTGTACATAGGCCTGGAAGATACAAAATTAAGCAAAGAGGGGTTTTGACAAGAAGGCATGTTATATATTTAATCTGTCAATATAATATCTACAATAGTCTACATATTAAACTTGGAAATAAAACAGATCCAGAAATGATGATGTGGAGAAGATGCTATGCTAACTTGAAATCTTTGGTATGAAATACTGCTACAAGTGTTGTTAAATGAGTTGGATGATGCGTTATTTTGTTGAAGAAAGATAAGGATATTTCTACACTGGCATGAGAAAAAACAAAATACTGACTGCCAAATATTCCCAAACCACTTATGCCACTCATAAAGTGCAGTGTGAATGGCTCAGGGTAGCCCTGAGAGCATGCCCTGGGACTATGCTCAAGCAAGTCAGTCTTAGTGCAATGTTAGAATGAATCCAGGGACAATGGACATAATGTTGCCTCACAGAGCTAATAGAAATGTTGTGCCTATAACTGTGATCTCCACATGGCATTTACAGAAATCAAAAAATGTCTTTGCTCAAGTCAGTTGATCTGGCCCTCAGAGCCTCCTGGAAAGGAAAATGAAAAGATGTTATAGCTCTGTGCCAGCTCCAGGAAGGAATACAGGACAGAGTAAGAAATAGCACTGGTCTATCTGAGCCTTGTCACATCTCCAATGGAGTCAAACAAGGTTGTGTTCCTGGACCCATTCTGTTCAACCTGGTCTATGTAGCTCTTGTGAAGAAGGCAGCTGGAAACAATCTAGCTAGTGTGAGTTATGATGCAGTACCTATGAAACGTTCAATACTGCATGGTTGTGAACAATTAAAAAAAATCACCTTTTAGCTACATTGAGATGACTAAAGTGGTGACTGCATTAAAGAAGCATTCCAAAGAGAACCTGCGGATGCCAGCTGGCTGCTTTGCAGTAGCCACAAACAGATCCAGGATCACAATTAATTTAACAAAGAATGAGGTCATGTATCTACTAGCACCTGGCAAGACTTGTGTGCTACTGACATTGTACATTAATGGAGAATGATTTTTTGTGATTCATGAGTTCTGCTACCTGGGCAGTGTGCTGATACACTGAGTTAGTATTGATGAGAATGTGGTCCCACATCCAGAAAGCAAATGCAGTCTTTGGCAAAATGACCAAAACGGTCTGAAAGCAATGAAGAATCAAGGTCTCCATAAATGTGAACATTTATAAGACCATAATACTTATTTATTTGTTTTATGGGTGTAAACGTTGTACAGACTACACCCCCAGTAGCTGGAGAAAGTCTGGATACATTTCTTTTGTTTCCTCCCAAGGCCAGGTGATTTTACTGACAATACAATGACTAGGTCAGTAGTTCTCAACCTCTGTAGACTCAAGGTACCTCTTGTTAAACTCATAGCACCTTTCTGAAAATGCCAGTTCTCAGTTTTTATTCATTCTTTCACTACAGGAAAAATTATAAAACAATTCTCCTGTTGCAAAAAACTCAGAAAGACCCCCACAGGTCAGAATATTTTTAATGCTATGAATTCCTATTGGAAACCTCTAGATTTATCTTGTGATTTATGTCTGCACATCTAGTAATAGCATCCCACAGCACCCTTGACAAGATCTCAAGGCACCCCAGAGTGCTGTGGCACCCTGGTTGAGATTCACTGGCCTAGGTGCTGCTGTAGGTTGTCATTATAGTACTAAAGCCCTGATGATGAGGAAGCAGTACTGGGCTAGCCAGAATGCAGACATGGGTGATTGGCACGTGACTAACAGCTGCTATACAGAGAACTGGCAAAAGTCAACTAGCCAAGACAGCATTTTGGAGACCTACTGAAAGTTCATCACATTCAGAGAAGGATATCAGCTAACGGCTGAAAACAGACAGTGAAGACCTGAAAATCAAAGAACATACTGACTTCTTTGAGCTTTAAGACAATGCAGATCTTCAAGAAAAGTGCATTAGGCTTAAGGAGCCACAACACCAGAACTCAGAGACCATGCTTCTCCAACAAAATTGTTTATGGCACAAAAAGGAATATAGTCAAAGGTTTTTTTGGTCACAAATGGCCTACTGAGTCATATATAGGGACCTAACAAAATCACAATTTTGTGGATTTCACAGGTTTCACGAAATCCACAAAATTTGCAAGAAAAAAAAAGAAAACTTACTGAAAATAAAATGCTGGCTCCCCAAAGGGCACTACAGTCTTCAGGGCAGTGTGGCAGCCTGCCAGACTGAGTCGGGGGTGGTGACCGCCCACTTGAAAGGCTGCCAGCAAGATGGCTGTCACCCCCACCCCTCTGCCAGGGCTGCCTGTCATGTGGCCCCACCCCTCTCCACCAATCAGCAGCAAGGGGCAAGGCCACATGACAAACAGCCCTCACAGCCAATCAGTGGCAAGGGGTGGGGCCACCAGGGCCCTTCAGTCAATCAGAGGCATGGGGGGGCGCTGCACTCCACCCACAGAATAGCTGCTGGGTTCTGTGTTCTGCCTATGGAACCAGTGGGCATCTGCCTCGAATTTAGGAGGTCTCTAGTCATATCCATACTCATACTCATTACACCACTAGGCAGAGATAATTAGATTGGACAGCTGAAACCATCTGAAGAGTTCTTTAGCACCCTCTAAAGTTAGTAAAATAGAGGATCCCATGGAAGGGGATGTTAAGTAATAGCTCTATATATAGGACTTAAAAGTGGAATATATCTCAAAGTTTGTATGAGACACCAACTCCTCTTTAAACTCAAAACAGATTTCTCTCTCCATAGAGTACATGTCTCTGACTAGCTCAAGATATTAAGAATGGGAGATAAGGCATGTCTATGCCACTTGATTCCAATGCCAAGCAGCACTGTGTAGAAGTAATATAGCCACCTCTGTGTGCGTGTCACCCTGTGCAAAAACAATTGCACTGCTTCCAATTCCAGAGGCATAGCTAAAAAGTTTTGAGCCCTGGGTAAAACACCTTTGTACCTGGAGGAAAAAGGGGATCAGTTTTACTTGCCCCAGGGACTTAAATACCCGCACTGCTGCTGCTGTGTCCCTCTACCCAGCTCCTACATCCAGGTGCTGGTGGCTGTGTCTCCTATGGCTCCTACAATGGGGCAGCACAGGGCTGCTCCTGTTGCGGCAACAATTCTGGGGGAAGAGGTGCCAATACAATGCTTCCTGTAAGTAGGCATGAGTAGATGATGCCCCACTCACCAGTCCTAGTTATGTTACTGTTAGAAAGTAGTGTGTGTGGTGCTGTGCAACGTTTCAACTTGGCATTACCTAGCACAGTAACTGAGAGGTACAGACATGTCCATAGGATTTATCCTATCTAATGTAACTGCTTGAATCCAGCCAAAGCAAGTAATGACCAGAAGTTTATACCATTTGATAACAAAATCTGTTCTATCACTTGCAAGAAGGGGATTACAGACTGCTGATGGACATTCAAAACAAAAAAACAAAAAAACCCCACACTTTACCAGAAGCAACAGCACATTCGTTTATCGCAGCTCTGCAATGTTTGTATCAATCAGGTGCTTCAGCCAGGCTTTTTGGCACTTTTATCTAATAGCTGATTAAATCAGCTATTAGATAAAAGTGCCAGAAAAGCCCCACTAAAGCACCCGATCTATACAGACATTGGGTGAGCCGGGTCCATCTAACATGATGCCTCTTCTGAGCATGCAGGGACGCACCAAGTTTAAAAGTGCTATTTGGGGGAGGGGGAGGGGGAGGGGTACGTCTGTAAGCAGCCATAGTTTCAGGCTTGTTTCTAATTGTCACATTGTTCATATTGCATAAATTACAATTAGCACCTCTTAACACTAAGCAGAAGAGCATAGGAACTTAAGTCCCAATTGATCCTAGAAGTCACATATGAAATATCTGCTCCACTGAAATCAGTAGCAAAACTCCCATTGACTTTAAACAGGGACACTTCACCAATGAGGCCAATTTTAAAAAGTTTACATGGTTGCTGTGTATCCAACAGCAGATCAAGAAAGTTAGTTCTTTCTTGAAATATTTTCTAAAAGGTATACCTTAAGTTCCATTAACTCTTGTGTGTTTGAAGGAGTGGTAAGAGCTTTTTCTGCTATCTTCTCAAACTCATCACATAATCTGAAAAGCATGAAAGACACACAAAGTGTTTTTACCAGCATAACATATTCTTCTATCTTAATATTAAACTAAAAAGAAAAATTGTTAGATTTTATTCTGTTATAACAAAAAATAAAAATATATTTTGTTGATTCCATGTACAAGTAAGATTAAATATCCCCTTCAAATCTTAGAAAAATGCAACAAGAAAATAAAATGATGTACTTTTATGTAGTCACATTTAATGTAATATTTATATTTACCTCAGGTTTATATCTTGATGATCTTTGAACATTTTGGCAATAATTTTTCCACAAAGAGCTTCTGCGCGCTTTGCCAAAGCTCTGATCAATTCATCACAATGTAACTCAAACATTCCTAGACGAATATACTGGAATACAAATATAAAATGAACAAACTCAACACATGATGTTTAAAAGAAATAATAAATAATCCTTAACTGCTGTGTTCACAACATTCTTTATATTTAGTACTACAAGACTGTAATAGATATATTTTTTTAATGGAGAATTTGAGAGGTAGATGCCTCACACTCTTAAATAAGAAATTACTGGCTTCCCTGCTAGTATTTAGTTGAGAAGGATATGATTTTTTTCTGGGGAGAATTTGCTTTAATGTACAATAGTGTAAATTCAAAATAACTTCACTTACTTAAGTGGAGTTACTCCTGATTTAAACCAAAGTAAGTTAACAGGAGAATATATTTAACTCTAAATTCACTTCTTATATACAGACCCTGTAATACTAACTCCATGAACTTCACTAGAATGAAACTTAGAATGAATCTGGCCCACTAGGTTCACTCCCCAGAGTATGTCAATATGATTTTTTAAGGAATACCTACAGCTTTTTAAATGACATCCCTGTAATTTTATTTCAGCAAAAGCATAGTTTTCTCCATAGTTGCACCAAGTCAGAGCTAAAGGTTGGCCTGAGCTTTATAGACTGATAGACTGCATGGTCATAGATCATAAGAAACTAGGGCTGGAAGGGACCACATGAGGTCATCTAGTCCAGCCTCCTGCTCAAGGCAGAAACATCCCTGACTAAGCTATCTCAGCCAAGTATGTCTCACCTGTTCTTGAAAATTTTCAGGGATGGAGAAAGTGATTCCAAAACTCCAACCTGTATTTCCCCTGCTGTATTTTGAGGTCATTGCTCCTAGTCAGACAAAGAGAAAAGCCTATCTCCATCCCCTTTATAATGGCCCCTCAGGTATCTGAAGACTGTTATCAGAGGGGATGACTGTTCTTCGTAAGTCATGTTTCTCAGGCATCTAATATTTCTTGTTGCTCTCTGCTGGAATTTTTCAAGTCTGTCTACATCTTTCTTGAAGTGTGAAGCCCAAAACTGGAGCTGGTACTCAGATGAGACCTTATCACAGGCCACATAGAGCAATCCCTTCCCTTGATCTGCAAATGACACTCCAGTTAATGTAATCCAGTATGCTCTTGTTTTTTACTTGTTTGTTTTGCAGCTAGAGCACTGTGGGCTTATATTTAGCTTATTGTCCACCATAACCCCCAAATATTTCTCTAACATACCACAGACTAGCCAATCATTCTACAGTGTGTATTTGTCTATGCAATTATTCCAATTGATTTCAGACGCTCTCTCCAATTAATCCGGGTCATTCTGTGGGATACATTCAGACAAAATTACAAGGATCTGATGCTCATGTAAGTAATGATGGGCCTATGTTAACTGTTGAGAACGCTGAAAAGTACACTGCAGGATGCATGGAGCATGCTCCCACTTTGATTGCTGGTCACAATGGTGAGATCTGGGTTACAGTTACATTGCCATCAAGCTCAGTGGAAGGTTGCTTGTTGTTTGGGACTGAAGATCTTCCATGGACATTCAGTCTATAAGGCCTTCACCTTTGGCTTCATTTACCTCATAACCCCACATAATATAGAGGCTGTTAAAGTCACCAACATACAGGGCTGGGATTGGTGCATTTGGGAATGCTTCAGCCATTATAAACTAGGGGCTTTGTATACGTTGGTAATATGCAACTCTCCTATTTTGATGGCAGTAGTGTAAGTGTTTTTTTCTTCAGCTGGGGGTAAGACATCAAAATCCATGATGGTGGTCTTCACTTATATAGCTAAACCATATTTTGGACAGTAATGGCTAGTCGTAAGTCATATATACATGTCATATAAACATGTATATAATAGCAGCTGGCCTGTTAGGCACTGGAGACATGGATTTCTTAGAGTGCAAGAACATTGATGGTATGTGTCTTCATCATATTCACAGATACTCACACTTCACCTCAGAAAGTCCCTCAATGTTGAGTTGGAGGATCCCTGTTTCAGGACCTATATGGCTAAACACAGTCATCGGTAATCCCTTGATTCAAGGAAAATCTCTACCAGACCTCACTGATGGGTCTGAGGTGACTCTTTGAGCCACAGATCCATCTACAGAAGTTGCTGATCTTTCCACAAGGGAGAATAGGCTGTAGGCTCTCCTTTCTGCTTCAAGGGCAAGCTGCTTTATCTCAAAAGGGATGCCACTTTGTTGAGGCTGCAGTGCCACTGAAGACAGTCTGCAACCAGCTTCTCCCAACTCTTGATCAGCATCCATTTTCTTGAGGTATGCCTTCAAAGTGTCCGTGTAGTATTTCCTCTGGCCACTGAGAGGTCTCAGGCCATTACTAATCTGGGAACAGAGCAATTGTTTTGGGAGCTGAGAATTGGGCATCCACACACAATGTTGGTCTAGCAAAGTTGGTGCTTGAGGATGACCGATTTAATGTTTGTAATACTGGCTTCAGCAAGCATGCTGACATTTGGGCAGCAATCTTCCCATTTGATATGGAGGATTTTCTGATCCCTCTTCAGGTCGATGATACCTCTCCAGGCTCTTGAGATGACAACGGTAGGTCATCCATGTTTCACATCTGTAGTGAAGAGCATGGATGATGACTGCATTGTAGGCTTGGATTTTGGTGTGCTTAGCAGCTACTTTTTTTTGTACATTCTGCCTTCCAAAAACAAGGTGCATGTCTTGTTTGGGGGCAACTGGCAATATATATATATATATATATATATATATATATATATATATATCGGTATTCTTCCTCTCAACCTCAACACATCCCTATGTACCACTCTGTTAATAGTGAAAATAATTAAAATAAATTAATACCCTTAATTCTCCAATTTGTTTCTTGTACACAGCTGATCATGACCAAGATCATTTCAGATATCAATATCCATGAAACATTTTTGCATCATATACCATTACTTAAGCATAATGATATAACATTTTCCTGAAATATATTGTATGTATCATCGCTTGGACTCAATTTCTTGGAAAAGTATTCCTCATGAGTTTGTGTGGTTGCAAAAATCTACAAATATTAGAATCAAACCAAGTTATAACATATATTCCAGCAAAATGAATATTGGCCCTCTTTTAGGTAAAAAAGACAGCTATAGTTTAGTAAGAAACAGGCTTTCATAAGACAAGCCGATTTATTAACTCAGGATTATTTCAGAATCATACAGCCATAAGCCAGTTTTCTTTTCCACAAGAGGAGGAAATTTTAAAAATCAGCAGATTTAAGTAGAAAAGCAGGAACTACAAAAAGTTCTCTCTTTGTAGAAACTCTGCTGGTGGTGCCTCACAGGGATTCTTTCTGTTACAAAAGGGCTATCTGGGAAGAATTACCATGCAGATTAATGTTCCTGACAGTGGTTCTCTCTCAATGTAGTGGAAGCTTTCACTGAAAATTGATTTTCAGTGTTAGTGCTAACACTGTCTACTTTAACACTACAAATCACTTGGCACACCCACATGAGATATGAGTAAAGCAGCAAAGGCTGACTGGAAAAGAATTATGCTTCAGCACTTGGAAGGCTGTGGCAGGGCACAGGGACAGAGAGGAAGGCATTAATGACTGGTTCCTCCTGAATCTGGGAGGACACCCACAGAAGCTGCCGACCCTGTCAGGGGGGCTTCCAGCCCTATCGACAGCATCAGAGTTGGCCATCAGAGGGTGCACTGGCCCCATCGGGGGGGGGGGGCACATGCACCCCGTGCACCCCATGCACCCCCTACCAGTCGCCTAAGGAGGAAGGTATAGCTACATCTCCTCTGAATGGATAACCTTAACCCAGAAAGATATTCCAAGATCCACTGGCTTTAAGAGTCAAATCATATTTCTACAATGGTAAAAAGCCGTATGTAACTAGGGGTGGCCAAGCACAGCACCAGCCCCGGGCATTGTCTTAGAGGAGGAGTCTGCATCACAGTGGCAGCAGCACACCTACACTGTGGAGCCAACCCTAGTCCCTGGTAGGATTTTGCTGACAGCACAAAACTTCTTAGTTGGCAAAATGCAGAGAAAAATACATGAAAAGGAATTCACAAAAAGTTCCTACAGGCTGGGGAGAACTCCCTTCTCATCAGGACAGCAGCAGAAAAGGATCTTGGAGTCATTATTCATGCCAAAATGAACATGGGCTGACCCCCCCCCCCTGCAGTCAGGAAAGCCAACCGCACCTTCTCATGCATCCACAGATGCATCTCAAACAGGTCCAAGGAGGCAATACTCCCCCTCTATGCGACACTGGTCAGGCCGCAGCTGGAGTACTGCGTCCAGTTCTGGGCGCCGCACTTCAAGAGGGATGTGGACAACATGGAGAGGGTCCAGAGGAGGGCCACTCGCATGATCAGGGGACAGCAGGGCAGGCCCTATGAGGAAAGGCTATGGGACCTGAACCTGTTCAGCCTCCACAAGAGAAGGCTGAGGGGGGATCTAGTGGCTGTTTACAAACTAGTCAGTTTGTAATATAAAGTCGGGGGGGACCAGCAAGCACTGGGGGAGTCCCTGTTCCCTCGAGCGCTACCAGGAGGAACTAAAAATAATGGTCACAAGCTGGCAGAGGGTAGATTCAAGCTAAACATTAGGAGGCTTCACTGTCAGGGCGGCTAGGATCTGGAACCAACTTCCAAGAGAAGTGGTGCTGGCTTCTACCCTGGGGGTCTTTAAGAGGAGGTTGGATGAACACCTTGCTGGGGTTGTTTGACCCCAGTACTCTTTCCTGCCATGGCAGGGGGTCGGACTAGATGATCTGTTCAGGTCCCTTCCGACCCTACCAACTATGAAACTATGAAAAAGTCCTATTAAATCATTTCATCCTTTTCTTGCTGATGCCAGAGTGTTATTCTGCAGTGTGTTATACAATTGTGGTGCTATCATCACTTTTAGCAAAATAATTGATATTAGACAGTATTAGGGGCTAAATCCTGCTTCCAATGAAGTTCATAAAAATTCCAAAGAAATTCAATAGAAGCAGGACTATGCCATGTACAGTGAAGATGCGGGAAACTAATATTCATTCTGAAGTGTTGGTAAAGACTTTCAGTATGTATAGGATAAATGGATTCTCAGTGCTTCAGCTCTAGGTGTGATATTCTATTGGCTACCACTGTCCTACTGAAACAATACCTGTGCCCTTAATACCTCCATGACAACCTTAAACATAAAAGGCAGAGGATACAACGACCCCCATTTTCTTCACTGGTACAGAATCTCTGCCAAACTCCTCAGAAGCAGCATTCATCATTAGAAGTGGATAAGAAGGGCAGATTATGAGATTCATATAACTCGTATAACCAGTTACTGTAAAGTAAGTAAGAATTCTTTCTTCTCCAAGCAATTGTTCACAGGACCCACTTTTGATGATTAGCAAGCACCTCCTGGCTTGGAGGTGGGTGTGAAGAACCATATTTAAACAGGGATTCAAAGCCTGCACAATCAAAAAGGATGTCTGAGCTGTTCAGCATACTAGCCATATTGTAACAGGGAAAATTTTGAATCTTGGGAAATCTGTTTCAGTCATACAGGCTAAATCTCATTAGTAGCAAAGAACCTAACATAAATAAGTATTTTTCATTTTTTGTACAGTAGGTATAAGAACAACCACAAAAACGAATATTTTACTACCTAATGTACTTACTTTATATATAAAATGGATTTAAAATGCTTAGTATACAAGAGAAGTAGACAAAGCTAAAGGTTTTATCTCAACCACCTGCAATTAGAAAAGAGGTTAGATGCCTTTTGCCCTTTCTGCCCTCAGCTGAATGAGAAGCAAGAGAGTATTCAGGGTTCAGGCAAAATACATGAAAAGGTTGCTGGCCAAAAACATGCATACCAAAAGGGGGCTCCTCTGGGCAATTATTCAAAGAAAAATGTCCATCTAGAAAACAGATGAACTCCAAGTTAATACAGTATATTAACACAAAACTAATATTAAAATAAATTCAGTGTTTCTCTATAAACATCAATATAATTTACCTTCCTAGACGTGTACTGTATTTCCTCACTGAGGTTTTGGTACTTAACAATTTCTCCGGTTATTTCTTCAAAGGTATGTTCCTCTGTTAGGAACTGATCAACATCCTGTTCAGCTTGTTTGTTTATTAAGAGTCTAAACTTATCATATAGTTTGAGATGCTCCATAGGTGCAATGCTTGCTTTGGTGATCTCATTTTTTATCCTTTTCCTATGTTCATTCAAGATTTCATCAAGGATAATAGGCTTCAAGTTACCAGATTTGATTTTGCTTTCAGGCTTTGAAAAAAACAAATATATTGTTCCAAATTTGGTGTTGTTATATTCATCCCATGAAAAATAAATATTACATAGAATAATCAATAAACATGACATAATCAGGCAGCTCTCTAAATATGGAAATACATCATATTAAGCATACTCAATCTCTAAAGAAATGAAATATCTGTTCAAAGGACAAATTTATCGTTTTCATTATTTTTTCATTTATTGTCACTTTATAGCTTATTGACTAAAGCCCTGATAAAAAGAAGCATTACTGTACTAAGCACGTGTTTAACTTTAAGCATCTTGAGGGACATACTGTCTTACTATCTCGCCAAGCTTCACATTAGTGTTGACTAAGGGAGTAACAGGATCACAGAACAGAAAACCTTCAGACAAGAAACTTATTCACCTAACCCAACTTTCTGCAAACAACGAGAAAGAAATGAGCACTCAGCACTGTCAAAATATGGACCAGTCCTTTAAATTGCAAGTCAACTCTTTAAAATAAAACAGGTAAAACTTTAAGTTAAAGTCTCATTTTATGATTTTTAGTGCTCTTTATCTTAGAAAAAGCTCTCACTTGCTGTATTATTTTAGTTTAATTCATAGTTCTTAAATGACATTGAATTATAAAATTATGGTTGGAAGGAACCTCAGAAGGTCATCTAGTCCAACACCCTGCTCAAAACAGGACCATCCCAATACAAATCTTTTAAATTTAAAAGAGATTATTTTCACTTCTAGAAATTATAATTAATTTAAAATAATGTATATTAACAAAAGTCTATCCTCTGGGTTAGGAAAAATGAAGGCAGTTTTCTTAAAAATAAAGAGAGAGAGATTTTAAGAAATACAAATATGCTTTTGTACTGTACAATACGTTTATAACAATAATCACAGAAAGCCAAAATACAAACCTACCAGAAATAAGGGAGATTATTTCTTTTATAGAATAGTAATAATATTTTAGATTTATATGGTTTGGATTCTTTGAAATGGTCCATTATGTTCTAAAAATGAAATGTATTACTATGAAAAACACGAAAGTAAAATTATTAATCCAATTACTTATAATCTAAATCTAGCAAAACCATCATAAGAAAACAAGAACAAAGTTATAAAAGAATAGCTTCTTACCCACTTAGAATACAATTTGGTCTCAACTCTTGGCACAAGATTGACAGCTTTAATCATAATGTTATAAATATTCAGAAAAATAACTTCATAGTCATTAAAGTCAGGCTCAAACCTAATACAGTCATCGTCAAGGATCAGTCTCATGATGAAGCCTGGATGCTCATAGGTTCGAACAGATTTCTAACAAAATAGAATAAAATATTAGTACCTGAATTCACGTAGGAGAAGTCAAAGAATTATATGAAAATCAGTCTGTCATGTTTTTAAATCCCTACGGGCTCTAACTATAAATGACATCCTCTACATAAGGTAATCCTCATAAAAACTGCATGTTAAAACAGCATGTATAATGGGGATATAATTTACATAAAATTGACAGTCATTAAGACTGCATTCAACACTATTTTATTAGTAAATGAAGGCGGGGGGGTAGAGTTCTACAAAATAATCCAAAAAAAAACTTTTATGAAGTTGACTGCACAGATTAAGGTTGTAGCAGCTTTGTATTATTAACAATCAGGTATACAACACTACATGCAAGGTCAAATTCTGTCCTCAGTGTATAGATCCATTTACTTTAACAAAGCTACTGAAGATAATAAAACTAACAGTGAATGTTGCATCTCAGCCACAGTGTAACTGGAAGCAGAATCTATTGTGAAAACATGATTCTGAGAAGCATTTTAGGGGTAATATTTGTACCAGAGAGCACTACCCTTGTTGTCATGTGGATTCTTAAATATCCAAGCATGTGATCATTAATTCTGCATATGTTCATGATGAAATCTTTACATTTTTCACCAACTCTCCTTGATTGGACTTCTTTTTCCTGTTAAAACCTCTTTAACCTCTCAGTCACCATGTTAACATATTCTAAATCTACTGAAATAACTGTTAGAAATAGATTTGCACAGAAGTATGTGCTTACTGATGGACAGAGAAAATTATCTATCAGACAACGACATTCATTTAATGTATAAGCATAAAAAACAACAGGAGAGCTAGACAGGGTTCAAGCTGGGAGGGCATGAGAGATATCTTCAGAGCATGCTTCCCACCTCTGAAAAATACCATGGAAATTACTTCAACAGGATTATTTGGGATGAGGACTTCAAGTATATTTGAGGGCAATGCTGAGTAAGAGAGGACAGAGCCAGGGGCCAAATATATGCCACAGCAATCTGCCCTTCAGATTCAACAGATGCCACTCATATCTTTACATGGCTGTGCTCCTTCAGAAAAAGTAGTGTGCGTTGTGCAGATGTGTGAGTATACGATCGAAACAGCTTACTTGCAAGAGCTCTGCTTCCAAGGTGTGTAATGGAACCTTAAAGGTGTGCAAATAACTCTATACCTGCTGCAGTACAAATATCTTTCCCACTAATCCCTAGGATTGACAAGGTTTGGATGCACATTAACATTTTTCATTCATAAATTTAATTGAATGCAATTTCTTTTGATTATTTGATCTTTAGACCCCAAACATGTTAATAGTTTCCTTTTTCCCTGACAAGGAAATAAAGATATGTCAGTATTATATCCTTTTGTATTTATGCTTACATAAAAGGAAACATGCACACCTAAAAAAATATTCTATCATCTAAGAAGGCAGCTTGTCATCATCATTTTTATTACTTCTTTTTTATTAACCTTTGCAGAAGAATTAATTAAACAGAAAAAATAGATTGTATGTACATAGACTAGCAACACTGTCTAACGCTACTTACTGGAGGTTGAACAATTAAATCTGTAAAGTCTTGCATCGATTTTAAGGCTAAGCTTTGCAGTTGTTGAGTCATTAAAGTTGCAGCACAGTTGAAGAAAGATTCTAATTTGGCACTGCTGGCATTGGTAGGCACTTGCTTTCGTTTATTACCTTGGTAATAAATGTTTTGTACTTCTGGAAACCACCTTGAAAGAACAAAAAAGTTTTTCTTAATGATGAGCATTAATAAACCGAAGATTTTTAAACATTTTTTCCTTTTAAATGTATGTTAAATATGCCCATTATAAGGTCAAAGTCTGCATGGCCAATTATAAATTACTTCAAGTGGTGACACAAAACCAGGTGAATTTATCCAAAAGAAGGTGCTTACCTAAAATGTTATCTATTATTCTAAACTAAATTCAAAATGTGTGACAGCCAGATTAGAGAGTTTGTTCTGGTCTCTCATTTCTTAGGTCAGCAGGGGCCATAAATGCTACAGAGATAAAATAGTCAGACCCTAAAGGTAATACAGTCCCTTGGGTCATTCGTGAGTGGAGACCTACTCAAATCATGATTTTGCAGATTTTGCAGAAATTGCAAAATTGGGTGATTTCCATGAAATCTGGGGGGAGGGAGGAGGACGTACTAAAAATAAAATGGGAAAAAGAAACTATTTCCATGGTCCTTCCAGCCACGCAGCCTGGCATGATAGGGGTTGTTGCCAGTATGAAAATGAGCAGGCAAGATGACTGTCACTCTTACCCCCCACTGCTGATTGGCTGAGAGGACTGCCTGTTATGGGCCCCCACCCCTCTCCACCAGTCAGTGGTCAGGGGAAGGGCTGCATAACAGACCACCCTCAGCCAATCAGCAGCAATGGCTATGGCCATATGATAGACAGCCTTCTTCACCAATCAGTGGTGGGGGCTAGGGCCACTGAGGCTCCTTTGCCAATCAGAGTTGTCGGGGGCCCCACCATGATAAGCCCATGAAAAGGGTGGCCAGCCCCATGACCTGCCCGCAAAATGGGCCATCCATTGCCTCAAATTATGTAGGACCCTATTCATGAGAGACCAGAGACTATATTAAGGATGAACACTCACAGGGGGAATTCTGTTCAACTGTCTTTAGCAAGAAGAAAACTGGCCACAGAATACAGTTTATGAATGGAGACAAATAAAGCACAAAAAACAGGTAAGGCAGTATTTTGCTAAAGGTGTAGAGGATGGGAGTAGAATACAGTTGATACTCTCATAGCAAAACCTGGACACCTGTTTATGAAATATGTTTAAAGTTGATCATGCGAATACAATTTTCATCTTAATGGTAAAAGGTAAGAAACTGTTCAATCTAGAATGTGCCAATAAACACCTGAAAGGAAAGCATATTTGCGGGAGACAGGTCCAATAAAAGATATCACCCCAAACTATCCTTGCCTCTTGTTTATTTCCTGGACCATCATGCTTATATCAACCCAACATACCAATAAACATGCAGCATTTCAAATAATAAAAAATACATATTCAAGAATGTGGAAAATGTTGATTTTTTTAATGTCATTAAAACACAAAGTGTAAACAAAATAGTAATGAATAATTGTGTGAAGTCAGTTGATTATATACCAGTTAACAACCTGAGGAATACAGAAACAAAAGACCTATGGGGCAAAATTTTAAAAAATTATGAATTTAGATTGTCACCATTGAACTGTTATAGATAGTACTAGGCACTCATACTCTGCAAATCAAATACTTTAAAATGATCCATATTGGACACTCAAGTACTATGGTACCCAAACTTATTAGTCACATCTTAAAAACTTACTCAGTCTCCCGTGTCTTCAAATTCCTATAAATACAATATTCTTTAAGTGACTTATTACCATGACAGTCAGAGAGCTGAATATATGTGTGATGAAAGAAACATTTCTACATCACTTATTTTATAGTGACAGTACCAGTAATACCACAACTTACTAATTTGACTTATATTACTGCTATATTTTATTTGAATTCAAGGGTTCTAGATGTGAAGCATTATAGATCTGAAACAAAAGCCATGGTTATAGTTTTTCATCTGTATTATTAGTATAAACAAACATGCTTTTATTAATTTGAAACTTAGATCTGTATCTTAACAAGAAATAACTTTTATGAATTATTGTTCTCCCATACAATGCAGTTGTCATTTAAAAGCAAAATTTTAGCCATCAAATTTGAAATATAGGTGATAACCAATGTGATAAACCCAACTGAAATATACTGACTGGATTAGCATTAATACGCATTAAAAAACATAGCAGCTGCAGTTGAAAATAAATGCAATATGTAAAAGAAGAAACATTGAGAAATTTTAGTGATTTGACATTAAAAAACCTAAGACTAAAAACTTTTTAGCAACCAATAAAAAACATATTGTTATGGTTCCTTTGAAAAACTAGAGAAAGATTTCACTGACTGACAACCAAAATATGGGGCAACATGGACTGTTTTTGTTTCAAATTTCAGGTACAGTTTTTCTCATCATCTAAAACCCAGAATAAAAGTTATTTTACAAATTATTATAATATACACAGAAGTTGTATGACTTATTTCTTCCATACATATCAAAATGTTTTCAAAGGGAAGGTAGGTATCATTCTCTTTGGGTTACCCAACAAAAGAAGAAGATTCTAATATTACAAAAGCCTTACTATAATAATAATTCTAATAATTCTATAATAATTCTATAATAATAATTCTATAATTCTATAATAATAATTCTAATATTACAAAAGCCTGTCTGTCTGTCTTTCCATAGCACTTTATTTGAACTCTGATGGACTGACTGAAACAGCCAATCAGAGTGCAAATACAGCATTTGGACAGGAGGTGGTGGCACGGCAGAGCACCACCATGATGGCAGGGACACAGGGGATGGAGTTGGCCTTGCCCACCCCCACCCCTGCTCCCTGAAGGTGGCAGCAACGGAGCGGATGGAATGGAGGGGGGCAAAGCCAGCACTGGGGGTCTCGCCCCCCTGCCTTGCCCCCTGCAGGTGGCAACAATGGAGCAGAGGAGGGGGAAAGGCCACCGGAGCTGGCCTCACCCCCCCTTGCTCCTTGGAGATGGCAGCAGTGATGCGGGGGGGGAGCTGAGTCAGGATGCCGTGGGGAGGCGAGGCCACCAGTGCTGGCCTCAGCCTGCCCCTCCCCCCTTCCGTCATCACCGCCTGCAGGGCTGACACAGCAGCGGTGGGGGAAGGAGGGAGCCTGACACAGCAGGGGAGGAGCAGGTGCACCACAGCAGCAGGAGAGGAAAGAGTGGACCTGGGCCGAGACAGTGGCAGGAGTAGCAGTGGGGGAAGGGGAGGAGTGGGCCTGGGCCCAACGCAGGGGGGTGGGGAAGAGAAGCGAACACGAGGGGGGGAAGAGCAGTGGGCCCAGTCTGGCCCGGCTTGACGTGGCTGCAGCAGCGGCCATGGCGGGGGGAGGGGAGGAGCTGTGGCAGGGAGTGGGGGAGCAGGCCTGGACCCCAAGCAGCAGGAGGGAAGGGGGGAGTGGGCCCAGATGGGGGGAGGGCACGGAGCTCTGTTCCCACCTGCTCTCCCCCCCATCATTCTTGACAGGCAGTTGGCTAATAGAACAATATATATCTTTGAATCTCTAAAAGATGTTCCATTATAATGGATCAATCTTTCACCTTTCTCCAAAACAAAAAAGAAAACATGAAAACATACAAGCACACACAAACAGAGCAACAAAATTAAGGATTTCTCACTGTATATAACTTGATCATACTTTTTAAGTAGAACATCTTTGGCAGATTCCATGTGCTTTACAGCAATAGTCTGGAAGAACGAGAGTTCCATTGATTCCTGACGACTGTGATATGCTTCTTTATCAACTAAGCGTAAATTTCTGTAACAAAGTAATAAAATTAATATATTTAGAAGCATACCTATTGCACACTTTGTAGTTCATTCTCTAGTTTCAGTATAACGATTATATCACAGCTACTATTTTAATTAAAAATATCAGGTGTTGTTAGATACTAGCAATTGTTATTTTAGGAAAACAAAATACCTGTTTAATGTAAATAATAAATATAAAAATAAACGGGTAACAAGCCACAGCGGATTTGAGGCTGGTTTTCTGTTCTGATGTCAATTAAGAAAAAGAGAGCCAATCAGGAGCAAGCAATTTTATCTAGCTTGAGAAGTAAAAAAAATGAAACTACAGGGCAATTAAATAATGAATTGTACTGAAATAATAAGGGAAAAAGGTTAATAGAGATAAGAAAGAAAGGAAGGCCACTGTTGAGCAAGATAAGAAAACAGTATAACCACTTTAAATGGTTCTCATCCAAGTGCTATGTTAACCAAAACAAGACAGGACCAAACAGCAGTGGTTGGTGAAAAGGCACTTGGATGATACCTTGCAAAAGCCCACCTATTTTGAAAACAAAGGCTGGACCAGGAGGGGAAGTCCTACCTTTTCCTACTACCTGGAAAATATTTAAAGGCTATGAGTAATGTGACCACAGAGACCAGCCCAATTTCCTAGGAAACATGCCTGAGAACATCACAAATAGAGGATCAGTTTATGAAGTTCCTCAGAACACAGGTAGAGATTCCAAGGAAATATAATTATGTATTTATTATTATATTATATTATATTATATTATATACACATACATGTAGTCATAGGGAAAACTTATACTTCCTACTGGTTGAAGTAAAGCCCTGGATTTAAGGGTCTCTCTACCCAGAGAACAAGGAGTCCCTGAAGTAGGACCTACACAAGAACGTAAGTCACCATTTACTGGGTCAGACCATAGGACCTGCTAGCTCAGTATTCTCTCTTACAGAGTAAGACTTTATATTCCTAACCCTACACCTCTAAGAACAACTGAAGACTGATCTACCTCCCTTCTAATTCTCCAGTAGATTTTTTATCATGAGCAAAGCTTCTAGCCTCTGAGGCACAGTCTCTCAAGAAGACCCATTGCCAAAATCTGAAGTAAATTAACAAAGGAAGAAAACCTGCTGGTGTTGATCAAATATGAACTAATTACATCTGCCTAGATAAACACCAGAATGTGAAGATATGCAGTCTTTCTCACCTTCTCCAGCAGAATCCATAAGGTAGGGGAGAGCTACCTTAAATTCCTAATGGATGACGTTCTAACGACATATTTGACTGTGTTTGGAACTGTCAAAACTATCTCAGCTCTGGATATATACTCACTCAAGTTTCTAAATGCATCACAAAAGCAGTGTCAACGTTCCAGGTCAAAGAGGAGCATGAAGATTGATTTGAAATGTCTTTTCTGATAAGCAGATTGGTGAATCCAATTCTACATCAATGTCTACACTAAAACTTTTCATCTTCTATTCACAGAGCAGAGGAGACATCATCAAAAGTTGTTTCTACAAACACTCCCATTTGACAGAGGAAGATGGTAGGCATGATAACTATTTTTTATCTTTATCCACATGTTCTTTAACTGATGAAGAGAACTGGTATAGACCAGGATGTCAAACATACAGCCTCAAGACTATATCTGGCCAACAGGGCTCCCAGAGGATACCAGAAAGTCAGGGCCAGAATGAGTGAGGGTGGGGCCTGCTCCCAAGCTGCCCTCTATGGAGCCCTGATGGGCACATGTGTTTGTGGCAGGGGAGTGAGTGAACAATGGCTATGTTAACTCCTGCCCTGTCACTTGTCTCAGGATTTCCACCACCACTTGACTTCCCCTCTTCTTCAGCCCCTGCTGCTGAGTCTAGATCTCACCCAAGAGACTCCTTGTGGTCCATATCCAACCCAGAAATAGAGGTGAATTTGACAGTGCTGGCATAGAGGGAAAAGGATCAAACAGCTTGAAATGGTATCACTTACAAGAAGCTTCCAAGATCACAAGACAAGGACATATATATTCTAACAATCATTATCCATATGGGACATTCTTAAAGCAAAACAATAATTTCAGGATCCAGCCATAAAGTTTTGAAATTCTGAAATGCTTTTTGCTAAAATGCAATAGACAAAGTACTTTAAGTGAAGAATACTTGACAGAAAAATTTCATTGGCGCTTGATTAGTTCCTACATTTTAAAAAAATTGTCCTGAATTAAATTCATCAGTTGCACTATCTTTGAAACAAAGTGAAGTACACTTTACTTAAAGAGAATCTTACTAAAATAACCAGCATTTCCAGTTATCACAATATCACAGCTGTCAGGTAATTTTCTATCCTCAGAAGCCAACAGAGGTTGGACCCAATTTATATATGTCCCTATTAACCATATCTGTAAACTTAGAGAACAAGCCTAAATCTGACAAAAACAAATTTTTAATGACTGTTTCCTTCTCTTTCTCGTAGAAGTAAAATCTTTTAAGAGCAAATATTTAGATATGATTTAAAAATTAATTTAACATCATATCTAAATATTTGCTCTTAAAAATGTTTTCAATTGAAGATCCAATTAATGTTATTGTTGTTGAAAGGTCCCAAATCGTTAGAAATAGAAATGATATCCTACATAATTGTAAATTTCCAAACTTATAAAAATAATTCCTTCTAACAACAAAAAGTTTCCTTCAGTGTCCTTGCTACCAGAATAAGGAGTTACTTCACCAGAATCACCTATACCGGTAAAGTAAAAGAATTCTGCTCTATGTGCTTTCACATTATACAATGAGAACATTTTAGCTGTTAATCTCTTTTAGGTCTCAGAAGTTTCTTCACTGTCTATATTTTCTATCCAAATTCAATTAAATGAATACAAGTTTGATTATTAGAATACTATGGAATAAAACTATTATTATTATCATCAAGGACCTAAGAGATGCCTAGTAATCATATAATTGTACATTTTGACCCCATAGGGTGCATCCAAATGAACCCACACGTGCCGCTTGCTGCATCTCAAAGCAGTTTGAGACGCAGCAAGAAGCACGCTGGGAACAAAAAAAATGTTCCCTGTGCTGCATATTTGCAGCAGGGGCTCAAAACGTGATACCTAGATATCCAGGTATCAAAATAAAACACGGGGGGGGAGGAAAGCCTGAGGCAACAGGAGGCTCGGGTCCTCCAAAGACACACTCTGGTAGCCAGCCAGAGCATCTCTACGGCTGGCCCTTGCCCCAGTGCTGAAACACGCTGCCTGCCTATGCAGGGCAAACAGAGGTGAAGACTGCAAGGACCTGAACCCGGGCTCCATTCCACATAAGTAGGGAGTGGAGGGGGGGCTGTGAGGGTGCGGGGGACCACGGCAGGGTAACTCAGGAGGGGTGGGTCCCCCGCTTGCCCCCCGCAGAATCCACATGCCCCTCCCCACAGCTCCAGTCACTCCACACACAGAACGCAGCTCACCAGCAGCAGCCATCAGGGTGCTCAGGACTTCATGACACAGCTCCTCCATGTGGCGCAGGGCAGCCTGGCTTGGCTCCAGCTGCCTAGCACCTGGTGCTGCATCTGCTACATCGCTCGGGTCCGGCCCAGCTCAGCACAGTACCACAAAGGGCTGTGCACCTTCAGGTAGCTCCAGGCCACTCGGGTTGTCACCTGGGGCCCCGCACCACTTGTGGGGACTGACTGTCACACTGGGCTGGGTCCTGCCTCCACAGAACCAACCCAACCCAACAGCACGTGGGGCTCTGCATGCAGAACCTGACCTGCACATCCTGATGAGGCGTGACAGGTGGTCTCTGCAAGGGGCCCTGGGTGACAGCCTGAGCGGGCTGGAGCTACCCAAAGCCGCATGGCCCCACACAGCACTGTGCCAAGCTGGGCTGCACCTGTGCAATGTGGCAGAGGCAGTGCCAGGTGCCAGGTAGCCAGGGCCAAGCCATGCTGCCCCCCGCCACCCTGCACCACATGGGGGGGCTGTGCCAGGAGGCCCCAAGAGCCACAGCAGCCACTGCTGCTGTAGGGGACCTGTGTGCTGGGGGGGCTGTAGCCCCTGCAGGGGGGCTCTGGGCCCTGTGGGGGGCTTTGGCCCCGGCAGGGGGAGACTCTAGGCCCTGCTGGAAGGCTGTAGCCCCTGCAGGGGGCATGTGGGCCCTGTGGGGGAAGCTGTGGCCCCTGTGGGGGGGGGGGCAGTTCATGAGCTGTGTGGGACAGGGCTGTGCCCTGCGGGGGGAAGGGGACCCACCCCTCCTAAGAAGCCCCCCCATGCGGCCCCCCCACACCCACAGTCTCCCTCAATCTGCCCACAAACCCCACACCTCCAAGCCACCCCCACAAACCCCTCACCCATATACCTGGCCCTGTGGGTCAGGAGTGAAGGAACTGGGGCAGGGGACAGGCTGTGGGTTGAGACTGAGGGGCAAGGGCAGGGGCAGGGCACTCGCATATCAGTGCTGCTCATTACTGCACATCCTGATGAGCAACGGGAGTAGGGGCAGCTGTGATTTTTCTATGACAGAAAAGCCAAAAGTAAATGCCAAAGTGTATAGCTATTTAGAATTTATTTTATTAGTATGATAAAGGTACAGGTAGGCCTCAAAACTGCTTTAAGCTTGTAAATATATCAATAAAACATTGGCCAACTGATCTCTCTATATATAGTGGCATTTCGTTTTAATAGTGACAGAACACTAGTTTGGGTATTTTAATGAGAGAATTTGGGTTTCTTATCAGAGAATCTGCAATTTTTAAACAGGGAACATCAGGATTTCTGCTGGTGAGACAAATGGTGAGACCCAAGCAGAGGAACCTGTCCCGGGCCAGCACTGATGACCCAGCTGGAGGGCAGATGAGGTGGCTGACCTGTTGGCCATTTGGGACCAAGAGGGCACACTTGGACAGTTCAGAGTGACCCACCATAAGAAGCACATCTTTTGGGCAATAGCTGTCCAGGTGGCAGAGCAGAGGCACCCCATCTGGGTCTGGCAGGCATGAAGCCATGGGGCCACAGGTCCAAGGGGGCAGATGCTGTCATAGGTGGCAGCAGGTCACAGCCAGGAAGAAGCCCCCACTACCAGACTGCTGCAGTGGGTAGAGGGGGCAGGGGCCATTCCAGGTCAGTGCTGCATCAGCAGTCCAGCTGGCACAAGGGGTAGTGTCCCCAGATACCAACTGGCTGGGCCTCAGAAATTCCTGAGGGCAAGTAACCCTGAAGCGCTGGCCCCAGGCTCTAGCTCTCCCTGGCTGAAGATCTGGGAGGATCTGGGAAGGTTTATTTTGGCCCAAGTGGCACAACTCACTCCAAACCAAAGTGCATGTCTGGGCACATGCACTGAGGCAAAAATCCCCGGCTTAAATTTGTGCCACTCCTATTTGAGCTGCTGCAAGTACACGTGCCTGCATGTGCGGACGCACCCATATATTACACTGCACAACTAACCTAATCAATAAGGCATACAGTATGTAAAAGCTAAGAATTAAGGAATTTTTAAAGGAGCTCATGGGAGAATTAGGTAATCAATTTGAACATCATAAGAGTTAGGAGGCTAACATCCTTTGGCTGTCTTGAAAATGCCAATCAATTTGTCTAATTCACCATTTTTCTGTAGTTTGAATGGCTTCATCTTGGAAAAGACATCTGTCTTCAATTACTAATGTGACTCAAAGGGGTATCAGTGAGTGATATGACATATACTATTTTGTGTTCAACATAACTGTGTGACTGCTGTGTTTGCCTGTTTTTCTTAAAGCCTCCTAAGACACTTCTTCAACAGTTGAACTCAATCAATATACCAAACAGATATGGAAAAATATGAATTCCTTTGTTTCACAGCTTAGCAGTAAACACTGTGAAAAGCCTTAAAGACAACCTTCTGAGGTGACTGTGTAACCATTAGCAGCAGAAGAGTCCTGCATAAAAGAAATGCCAAGGTGGCCATCAACCTGAAGTTAAGAAGTCCTGTGGCCAGCTGTATCAGTTGAGCCAGCAATCATTTGCAAAAATCCTCAAGTCAGCATGGTGGCCTTGAAACCCTAAGCTGACTCTAAACAATTATCTTTTACATGGATACTGAAATCACTGCACATTATCAGAATATCGGAATATGTGTCTCTAATACCAAACACAAATACTTTGTACAGTAAACATCAAGTATGTTTTGCACCTTTCCACTCATAATAGATTGGTGACCTACAGTGACTAAATAACACTTACTTAAAAGATGTCTCCCATAAGTCCAGAACAGCCAACATTGTAGGGTTCATTGCATGCAAATTTTCCTTTATATAAGTGCAAGCTGACAAGAATGACTTATGCCAAGGCTTTGGCAGTATTTCTATTCTAAAAAAAAGAAAACAGTTAAAAAACACCTGTTATGCTAAGAATCAAAATGTATGCACCATGTATGCACATTTCTTTAATGGTAATAATCCTTTTGCATCATAGTAAGGTTTCAAATTCAGGAGATAAAACCAATTTCTTCTTGTACTCCTCAGAAATTTACAATCTTGTTGTTGGATATTTGGGAGTATATAAATACTAAATACTGAGATAGGATATTCTGTCATGTCTTAAGAAGAAATCTGTAATTTATTCATGGTCCTGTAAGCAGATTTGCTTCTGTTTGAACCCACTACTTTATCGCCTGCCTTCTGCATGAACAGAAACGTTGTCCTTCCTCTTCTTCATGGCAACCTTTTAAATATTTGAAAACTTCTACCAAGCCTCCCTTACTCATAATCTCCTTTTCACTAAACCCAAGGCTCTTGCTACACATTACATACATTATGAAATTAACTGGTTAATAGAACAATGCATTTAGACTGGTCACATGTGCAAAGTAATTAGCACTGACTAACTGGTTAATCATGCACGTAAGTTTAGACCAGCCACATATGCAATGCAATTATCACACAATAAAAATGACTATCTACTATAAAAAGAGCCAACCAACTATAAAGTTAGTGCTTGAAAATGTGTAACAACTCTATAGCTGGTTTCTATCCAGTTTTAATTTGAACTTGTAGCAGGGCCCCACCAGGCTACCTAGAAAAGTTAGGGAACCTCCATCCCTGGAAATTTTCAAGAGCAGGCTGGACAGACACTTGGCAGTAATGGTTTAGTCAGGGATGATCCTACCCTGAGCAGGGGGCTGGACTAGATAACCTTGTATGGTCCCTTCCAGCTGTACTTTCCTATGATCCTACACTTAATTATCCTCCATGTTAGATGCACTTTCATGCTAGACATGGAATCCTGTAGCCCAGACCACAGGACATGCCCTTTGCTCAACCACTGGAACAGAAGATAACACTAAGTCTTCCCCTCTCAGTATTACTCTACTACTTAATAGGGAAGAAAAGTTAATACAAGAAGAACAATGTCTGTGTCTTTTGGGTCAGCCTTCACTGAAAATGTGCAAACCATGATTAGAGAGTTAACACAATTAGCATTAGTGACCAGAGAAAGAACTTAGGCTAGAACACATTAGGAACAGGTTACAGACTACTTGGGTAAGTTAGATGTTCCCAAATTAGCTGGCCTGATGAAAATTTCACCTTACATTACTTAGGAGGTTGGATGAACCAATGTCAAAGCTGTTAGCAATCTTAGAGAATTCTTTGATGATGTGTTAAGGTACCAGAATATGGAAAAGGACAAACTTAGTGCCTATTTATAAAAACAGGAAAGGAGACCATAAGACTACAGAATAGAAAAAAAACAATCTTTTGCTAAGCACCTAAAAATAACAAGCTGATAATGTAAAGTCAATATGGATTTGTCAAGGACAAGTCATGTCAAAGCAACTCAAATTAATTCTATGACAGAGCAGAAGTCTTTGTGGAGAGGGGAGAATATCTTTTTATTTTATTTAAGGCTTTTGAGACAGTTTCATCTGGTATTTTTATAAGCAAACTAAAGGAATACAGTTTAGAGAAAGCTAGGTACAACATTGGTTTGAAAACCATGCTGAAGGAGTATGTACCATATTTACTTGATTCTAAGAGGAGGTTCTTTTCCCATTCAACATGAGGAAAAGGAAACCTCATCTTACAATCAAGTACAACCAAGTAACAACTAAAAATGTAGTACCTGCAGCCAGCACTGGCTTCTGTACTGCTCCCTCCCTAGCTCCCTGATGATTCCCTCACCACTCTCTGGCTCTGCAACAGGTCCTGTGATACTCCCAGGCTCTGATTCCTCACCACTCTTTGGCTCAGCATGGAGCCAGGGAACAAGACGTGACCCAGCAGAGTCAGTGAGCAGTACAGAATCTAGCATGGATTCCCTTGCCACTCTGGTTCCATGCCGGGTCCTACCTTGTTCCCTGGCTCCCTGCTAAGCAGTAAGGCAATCAGTCGGGAGCCAGGGTCAGCAGGACCCAGTACGGAGCCAGGAAGCAGCAAACGAACCAGCAGGGAGGCGCCAGGCCGCACAGCATGTGGCAGTGGAGGGGGAGGGGGAGTGGGGTGCAAGTGCCTGGGGTGGCAGACAGCAGGGGTGGCCATGGGAGCAGGTAGGTGGAGGGGGAGGCACCAGTGGGGAGAGGAAAGTGGCAGACAGACAAGAGGTCAGGATCCAGATGCCACCTCTCCCTGCCACTTGCCTCCTTACTGCCTGCGCCGCTGCTACTGCTTTCCCTGCCACAAAGGCTGGGAGGACAAATTTAAGACAACCCTCCAACAATTAGATTCTATACCTGGAAAATTATAACAAATTTATATTTTTCCACATATGGAATCTAATTTTGGGGAGGGTGTCATTTTAAATTTAGTCATCTTAACTTTGGTTTGGATAGACTGCTGTCTCACTCTCAAACTGGAAAGATATATCAAGTGGAGTTCTACAGGGGGTCTATCATGGTCTCATACTAGTCAATATTTCCATTAATGACCTGGATGATGAAGGCCCGTTACAGATGTTTTCTTTCAGGCTAGAATTTACTGTCAGTTTACTGCTCGACTACCAAAAAATATAAGCCACCACAAGGCAGCCAAGCTGTATCCATTTCTTTAAAATCCCATAAGGACTGAAACCACATTGTGGACTAGTCAAAGTCTTTATGCGGGTCTGTACCAGGCATAGCAGATTTCTGCTGATGACATTGATTTTTGTGTTCTAATGACTCTTAGCAACTGGTATACATTTAAAAAAATATATTATGTATGCATATAAGCCATTGCTGTATACAAAGAGTATGTCTACACTACAATTGCAACTCATATACATATATCCAAGCTAGCTAGTATAAAGCTAGCAGTATAATTCTGGACATATGAAATCAGGACAGACTACAAAACCTGCTCAAGAAACTAAATAAACACTTGGACAGCTAACAAACATAATTGAATTATTCTGAGGGAAAAACACAAATCTTATCTTATTTGTGCTGTTATGTTTTATATTCTTGACTTAGTACTTATTAAGCAGACCCTTCGCTGTTATATAATCACGTAGCTTTACTAAAATCAGTGGAGTACGTGGATTAAAATCAGTGGAGCAATGCTAATTTACATTAGATGATGATCTGACTCATTATCACTTATTTTCAAATTCTGTGGGGCTTAGTCCAAGATTTACAAATCACTTACGATGTTAAATACTGCAAGAGATTTGTTCTCAACTAACCATATATTTTGCAATCTCTCTAATAATGTTGCGTTGTATAAATTTACACAATAAATAACCTAATATTATTTCCTTTTCGTGTTTCATAGGTTGCTCCAATTAGGATGGATTGCTTTGGTCTAAGAAGTATTCTCTACATAGAGTATTCACCCTATTACTCCCTAGTCAGTGTTCAGGAAGAAATATGTTTTCTTACTCTGCACGATGAGATGGAAGCTCTGGCTTCGTGTCTTCATCTTTTTCCCTGGGATCTCTTAAAACAAAGTCAACTAAAAGAAAGTATATTACAAAAAAGAACAAAAAAAACCACATAAATAACATGAGTAAAGAGGAAAAAAATACTAAAAACAGGGCCAAATAATGCAACCCATTGAAGAGAATGACTGTATTTAGCACGAAGTAACTTTATTTGTGAATAAAATTACCAAATAAAATCATTCTTATGGAAAATCTTGAAGACAGTGTAAGCTCTGAATAGTGTCATATTTTCCCTATTAGAAGGTAAAAGCAAATGCTGAAACCATAAATATTTCTTATTAAAAATACCTAAACACATCTAAAAATTCCATTTATTATAATGACAGCATCCCAAAATGAACACTTGTTTGTATCAATAAAGCTGGAGATAGAAAGTCCAGATATCACCAATTTACCTATGGCTTTCTTTACACTGAGAAGATAGTCTTCTTTCATTTCATCAGACAATAAATTAATACTTTTGCTAAGTACTTTCAGATGCCGTGGGACTAAATCCAAAATATGCTTCAGCCAAGAATCATCCATTGGGGCCACGTGTTCTGTATCAATTCCATGATGAATGTAATAGTAGTATTTCTGCACAATAATGACAAAATAAATTGGCTGAGTTTAGTCTGATAATAACAGGATAAAGATGGTCATCTCTTCTGTGGTCTTAGATAGATCTATGCATTTCCTGAGCAAAGATACTTTTCATGAGCAGTAAGGATTTGTTATATTGTAAACACTATAATTCATTTTTAGGTTTCAGCTGGCCTCAATACAATCTGAAAAATAAATAAAAATGAATTATAAGTTATAAAGATGATATAATTGCATCATACTAAAATATAATGCAACAAATTCACCTTGTATTCACCACTGACTATAAGCAGTATGTTCTAGTTTTCTAATCCAGTGTGGCCAAACTTTGGCATGCACGCCATGGGCAGGCTCTGTGTGGCCCAAGTCAGGTAGGGGAGGGGGCAGGGAGCAGAAAGCAGAGCAGCAAATTGGACAGGGGAATGGGACCATAGTAGCAATCAGCGAGAGCATGAGGCTTAATTTGTGGCATGCCTGAGGTTGATGATTCTAGTGAATAGTGATCCTACTTCATCAGAATGTGACAGTGACTGCTTGAATACAACACAGATGCAGGTGGTTATGCAAAATAATTATTATTCTGCAGGTGCACCTAAGGCCCTGACACATGTTCATTTTAAAGCATGATGGGATCTAATCCACAATCCCAACAACCATACCTCCTGCCATATCACACATGCATGGTAGGACATCTGATTTTGGGTTTGGGGATTAGATCCCAATCACAATTTACTTGCTAGTACAGGCAGAGCCTGGAATCATGATCCTAGGCTCCCCCTGCATCAGCAAGTTGAAACTTAGATGCCCACAATCAGCTGATTGTCAGTTGGGGCCAGGGACCAAAAGGGCCGCCATCCAATTCCTGGCCCCAGCTGACAATCAGCTGATTGTCAAAACCCCAGCTAGGAGGTGTACACAGTTTTTACAAGTTGGTGTATGGAGACTCCAAAATCGGACTTCTGTATCCAGAACCTGTAAAACCATATATGCTGCATAACTGGGCAACACACAAGTTTTTTACTCATCCCCAGCACCTGGGATCCTGACATCAGACTGCTGCAACCCAATCCCAGGGTCCCCAGGGCCTATAAAATCCATGTGCTACCCAGCTGGACAGCACACAGGGTTTTTACTCATCCCTAGGCATGGGAACCCTGAGATCAGGCTGTGGATTATTAGTTTGTATTATTAAGACTTCTAAGTTGTATTAGTGCACCTAGTAGTGCTTTTATACTACATTTTTATATGAAAGTGAAGCATATAAGCATTTATTTGATGCACCCAATTTTCAGTACATTTTCATAGATTTGTAGATGCTAGGGTCAGAAGGAACCTCAACAGATCATGGAGTCCGACCCACTGCCTAGACAGGAAAGAGTGCTGGGGTCAGATGACCCCAGCCAGATGTCTATCCTATTTTTTCTTTTCTTTTTCTTGGAACACCAAGGCAGACAATAGGCTGGTCAGCAGTAAGGGGAAGCACTGTAAAATTCACAGGCATCCACACTAATGCTAAAATTAAAAATCCAATTTTTAATATAAGACTTTTACCAGCCCTCACCTTTCATATGTTCTATAGCCCATGAATTACAATTTTGTATGTCAAAAGTTATACTCTTATGGAATAGCCTAAGAGTTATTTTTTTAATATTTTTCAAATGCAACAAACTATTTAGGCTGCTGAGAGATGCTGGACAAAATTATGGCTATGGAGTGGCTGAAGTAAGAAGCACTAAATACCAATGATGGTGGAACAAAGGAAATAGAGCCAGGTACTTAGCTCCACTGCCCTGGGAGTCAAATAGCATAAATCCCAAGAGAAAATAAACCAAAATTTCTAGGGGTCAGGAATGACAAGCTTCAACATGTTCCACATTACTTACAGAAAATCCTTGAAGTAAATATAAAAGAATGAGAATTCTGAAAGGTTTCAAGGAGCATAGTAGGCTAGAAGTAGATGGGAGAAACAGGAAGCAGCCAATACAAAGCATACTCCTCCAGCAAACTCAGGATGACCAACAGTGGCAGCAGAATTTCAGGAAGACAAGTTGCCTCAGAACTGTAGCAGCACAGTACCACCGGCAAGCCTCCATCAGACAGCTGTCATCACCTGGAAGTTAACTACACCCAAATGTTAACCAGTGCTATACACAGAGTCGCCATATGGGACAATGTGAAATCTAGGACGCTGATCCCCCCAGGAATACCAGTGGTACAGGCAGGGGCAGGGGCGCAGCACCACTACTATTACTATTCAGGAAGCTAAGTAGTCAATGGCCCCTTAATGACCATTATTCTTTACTTCTCAGGTGTTAACAATCCCCCTTTTAAGGGTCATTCAGCTAATCAACCTAACCTATTAGGGCAATTCTGCTCTCTGCTAAGGATTCCTCTTTCCCAGCTCTTGCCTGGGACACTTGGTTTACTTTTCACTGGATGGCCAGGACCAGCCTTCAAAATCCAGGACTGTCTTGGTCAATCCGGGAAGTAAGATCACCCTATCTATAAATATCAGGGCTGTTGCTATCAAGTTGTGCACTGCTATGAAGAAGCTGCTGATGCCCCAGATTATGAAGTACAACAATCCACTGGAGGAAGACATTGATGGATTTGATGGTAGGGGCTTCCAAATTGTACAAGAGCCATTAATGGGACCCACATGCCTATTCTTTCCCACCATACCAACCTCAGCTTGCATCAACAGAAAGGAATATTATTCCACGTTACCTCAATACCTGTTGTACCTACATGAGAGAGTGTCCAATATTAATGTAGGGTGGTCTGGAAAGATACCTGATTTCAATATCTTTAGACATGCAGGCCGGTTTATTTTTTTAGTGAAAAAAAATCTGTGCTTCCAAAACTGTTGTGGACATAAATGGTGTCATGGCTCCCACCACCATTATAGGAGATCCAGCTTACCCACTGCTTCCATGGCCTATGAAGCCTTTTGCCACACTTTGACAAGAGAAAGAAGCTGCTTAATGACACCTTGAGCAGATGCAGAATGAATGGAGTGCATATTTGGAGAGCACAAAGATTGTGGTACCTAATAATAAGGCCAGAGGCTGCTAAACATTTTCTGCTTTAAGTGTTATCTATTTGCTGTATTTTGTTATTTTGAGCACAAGGCTGAGGAATAGAGACTTTTGGAGCATTATGAAGAACCAGAGAGTTTGCCTATCCAAACTGTAGCAAGGCCATAATCAGGGATACAATGTGCTCCTACTTCAAAGCTAGGAGCTAAAACAATTGACATGAACTTTTATTGTTTTGTTATGCTTTCTGAAATGATTTTATGAAAAGGCATTTTACTATGTGCCTAGCATATGCAGTTTTATGAAACTGTATTGATCCTTTGTCAATAGTACCTTTTATTGAACAAATGCTGAAAATAATAAAACTTTTTATCAAATGTTACACTACATGGAACATAAATCACAACAAAAACAGCACAAATTATGTCTGAAAGTAAGTGTGCAAACATGTTTGTACTGTTTTGGTCACTGATGCATGTAAACATAGGATTTTTGCCTGTTTTCTTCTCAGCAGTGTATATCCTGAGCTAGGAACATCACTCATAACTGTGGAATGCATGGTGGGGTTGCATTATTCTTGTTTTAAGGATGGGAAGTCAGAAGGAAAATACATTTTGCTCCTTCAAGCATATATTGTTTTCCCATACGCTACAGGAAACAGTTAGGTAGGGATTGTGATGGTGACAGTGGAAACATTATACCAAAATATTATCCAGCAGGAAAGTCTAATTCTACAAAATGTCAGGAACCATATCTGTATATCTCCATCTTAGCCATGTCTCCTGTCCCCTTGTCTCTCTATAAGAAAGAAGGCAGGGTAGATTTCATATTATGGACTTGGGCAGATCAGAGATCTATAGCACAAGCTTTTGTGAGCTTGAGCTCACTTCAACAGACGCTGTGGAAGGACATGCACAGAGCAGCATATTAAACAAAGTGTGTGATCTGAATACAAAAGACAGGGAAGAGAGGGAGGGAGGAGACCACTCTTTCTCCACTCCTCCTGGGATACAGAAACAAGGCCTCCAAACATTCCTCTAGCCCACGATTTTGTCTTGACCAAGATTTTTTAACCATTCTTAAGTGACTAGTGCTCCTGTCTCAGGAGAAAAGACAGACAAAAACAGAACTAAAAATTATTGTATTAAATTCCACTCTCCAAGAAAACAATGAGAAAAGGTTGCCTTTTCTCCAGTTCTGGATAGCATGCACCAGGTTCAGGGGTGGGCAATTATTTGGGCCTGGGGGCCACATAGGGAGTTTTGATGAGTTGTCACGGGCCAGGTCAGCACCCTTGCCTGCCACAACAACTCATCAAAACTCCCTATATGTGGGATGGGGCTGCAGGCAAGCAGGGAGTGGTGTTCAGAAGCGAAATGGGTGGGCAATGCCAGGATCACGAGGCAGGGTCATAGGGCAGCTGTGTGAGGGTGAGGGGTGTGTGGAGGAGTATGTATGTGTATGGAGGGGCTGCCTGGGTGCTAGGTCCCAGGAGCAAGCTGAGAATAAAAGGAGGGAGAGGGCAGCAGGTGTATGCAGCAGAGCTCACCCAGGCAGTGTGGTCCACTGCTGCCCCCACAGTGCTCCCCATGGGATCAAGCCCTGCCCAGGGCAACCTGTGCCACACTCCGGCCCACACCCACTGACCTGGCCCTCACCAGTACACACAGCTTCCACTAGGGCTGCTCCCGGTGTGGTTGTTGTTCAGTTCCCATCACCTCCAGCAGCAGCCCATCCTCCTGCTCTGTCTCTCTGGGCCGGGTGGAAGCTTCAGCCAGGCAGCTTCTGCCCCAACGCATGGGTCTCTGACTCCAGCTCCTGGCTGCCGTCCACCCACTCAGCTGCCCATGCCAGGTAGATGGAATAGGTGGAAGAAACCTGGGAGCTGGAGTCAGAGCCCCATACACTGGGACAGGAGCTGCCTGGCTGTAGCTTCCTTCCAGCCCGAAGCGGTACAGCAGGAGGAGAAGCCGCCACAGGAGGTGAAGGGAACCAAGCAGCAGAAGCAGCCTCACCAAAAGTTGTACATGGTGGCTGAGGCTGGAGCACAGTGCAGGCTGCCGCAGGCAGGAACTGGCCCCATGTGGAATGCTGCAGGGGCAGGCCAGATCCAATCAGTTGGTGGGCCAAATCCAACCTGCAGGCCGTATTTTGCCCACCCCTAAGTTAGTCTCTTCCCAGAAATGATAGGCTTCCCCTATTTATAGGCCCCTGTACCAATCCTAGTATGTATGAGATGTGTAGGACAGTGAAAGGTGCACATCTACAAGCTGTCCTTAAGTTGAAGGATATTACCAAAGCAAGAATTAAGAGACAGACATGACTCTTGTTGAAAAAGTCAATGAGCAAATCAATAATATTCACCAGAACCATTCTTCCAGAGCTGCATGCTGAACTGGAAGAGCAACACTATCAATATAGGCAGGCTTGGAATGGTTGTACTGTCCTGCAATGCTTGTGCCAAAACAGAACATCATTATTGCCTTATGCTCTTTTATAACACACAAAATAACTGTACAAAATGCACTGAAATGTAAATAGGCTTCTGAAATAAGTGTTCTGAACCAAAGAGGTTAACAATACTAAAAGTCTACATAAAACTAGATCACTGACTTACAATATCCATGCATTTTAAATGTCTCACTTTGGGAAATGCACCTCATAAAATGCTCAGGTAGCTAAAGACTCAGGGCACTGCTCAACTTGTGAAGCAATTCTTTATTGTAATTCAATAATTATAACTGCATTGCATTGTGGTTTGGGGTTTGTTATTTTTTAACCCCTATCACCTGCTTGAGTGAGACTAAGAAGGGCTGAGTGTAGAAAACTGATCACATGAAAGGGAGAGAAAACTGTTTTTATGTGGGGAGGGGGGGGTGTGAATGAACAATTAGTAAATTACATTCTAAGGCCGCTGACAGACTTTAAAAAGAAGGTGCAATGGGATCTGATGCATGACTTCAATAATCACGCCTCCTGTCATGCCACACATGCATAGCAGGAGGTATGACTGTGGGATCAAGCATCGGATCCCATTACACTATATTGCTGATACAGGGGGAATCCAGCAGTGTGATGCTGGTCTCCCCCCTCATTGGCAATCTTCAATCCTGTGGCTGGGACCCCCATCACCTGACAGAGCTCCCAGCCATGGGAGTGTACAGTGTGCACCCACCAGCTGGGAGTTCTGAACACTGCTGGGCTCCCACCCATAGGAGCACACGATGTACCTCCAACAGCTGGGAGCTCCAGTCCCTACCAGGGCTTCCAGCCATGGGAGCAAAGGGCAGTTGCAAGCTCCACCAGTGTTCAGAGTTCCCATCCATGTGGGGATGGGGCACCCTACACTCTCACAGCTGAAAGCTCAGTCAGCTGATCGGGGCTCCCTGTCTCACTGTTCTCCTCTAGCTGCACCCCAATCAACCGACCCATGTTCCCAGCCTCCACAGCACACTCCCATGTCCACACATTCAATTAAAGGTGTGACAAGAACCAGACACGTATTTTGAGTAATAACTTTGTCACTTACTCTTGGTTTTATCATGCCATTAAATGAAAATGTGGTCAGTTCACTACTTAAGAGGTGATTAACCAATTAATCACATATTATGTGTAACAGGTGTCAGGGGCCTAACAATTCAACTACCATTTGGAGTGTAAAAGGTAAAGAGCACAGCAATGAACGAGGTTAGAGTGGCAACATTAAAGAAGATAAGAAAAGGAGGATGGTTGGTGACTGTAAAATATGAAAATTTCAACAACAAAAAACTACTTTAGAAAAAATGTAAAATGTAACAAATCTATGGCACAGGTGCCACTTTGAACATGGGGTGAGGCATAAGGTGATAAAAGCTTACCAGGCTCATAAAGATTCCACTCACATCTGTCCAAAAGGGCAACAAGCATTCAGGTCCCAGAATAAATGTGACAGAAAAATAAATTAAACAAAAAAGCCCTACACACTGAACACATCTACACATGCATTTACTCCAGCCTATAAAATCCATGTGCTAGTACAGGCAGAGCCTGGAATCATGATCCTAGGCTCCCCCTGCACCAGCAAGTTGAAACTTAGATGCCCACAATCAGCTGCTGGGGTGTGCTGCAGGCAGATTACGCTGGCCCTGCTGCCCAGAAGCTGCCTGCAGGTGGCCCTGAGGGGCTGACAGGCTTGGCTAGAAGCTGAAGCAGCCTGCAGCTCCCTTCAGCACCCAACTGGCCCTGATGGCACTGCCCTGGTAACCGCGCAGCAGTACAGTGCCAAGCAGCAGTGCTGGGGTGCTGACAGGCAGGCGGGCAGGCACAGGTACCTGCCCAGGCTCCCTGGTGAGTGTGCCCCAGGGCTCAAAACATCCGCAGGCTTTGATTGCCTGCAGACAGGGACTGACATAGAGGCAGCCCAGCCCAGGGCCAGGAGAGGCTCCTAGCCTACAGCGGCTGGGCAGACCAAGGAGCAAACTTGCTCCCAGGTCACGTCTACACGTGCATTACTACGCATTAACTAATCCTGCTTAAATTTTTTACTTGCATTTGCAAATCTGCAAGTAGAAAATTTAAGCAGGATTAAGGGTTTTTACTGTGCAGTAAGTGCACGCACATGTAGACATGCACACTTACTTCACAGTAAACTACATTAATGTGCAGTACCATATTTCATGTAGCCGTGCCCAGTTGTATTGTAGGACAGCATGTTCAGCTTCTGGAAAGAATCCTCTCCCAAGCACTATTTATGCTGGATGTTCATGTGGATGTCTTCCTTGGGGTCTACCTTTGGCTCTTGCATGGGATTGTGGTCTTCAGAAAAAAAATTTCTTCAGTGGTGTCCTGTCAGAGTGGTGGTATCTTGTCAGAGTGGAGTTCTGCAGTCCCTTGGATGCCTTAACAGCTGCCCACAAAGTTTGGTGTTTTGTGGTAACCTCCTTGGCAAAAACTCCTCCTCTGGTCCAACTACCAATAGCAGGTATAAATACCAGGAACACTGCTGGAAATTCTGTTGATTCCCTTGTTTTTTTTATAATTCTGCCAATGTTTCTTTCATTTGTTGTGGTATTGGAATTTGGCTTAAGAGTGACCCCTCTCCATAATCAGCTCTGTCAGATATTCATAATTCTTGCCATTCCAGGGGCTGCTGCTAAAGATTTTTTTGAGATCTTTCAAAGATCTTTCAAATTCATCACCTCTTCACTGGTCCATGAGAATCCATAAGACTGTAATGCTAACAAGGGTATGTGAGCAGTACATCTGTCTGGTAAATCTGGCACATTTGGTTATGTTAGGCATTTAAACAGGGAGGCAACATCCAGACAATGTAACCTCAAGCAATTGAGGGCAAACAGGTAAACAAACAGATGCGAAATAAATGTAAGACAGCAGTGGGAGGTTTCCCAATTGCAGAAAAGTACATTTGAAATACAGGACAGCAAACCATTTGAACCTGTTCCTGGGTGAACATCACAAAATGAGCTCATTCCACTTCAAAAGTCGATTATCCAATTTAAAATAATTGGCTGGAGAAAATACAGAAAAAACTGTGTTGGGTGGATGCAAAGCATTTTAATCTGTAATAAATATTAATGCATTGATTATCAGTTGG
>NW_017729031.1:78114224-78126429 GCF_001723915.1 Gavialis gangeticus
TGGGTGGATGCAAAGCATTTTAATCTGTAATAAATATTAATGCATTGATTATCAGTTGGAGTACTGGGAGATCCTTTTAAGGGTGCCACAGGGTGAGAGAAGATAAGGGCTCACTTCTCCCCCCACTTCCATACTCGCACAGACCCTGTGCAAGGCACTAAGCACTGTAATAAATCAAGGAGTTTTTGAAAAGGCATGCCACTAAATTCAGAAATAATATGGAAGGATCTAAAAAGGTTGAAAACTACTGGATTAATGAGAAACCCCCCTGTAGCCAAATAAGACTCCATAACACAGTCCTCTTATTGCATTCTGTTCCTGCTAAGAGGAGAAATATTTTCAGAGGAAAGAATACGTTGCTTGGTCTAAGCAGATGCTAAAACATGCATACAGCCCACACACCTTTCCTCCATGGCAACTCTCAATCATTCCTCTCACTGATGTTATTCAATGAACCTAAAAACAGTCTCTGCTCAATTTTCTAGAAGGGATAAGGACAGAGACAAACAGGAACGCTAATTACTTCAGTATAATACTGCCTGCAAGTCTTCTTTTGTATATACATTTTATCAACAAAAAAAATTTAGATAATTAAAAACAAAAGAAAATTACAAAACAGAATTGACTTAGATTGAGATAATTTGTTACCTAAAGCTTTAAAAATTAATCTAAATTCTCAATAATAAAATTTCTTTACAGTATATCAAATAAAACTAATATCTCAAGGAAATTAAAGTGCCTACTACCATAATAATTCAGAACATCATTAACCTCATCACAATTTAAGAGAAACATAAAAGCAATCATTTATAGTAATATTATATGAAAGGTGTAGTCTTTAATTACCAATATGTCTTTTTCTATTGGTGAAGAAAAATCTGCTTTTGGAGGCTGAGTTTCATCTAGGGAAGTAGGCTGCTCCACAGTAAAGCTTTGCTGCCTAACAAAACAAAGATGATATTATGTGCGCTGTGCCCTGTGCTCCTTAGATAAATCACACACATCTGAGAACTACCAACCAAGCAAAAGAATGATTGCCACCTTTGGAATCATAAGCATCAAAAATTGTATTGAAATCCTAATATTTTTCCAGACAAAATGTTATTCACAAATATCTTTTCTTTGAGGGTTTACAGGCTTGATCCTTAATTCTACGCTTACATGTCTATTAATGTCATTTTTACTCTAAATGCAATCTAATTTTAAATTTAAATTTTAAACATGAAATACTTTTGGAATATCAATTATGTATCTTTCCACAATCAAGTCAGTAAGAGCTACTAAAATTAATACAAACTCCGGGATCTGCCATGATATGTTAAAACCTGTCTTATTGTAAGCGTTAAATATATATACATTAACCACTTCTTCTAATTCAGTTCATGACAATTAATTTATTACATCATTAAATCAAAAAAGCTCAAGAAGAAATACATTCTTTATTATCCAATAATGCCAAACTACCAATATGCAAAATCTTTGTTATGACAATTAAAACATTCTAGTCAAGTATCCATTACAGTTACACTGCCAGCTCTTTTGATGCTAAATCACAGTATTAGATTCCACCCTTCTGTTCAGTTGAATTTATCAACATTTCCAAAGTAGTCTTCAGGCTGCTAATCTCCTTAGCAGAAGATACACACAATGCAGACTATATGGGCTTCTACAGATATGCAGGGAGCCAGCTCCAACACGCTGGAAATCCAGTGCGTCAAAACAGACTTGAATGAATCTGCTGGAGCACGGAAATCCAGCAGCCTCCCTTGTAACATGTATCAGCATCCCCAAGCTGAAAAATAGCGGCAAGGTGCTTTGAACTAAACCTCATTTGATGAACTTTAGTTCAAACCACGCTGCCATTTTTCAGCACAAGGGATGCTGATACACATGATGCTCAGGCACTTTTAATTAGCATGGCTCGCTAATTAAAGCACTTTCCTGCGCCTCTCAGAGCACATATGAAAACACGCTGTGCTTCCGGAAGAGGCACTACATATTTTCTCCTATATAACACGCCCTTGTATATAATATGCACTTTATTTCTGAAAGACAGAAGGAAGGGGAAAAGATTTTTTTTACAGAATTATAGCTTCAGAGAGAGATACATCTTACTTAGTTAGTCTATAAAGAAGTATATCTACCATGCTTTCTGACTGACTTCAGACTACCATGGCTAACTACCTCTCTCTGCAGAGAGCAGGGACAGAACCTAATCTTCAGTTGACTCACCCTTCCTTTTCCTGCTTTACTAAAACCCCACCTGCTGCTGAAGACTGGGCTCTTTGGGTGCACCTATGATCTTGAAAAAAGCTAAAGAGTTGTGAAATAGGAGAAGAGACCAGGAGTGCAAGCAGATAGCAAAATTGCTCTAGGAAAGGTTAATTTAATTATTGGAAAGTCAAGACAATTAAAAAGTAGAGGATGTTATTAACACCTCCAGAGTGGTAAGCCATTAAACCAATGAGCCAGTAAGACTCCCACAGCAGCCTGAACAGTAATGACAGAGGTGCTGCACTATGGAGCAGGAATCAAAGCAGGGTAGTTCTAGTCTGGGCAGAAAGTCAACTTTCCCACTTAATACATGCACCCCAATTGTGATTGGCAAAAGAGTGTGTTATATGCAAGAAAATATGGTATAATTTTATACAAAGGTTACAACTGATGTTAAACAAAAGGATTTCTAAAAACACAGGACTTCAATTTTTAAAGATTTAAGATGTCCGAGACTGTAAAAGAATGAGAATATTTTTAAAGGTCAATAATAATACTTAAATTATAATTCAATAATTAGAATACCTGGGAAAATCATTTATCCTTTTTTATTATATAATAAACCAACATAAATGCAACTAAATTTCATTTAAAGACATATGTGACACAACAAATTTTTAAAATTTCCTCATTCATTGATTAGCACTAACTGCCATATACAGTTTTCAAATGCCTTGTAGGCATCACTGCTTGCTGTATTATAGAACAACAAGTTAGTATGAAATATTCTCATTGTAGTTTAATAGTGCAAGGTGCATGATTCCATCTTTTTGTGTAAGTTATAAAAGTAAAGTGGATATAATTTTATAATGCTTTTAACAATAAGATGCATCAGGACATCATTTATGGGCAATTTTTATCGCACTTCAAGAACTTTCAAAAAGGAGAGGGGAAACACTAAATATTAGGTATATTTACTAAACACTTCTAAAATGAGGACAGCCTAAATCCATTATAAATACCTTACTGAGTTTGACTTGAGATCTTTAAGGTATGGATCATCTGATCAATTCCAGCTGCCAAATCTATTTTTAATTCAAGATCTAATACCTGCTCTTTTGTGCTTCCAAAGCAAACCATCCCAAGACATAGCTCTTCCAGGAGGGAAAGAGTTTTTCCATCCTCCATCACAAGCAATCTAATCCTACACACACTTGCCGTCATACCACATGAATCACTCTGATGTACATTTAACAGAAAAACAAATGATTCTCTAATTCAAAAAAATTAGAGAGAGGAGTCTAGTCAAAATAAAATAAATGACAAAATTAATGAATAAATATATCAATAAAATAGTAAAAGGATAGGAAAGCACAGCAGACTGAAGGATAGAGGTTAAATTAAAGTGTGAGATACAGTCGCATACAAACAGAGCCTCCAGTTCTCATGAAGTCATTTATTGTAAGGCACAAAGGCTAAGACATTATCTGTTTTGCAGTACGCAACAGGGGGTACAAAACAAAAGGTCAACAGCCTTCACTACTAAAAAGATCATGTGTTCTACTTAATGTCATATGTAAAAGTTTGTCATTCTTTCCAAGTACTTTTCTAAACAGTCAAAATAAATGCAACTGAATCCCAATGCTTGTGGTTCCACAGTTTATTCCATATCTGGTCAATTTTACTGAAACTACTACAAGCGATGAAAAGAGTATTTTACCTGCTAGGTTTCTTAAGTTACTGATATATTTTGCAGTCATATACATAGCTTACTATTGACTGGCAATCTTAAAACCTTTTTTTACACTAACATTTTTTAAAAGTTTCAGTTCACCTTAGAAAAAGGGAAAAGCACATGTATACAAAAAGACAACTCACATTATGATATTAACAAGAGCACTTCTAAAATTTTCACGAGCCTTTTTTGGACAATAGCTGTCCTGCACTTTACAAGCTGATGTTCCAGCAATTGGTTCGCCAACTTCAGAGTCCTGTATTTTGCGTCTCTTATTCTTTTTTTCCAAATATTCTCCTTATATGAAACACAAATGGAAGTTGCATATTATGAATCCAAGCTTACAAAGTAATAAATACACTACAGTTCTCAAAGCCCTCACCTCTAATTTATTCCAATTAAGATCTCTCACCACAGTTCAAGGATCAGTCATTTGCAGAAAAAGTGAATAAAGCATTAAAAATGAATACAAATATGAATCCATAAAAAATTACACCAGCCTATTCAATGAAAATAAAAAAATAAAATATTACAATTTCAGAAACAGATGTCATTGTTTTTGTCAATTCTTTGCTAGTGTCAATAGTTCATAAAGATATTTGTTAAGTGCTAAAGTAAACCTGAATGCTAACCAAATTTCTTTTATAAAGATTTTTGAGTAAAATCCTGTCTAATGAAGTCAATGGAAGCTTTGGGATTGAGTTTACCTGGGCCAGGATTCACCCCTTCCCCCACCAAATGTATTTCCTTGATCACTGTACTGGTTTTCACATACTACACCTCCCTCCCCCCCAAAAACCCAAACAAAAACCCAAACAAAAAAACCCCTAACTCTTCCTCTTTGAAGTCAAGGAGATCTTTGTCATTTGCTTCAATAACAGAACCAGTTCCATAGTTTACAAATAAATTAGAAACACTGCTATAGTACCATATTTCCTTGTATACAACACACACTAGAATAATATACACCTTGTTTCTAAAAGACAGAATGAAGGGGAAAAAAATATTTCTTTGTAGTAAGTAACTGAGTAGCAGCAACTAGGTAGGAAGCCAAGCCCACTGATCGTTTTGCTCCCTGTGGATCACTGCAGATTTTACTTTTGGTTTCACCTGGAGCAGCAGAAACTGTGCTTACCATTTCTCGCATGTAATGCACACTCCAATGTCCAGCAGCTGTTTTTTGGGAAAAAGCCATGTGTTGTATATGTGAGGAAATATGGCATGTTATACAACATAAATCATTAAAAAAACCCACAGACTGATGTTAAAAGGAAAATGTATATGAATTATTTGTATGTAAAAGAAATAACACTCCATGAATAAGTAGTAAAATGATGATTTTTTAATGTTACAGGGTGGTAAAAGCAAGCCTAACTTTTGGAAACATTTACACCATAATGTAAACTTTGTGCCAGACCTCAATCTAATATTTTATATGAAGAACCAAAAATATCATAGTAATGAGCAACACTTAATACTATATTTTTTATCCAAGATGATAAAGATACTTGACAAATATTTGTAAGTTTACCTGCACCATAACGCTACAAGGTAAATTAAGCATTATTGGTCTCATTATACACACAAGAAAATTGAGGTACAGAAAGGTTATAAGATTGCCTGGGACCATACTGGGAGATTTTGGCAGTCTGGTAATAAAATCCTAGTCTCACAATCCTCTATTCTTGTATTACCTCAGTTTCACACTTTCCCCCCTGAAGTCTCCTTTATTAAATGTTGAGTGTTAACCTTACCAGGTGGAAACTCATTTTTGACAGTAAATTCATCAGGTCCATCATCTTTCTGTTCTTTTCTCAAGTGGAATAAAGGAGCAGCTTCCTGCCATTGTGGCTTAGTGCTTATCTGAAATGAGTATTTTATTCTTTAGCTTTATAACATACCATGGCACACCAGTCTAAAGGCTTTATGTGTCTCACACACATACACCAGAAGTAATCACAGAATCATAGGGTTGTGGAAGGGGACCCCCAGGGTCACAGAGTATGCCCAAATCGTCCCTGTCAAATGCTTATCCAGCCTCGTCTTGAAAACCTCCAATGAAGGGAATTCCATAACTTCCCTGGACAACTTACTACACTGCCTTGATGATCTTCAAGCAAGGAAGTTTCTCCTCATATTGAATCTAAACCTAGTTTACTGCAATGTAGAGTACTTACTTCATGTCCTGCCCCCCCCGCCACAAAAGGGAATAAATGTTTAAATATCAGAAGACTGCTATTATGCCCCCCCGCCATCTCCTTGTCTTCAAGCTAAACAAGCCTAGTCCGCTCAGCCTTTTCTCATACAGCTTGCCTTCCAACTCTTTTCTCATTTTGTCATCTGCCTCTAGAACCTAATTTCTCCACATCCTCCTTATAATATGGAGCATGCACAGAAAAATCTTTCACATACTAAAAATAACTTGTGACATTTTATAAGTTACTACCAATTTGTGTAAATTGTATATACCTACCACAAACCCAAGACATCTGTGATATTAAAGAAACATGAAAGCTACACTACCGCTAAGTAAAATAGGTAAAACATGGTGAAGTCATTTTCGCCAAAAGGAATCTATGACTAGGGAAAGGAACTGCAGTCAAAAATATTACAGGGGACCTAGGCTAAGATCCATTCCCCTTCGATATAAAAAATAGTTTTTCACATCTTGGATCTCACTTCATGGGGGATTCTAATGTGAAAATCATAGTGCACAATAGCCAACAATAACTTAGCAAGGCTCTGCTATTTTTCTAGAATCTAGTACTAACTTTCCCTATTTTTACTAGTCAGGTAAAACTCCTAGAAATATATTGTAAGGAAAATGACTCCTCACACTAAACTACATTAAGACTCACAATTTCCCAAAATGCACTACCCTCAATTTTTCAGGACACTTATTCAAGAATTAAGAAAAGCTTTTATTGGATTCCCCCAGGCAGAGATACAATTCTGCATCTCTCTGACTAGTTGAGGCTGTCAAAAAAACTTCCTTGACCTGAATCTTGGTAACTTTTTTTGTTAACTCAGATATTGCAAAGCAGGAATCAGATACTGCACAGTAACTTTTCGCAATTTTCACACACACAAGCAGAATTAACTCCAAAATATCTGAGTTTTCCTCCATTCCAGCTTTGCTTCTTTATCGAAACATACAAAAATAACTCTTACGTGTCCTTTGTGAAATCCTACACACGGTTAGAGGTTTACCTGTTTGAAGGCCCCCCTCTATCCCAGTTCAGGAGTAAAGGGGTTGTGTTGCTGGATTTTTATGTACTTATTTATTGTTTCAAGAAGACTGTTTATTTTAAATTAGCTCAAAATGAGCTAAGTATCACGTTAAAATCAAATGCACACAGGTTAAGAATGCCAAATGATGCAAGAGAGAATGAAAATTTCATTTTCTATAAGTAGTAATTATACCTTAAAATATGGCCTAAGTATCATTTCCAATGCAAAATCTGTTGTTTTAAGCAACCACATCCAAAGATTCCTGACATTTCCAACAGCTTTGCTAACTTTAGGTAATTATTGAGTACTAATGAGGAACTGACTAAATTTTGCTAGTTTTTGGGGGACTCACTTAAGACTGGTCTTGATATATTTAACCTTCTTCCTGCATTTCCCTGCACACCTTTAAAAGGTAAAACCTCTAGATACTGAATATATGAAGAATTCTTGATGGATTTACAAAGCTGTCTTTCATTTCATTATGCTTTCACTTACCTGAGAAATATACTACATTTCTTCCCACTTCAGTTAAGTAATAAATTAATTTTCCGCCTATTTTCCTTTTATTAAAAAAACTTCAGTTTTGTAATGGCTTTTTATTTAACTCCTTAAAAGCTATTCTTAATGCAACCCAGTATCAATTCTTAATTAGTAATCCATAGTATGTATTCTGAGACCCAAGCTTTCTTGGTTCACTGCTTCATTACTCCAGTTTCAAATCAGTATTATCACACTATTTCAAATAAGTGACAATGTCATAAAAGTAAATTAATATAGATGGTGAATCAAGCAATCCTCACCATCTGTAGTTGTCCTGTATTTAACTGAAATACAGCATAGTTTTGTACAAGTGTAACCAAATCATAGGTTTGAACTGAGGTTCAGGTCTTAATCCTGGAAGTCCTTCATATGCGCTTAATTTTACTTCTGTGAGCAGTTATATTGACCTTAATGGTAGTAAAGAAAGCATATATAAGTGTTTGACACATTGGGTCCTTTACACCTTATTATCTGTTATATTTTGTTACCCTCAAACTCTGAAGGGGTCAGGAGATTAAAATAACCTAAATTCCAGCTTTTCGATGACATGTACCTTTGTCCCTCTCCTCTATACCATAATCATTTTCAGTTAGTCTAAATAAACCACATTCATTATTTTCAATGCTTTGTATATGTAGATGAAGGTTTGTTGTTATGCCATATGCACGTGTTTTGATTAGATACATTTCTTACTGTAAATTCTCACTGTAGGTTCTCCTATGCTTCCTTTATATTCCAATGGGGAAAATTTAATTGAAGGGACAAAATAGAAAAAAAATTACCTGAGACAGACGTGGTAAAAATTTAATTGTAGACTTTGCCAATTTTCCTTTGCCAACTGTTTTGGGCTAGAAAGAAAAATAAGAAAAAAACTAAACCAGTAATACTAAACTTCTCAATATGATAAAACTTAGATTTATACAACAATTCAGTTACGGTCCTCTTTCTAATTAATTATTTTCATCCTCTCCAAAAGGCACCCTTCCATGCGCCCCATTTCCTCTCTTCTCACCAGACTGTGTTTCCACTGGAACAGCCATTTCCATTAGGCTCAGGAGGATCCATACTAACATTTTGTCAACGTAAACATTACAACAATACAAGATCATGTAAAATAACAGAAATCCACTGTTTGATTCAATTGTCATAATTACTGGTCAAAATCCCTCATATAAGAGTGGGAGAATGGGGGGTTCTTAATCAGAGCCAGGCTTCGGGGTGGGCAGTGTGGGCGACTGCCCAGAGTACCATGGTCAAGGGGGCGCCACACACACACATGCCCTGCCCTGCCCTGCCCCACCACTCATGCTGGGCAGGAGCCAGCAGGGGACTTCGGTCACAACCAGCCTTGGGGGGCAGACAAAGGGGTCTGCCATGCCCAGAAGTGACTGGAGCCAGCCAGCCAGGGCAGCAGAATAAAAAGCCCCCAGGTGGCAGCAGTGGGAAGCACTGCCAGGCAACATCACAGACTGGAAGAATGGCATCGAGGGCTTGGCCAAGGGCAAGACAGTAGTGCCCAGTGAGAAGGTGGCGCAGTTAGGTGGCCCTGGCTTGCACACCAAAGGCTTTAGCATCATGACCTGTTGGGGCTAGAGGTTAAGTTGCAGCCCCCCACCCCGGTCACTACTACTACTGTCAAGCACAAGGGCACAGGCAGCCAAGTGATGCTTCACTGTGGCTAGGCTTCATGTGTGAACAGCCCTGCCTGCTGCCCACCCACCTGCCCTTCCTACTGCCCTGTGCTGAGCCTCCACTGTCCCTCAGTCCTGCCACCTCTCACCAGGCCAGCATCTGGGGGTAAGCAAACACATGCTGCCTCATGATAGCCCACTGGGTCCCCTGCCACCCACAGCCTCTGGGGAACATGTGCCGTTCACACATGCGCATTTCCCCCCACACACACACACACTCCACCCACTCCTACCTCCCCCCACACAGTGCCAGTGACCTGGACAGGGAGGTATTCAGAGAGGCACCAAAATACAAGTTCAGCCAGGATACCATTTTCTCTAAGGCGAACAAATTTTGCAAAACACTTCCTGTTTTTCAAAAGGAAAATATCATATGTCAAATTCTCCTCTTTTCCTTCCTTTTTCCATAAAACACAATCAAATGAAGGATGTTTAAGGTGTTTTTTTTCCAGCAGCCTTCTCTTCAACACCACAAGATTGAGTTGGGGAATAAAAGGCAGCGTACACTTCCTGCTACTTCGTTGCCTCTTAACTACAGGGTCTGATATTAGATTCAACTCAGGAAGAAAGCAAGAAAGCAAGGAAGGGATGCAAATACATATGCGAACAATACATTATCTTGAAAAACTCCAGTTACTAGTAACTAACTTCCTCTTCTCTGTCAAGTAATTGTCTAGATCTACATTTTCAGTTGTTGATGACTCCAAAACAATGCACCCTCCATACATGGGGGAGCGTGTGCCCACTATACTGGGGGAGCATGCCACCAAGGCAACATAGCTGGTGATCACATGTAGATCCATGTGATCGCTATGTCACCGTAGCACACCATACAGTGACGGAGAACATCACTATGTCGCCATAGGGCAACATGTAGATATGCCCTATCGGACATAAACCAGCAGCACTCCCAGAAACCAGGTTATCTGCTGGCTCCTACAATTGCAACAACTTCCCAGGAGGATCTGGAGGGAAGAGAAATAATCAGTATAAGTTACTGTGGGACTAGGAAAAATATCATCCTAAATTACTGCAGGCAGTTCCTTAGTGGCATGGCTCATCAGTCTTCCAGAACTTAGTCCTCTCAGCCTCTAATGCTTTAGATTTTAAAATCTATATATGACATGATACAGCGTTTGGAAGAGAAGCTTAGGAGGTCACTATTCAAGCCTGCGTCCCTTCTCTGAAAGCCTGGATGCGTAAATGCAGGTTCTCTTCTTTATGTATCTCAAGAAACGTAAAGGTCTTATTTTTTTAAATCTATTTGCCATCTAATATTAATAGGATTACCAGAATGAATGAGTCACATAAATTCAGCAAGTAAACTACTGTTCTCTAGCCCATTTTGAATTACTGCCCACATAACTCCTGAAAATTAATTTAGGAACATTTAGATTTAACATGATAAAAACATGGTAAAAAGATACTACATTGTACATGGGTCAAACGATATGGCAGAAAATGTGGAATTCTCTGTCCAAACTCAGCTGACATTGTCAAGCTCCACCCAGAGTTGCAGGTGCTAGATTGTTCTGTTGTAAGTAGTAGCAAAACCAGATAACATTAAAATGGTTAGCACCAACTTTCAGAATTAATTCTCTACCTACTAAAGGCATCTGACATCTTCCAGAAACACTTTCAAATTAACAGATTTGAAAAGATTGGAAGGATAGCATCACAACCAGAACAGCTGGCACCATAAAATCATATTATTTGGTGCCTTACACTTTTTGTAGATATTGCATCTGCGGAAACTAGGTTCCAAATATTGTCAAATAAGAATAATATAATCTTACATCACAAGTGTAAATAATTACAGTGTACTCTGCTTAAGTGCATGACCAATGGACTGAAAAAAGTCTATGCACTTATTCAAACTTAGTGTAAATAATGCTTCTTAAATACATAGCACTCTCAGTTCCATAAGATTAGCAGCCTCAAAACCAACCAGTTCTTTTCATTTTCAATAGCTCCTGTCATTTTCAAGTCTTCTCATGGAAACCTTTTGACAATCGCTTTCCCCTCCCTCCTTCTGGCCAATGAAACAGTACAAAAACAAGCAGGCGGTGGGGCTGAGAGACACTATGCACTTAAATTATGTACTGTATGTATTTAGCCAATATACAGATAACAACAGTTTGATACAAGGTGAACAACACGCACAAAAAATTGAGACTGGCACAGTGTTATTCCAATGGGAGCCAATTTTTTGACAGGCTTGCCACAGATTAGTCCTACACCCTCCAAATGCCACTCTGATCCCCTTCGTCTGCCCAGTCTGCTGCTCTACTCCCGACTCTGTACTCCCGGCCCAGTCTCCTCCTCTGCTTTCTGTCCTGTGCTCCCTGTCTAATCTCAGGCTCTCCTTGCCACTTCCTAATCAATCTGTTGCTATACTGCCTGTCCACTGCCTGATCTGTCACGTGCCACACACAGAGGTTGCCCTTGCCATTTGTGTATAGTTTGTATACAAATTCATAGTTTCATAGTTTCTAGGGTCAGAAGGGACCTGAGCAGATCATCTAGTCCGACCCCCTGCCATGACAGGAAGAGCACTCGGGTCAAATGACCCCAACAAGGTGGTCATCCAACCTCCTCTTAAAAACCCCCAGGGTGGGAGTCTGCACCACCTCCCTTGGAAGCTGGTTCCAGACTCTAGCCGCCCTGACCGTGAAGTAGCGCCTCCTGATGTCCAACTTAAACCTTCCCTCCGCCAGCTTGTGACCATTGTTCCTGGTCACTCCTTGCGGCGCTCGGGGGAACAGGGACTCCCCCAGCGCCTGCTGATCCCCCC